>NC_136484.1:92820973-92908473 GCF_053919585.1 Euprymna scolopes
CACGTATACCATACTAGAAAATCTACCCGGCGTTGCGGGTAATACAGGAGAACTGCTCCCAGCTATAAAACTTATGTTACCACTTTTATGATTGTCTACAATGTTTAAGTTTTTATTTATTTATTTATATACCTTTACTATCATGTTACGCTGCTGCTGCTGCTGCTTTTTGTCTTTCAGTCCGAAAAATGCAGAGAAACAAATATAATTCCAGGAGTATATTAAACGAGTATATAGTAATGATTCTTATTCAATCCCAAGCAACGTCACGTCTTCTTGCTATTTTCTTATAATCTATAAATATAAAAGCGAAAATGCATGTATGTTTGTATGTGCGTTCGCTTTTTCTGTATGTCTACAAAAGGCTTTTTTTCAGAGAAGCGGTCGGTCGCCTAACAACTTTTTAAAACTTTTTATATCACATATAAATCGTAATATCTCAGAGTTAACAACGAAGCTCGCCTGTCTATTTTATTTGCTCGACTTTGGGAAGATAAATATTCAACATTTGCGGCTCGCCGCATGTGGGTTAGTCTTTTTCCTATAAAATCTTGGGAAGCGTTCCCCCAGTAAATGAAATACTATCCCATAGTCAAACTTGACCTTATTAAGTCAATAAAACGGGCACCTGCCAAATACAAGTAATTAAATAAATTCAAACGTGTTTCCGTTAGCATCTCGCGGTGGGGCAATCTTTAACGTCGTACGTTTTTTTTTTTTCACACTTTAATTTACAACTTTGCCTCGAGGGTTCGGGTTTGATCCTCATACTTACCTAGCAAAACATTTTTACCCCCCCCCTCCCGGAGTTTCCACACACACCTCCAAACAACCGGGCAACGCCAGGTACTCCTCGCTAATCTATTATATAAATATCACCTGTCTGTCTGTCTGCATGTATGTCTGCCTAAACCTTTCGACAGAGGCTACGGATTTTCACGAGATCAGTATCGTTTTGAAGCTCGACCCCTTGGACAACAAATATCGAAAAATTGGCTAAAAATAATAATTCCTTAACCCTCAACTGAGCACTTTTCTACAAGGAGGGGTCGCTTTTTTCGCCGATATTTTCAAAAGTCATTCCCTATTTTCGATTGACTAACCTAAATTTAAATTTGTGCTCGTCTGAGCTCCAATCTATGGTCCTCCCTCTCCGATCCTTCACGCAAAAACACCCGTCTAGCTGAAACCACTGTCAATAATTTTCCTCACTCTTTATATGTGCCTAAACCGAAACGTAGATTCCATGAACAAAAATTCTTTCTCAGAACTGCACGCCTGTGTAACTCTCTTCCGTTAGTCTGGTTCCCAGCTGACTACAATTTGGTTGCCTTTAAGTCCAATGTAAATAAATTCTTGATGAACCGTCGCATTAAATAATCCAATTTTACCATATTTCTACTAACAATTACTAACAAATTATCCTATTGACTACTGTACACTCTATAACACTTATCCTAGAGTGGCCACCAGGCCTTGATAAGTGGTGACGCCTTTGTAAAAACAAAAAGAAAACCTTTGTCACTTCCGGTTTTGTGATGGACGCAATGGCAAAGACGTCACGTTTTTTTTTTCCTCCTTCAAGGTACGGGCTCGAGACTGCCTGTCTACTACCACTTTCTTTGTTGTTGCTCAACACATACCTCCAAACACCCGGGCAACGCCGGGAAGCCCGGCTAGTAATAATAGATAAAATCACTTTCATTTTAATACAGGATTTTGTAGTCTGAGATTTCTGTTCGGTAAGAAAATGACATTCAATTTTTTATGCATAAGACAATGCATATAGCCACTTGACTTCAAACTAAAAAAGCAAAAAATTGAAATAAAATAAAACTTAGGGACCAAAACTAACTTACAATAACCCAGAAAATAACAGATTTTCCAACATTCTCGGCCCTGTCGGTGGGGCATTAGAATACGCCGACTGCTCCCCCCTGCAGAGGGTAAAAGTCCCTCAATGGGGGGTTCTGGATATGACCTTAAACTATATCCAGTGGTGAGGGCCCCAGCTTGTGGGCTTTGGGGAGTGTGAAGCCACTCTTTAATTACCATTGCTCCCAGGTCCACTCTGACCCGGAGTGGTAGTACCTGTTAGGGTCCCAACTATGGGTTAAATAGAAATCGACGTGAAAACAACAAATATATTCTATTAAAAAAAATTTTTCTTCAAAATCTTTGGATTCGGCATTAAATAACCCGAAAAGGGTTGATATGCCGTAAAGCAAAAACAACCAACCAACGGATCCAACATTGTCATGAACATCATTCATAGAATGTGAGAATTAAAGGGCAAAATAAGGGGAACGAGGATTAGGAGGTTACTGAAAGTAAATCAAAAGTCTACATTCTACTCTCTAGTTCCACGGTACCATTGTGTAGCAACGTTTTTGAACAATAAATGTATTTTTGTGTTTTTGTTTTTTTTTTCTTTTATGGTGGAGCAGGGGATCCGGGGAGTGTTTTTTCTCTTTTTCTCAGAATAAAAAGAAAGAACGCTCTTTGGGGTGGATTTGTGATAATAACAAGTCACTGATGAGACATTAAAATAAAATTAATAATTACATTCATATTTGGTATTAAACAGCATTCCTGGCGCTTCTACACTATCAGCACGAAATGTTGTAGTCGATAAATGTAGTTCCCTGATAAAAATAACGGTTTCTACTGGTTTTTGTAAATTATAATAAATTTTAATGGTAGCTTCCAAATTATGCAGTTGAAATTACCTGAATATTACTGAATTATTAAAAATATCAACTTTAATCGTGTTAGCAGGTGAAAAATTGCTGCCATCTTTTTTATAAAATAAAGCGAAACAGAAAATTAACTCTCATTTGAACTCTCCTGATTCTTATACGATCGTTTTCAAATTCTATTTTCTTTGATAAATTTTCTACTTTATCGATTTTTGCACTTTTTGGATATAATCATCTTAAAAAATACGAGAAATACGCAGATACCATTGTTTACATGTGAAATTCAGTATAAGGATTTCCGAAATTTCGTTCTGGTTGTGTAGAAGCGCCGTATAACAATCAAATTTTGTAAGTAGTGTCCTCCTTATTTTGGCACAACATTTTGCTGATCATAACGTGAACATGCGCAATACTGTCTGTTTTTATTTGTTGTTTTTTTTTTAGTGCAAAGATGAATGCTACGGAAAACAGACCTGCAATGGGATATTTAGTTACAAGAAGAGGGGGTCATCTAATAAATTGACAAGCTCTTTGAAATAATAATACATTCTTGAAGTTCCGAGCCACTTTAAATTTTGTAAAAGTAATATTCACCCCTAATAGTTCTTTCCGCCCCCATTGGTAAATGTGCATGTCCATTATTTAAATCGGATATTATTTTCAAATAGGATGACGGTATTGCCTATCCCAAATCAGACTAATACCTATAGCTTAGAATTATGTGTAGGGGAGTCGGTTGAGGTTTATAAATCGATGAACTCTTTGGCCTTAAACTGAGAGATTATTTGTGTTTTGTTAGAATCGACGTTTGTCCATTTTTAAAGCTTTTCAGTCCGTGGAACAAAAACAGGTGTTATTGTATGCTTAAAATTACACGTGTTTTAAACTTGTAATGTAATATTATTTGGAAAATAAATCCCTTTGCGACTCCAGTGATCCATATTACGAATCGTACCGAAATCAATCATAGAATTCGGCGAAGACAACAAATAGGCGATGAAGGCCAAAACCATGGACGCACACAAGAACAGGTTCGCTGTAGAGAATTCATTCGAATACTGTTCGTTTGATAGACTAAACTCTAGATCAATATTTTCTTTAATAAATGGGCCGTATTATTTCATTTAATCACTCACGTCGCTGGATCATTATTTAATACTAATTCCATCTTTCCTTTCAATGGATTAAAAGAAAATGCTTAGTTTAATCGCCTCCACTGCCAGAATTGGATGCTGAAATTTTATTTTGAACGATGTATGTGGATTATTGTATGATGTGAAATAGTCAATATTTGCAATATTGTGTCAAAATATGTTGTGTCAAAATTCAAATGAGGACAGTTTAATGAAACAACTTATTCAAATTGAATAAAATGTTTCTGTGCTTGATATTATCAACTGGTGCGGATCCTTTAATAAATTTGAATATACATGTCAAACCTTTAGACAGGAATAAAGGTGGTCTAACCAGGGATCTCCAAATTTTTTAAACCGGGGGCCATATTGTTGACTATT
The DNA here is from genome assembly GCF_053919585.1 of Euprymna scolopes. Lineage (NCBI taxonomy): Eukaryota > Metazoa > Mollusca > Cephalopoda > Sepiida > Sepiolidae > Euprymna > Euprymna scolopes. Next base: position 92,825,187 of record NC_136484.1, read on the forward strand.
TGCTTTTAGAGTTTCAACCGCAATGCCCCTAAGCGCGGTCGTTAGAGAATTTGTGAGGAAAAAACAATTGTTAAAGTTATATTCTCTTGAACGTTGAAGGTTTGATTCTCAAAAATATAATTACGAATTACTTAGGACCTCTATCCAGTCATGGCTGACGGAACAAGAACATGCAACTCTTGTGAAGTAAATAAAGCGTTTCGTTCGAAATTCCGTCCAAAGTTCCGAGTTCGACTGAAACATTCCCGAGTTCGACAAGCTTTACCTGAAGAAAGTTGGAGATTACATCATTTGTGAAAATGACATTCAAGTTAAAAACAGCAGTCCGATGAATCCAAATAATGCGAATAATCAATCCTCATCTCAAAAATTCAGATACGAAAATTAATTTTTGTATTTTAAAAAATATTATTACTTGAAAATACATCGTAGTTTCGGTCTCAGATACACTGGGTCTCCATCATAAATATGTCTATGTTATCGTCTCTTCTGTGAAATGTCCCCGACTTTGCTTTAATCTTTGCCTCTCCTTTGTAAGACATTTACAGCAAGGATTCGTTTCCTTACCACAACGAAAAAACAAAAAAACCTGATTATTCTCCTAATGCCAGGCTGAATTTTAACGAACAGAGCTTTATTTCGCAAGGGCTTACCATTTGCAGAACACATTAACAGGGAAATTATTCCCTGCGGATTACAGAAGGCTCGACTTAAATTTGGAATTTCTGTCATGAACCGTTTTTCAAGTATTTGAACTTGGTAAATTCCAATAATTATCCTCGATCCTTTTATAACATTTGTTTATTATCTCTGTTGTGACTTAAAAAATTCTTAAAGAAATAGGACAAGCAGGTAGAGTAAGCAAGCGTATGCATTTACAGAAAGTACTGAAGTAATGGGTTGTCAGAGACTGTTTTTTTTTTTAGTTTGGTCATAGCGACTTTATCTGTTATTACCATGATGACTATCCAAAGAGTCCATGTATTGACGCAAAAGAGTACATCAGCATAACACAATGGACAATCATTTCTTCAAATTAAATTTATTCTCAACTGGTTTTTGGCCTTCAGTGATGAACCATTTAGTAAAAAATACACATTTGTGATTAAAGAATAAGAGCTTTAAATGAATGATACTATTGTGCTAGTAATACTACAACGACTACTGCTAGTACAACAGATAATAGTAGGAGTAGCAGTAGTCGTCATCGTTAAACTGATTTCACCGGAAAAAAGGGCATTTCCTTCCTTTGAGTCTTTTTGTGATAGTTTATGATGTGGCGTCGAAGAAAAGAAAGGAAAAAGTTGGTCTGAGTTTCCTGCCAACTTTCAGGTTTCCCTACTTACCATCCTCCCTCCCTACCAAGTCCATTCCTCTCCTTCTTACTTGTGTCATTTAACAATTAATTAATAGCCGAGTGCGCGCGGGGACTATCAACTGACATCGGAGAGATCCGGAAGAAGGTGTTAGTTTTTATCTACCGGAGAGAAAGAGTCACTTGAGAGAAAGAACCGCACTTTGGCGACCATTTAAATCTAGGCACTTAAATCCGGTCACCCACTCGTTTGTTCCGATGCCCGTCCGGCTTGTAAGTGCAGTTGGGCGGTACTTCCCCAATCATAACGATAGATTGCTACTGTTACTCTTGTGTATTGTTCTAAACCTAGCCTATAAAAAAGAGGGGCATTTACTCTGGATTTCGGTCAATATAACTAAGCGTTTATAATATTAATAAAAAAAGGTAATCAGTACTGTTAGTGACGTGAATTGTTTGGGAGGTTCTACAGACCCCCCCCCTATAAAAACACAGCAAACAATATCAACTCCGCACGTACTCGTCACAGATCGAAAAGATAATATTCCAAAAATCACGTAAATTGATCACGAGTTCTTTATATAGAAAGTAATTTTTATATCATTTAAGCGATTAAAGGTAGTAATTGCAAGGCTAGTTTTTATGTCTATGAAGAGATTGTTAAAGTGGGGGGTAACCTTTTATTTATTTAAAATGGCGGAGCGAGACTTTAGTGTTCATTTGATCATAAAATTGTATCTTCTTAGTTAAGGAATACTACTTAATCAATTTACGTAATTTTTTTAATATGCCATTTTGTTTCCGTGACAAGAACGTACATCGTAAATGTTTTTATTTACTTATGTTTTAATATAGGACGAATTCTGCGCAAACACCATTAGTTTAAATGAAATACAGACGAGAAATTAGTATAAACAATGTTCATTTGCGTTAAAACTTTAATTTAAGAAAATATAAGCAGTTAAAATTGTCGTGTGCGCCAAATTACTGTGGCCAATTGTTCAAGTTAAAAATCTTGCTTCCCGTGGTTGACGAAAATGAATTGTTCAAACATTATATAAACTGTTATTGTTTTAAACAAACATGACAGAAATGAATAGACAGACCTATATAAATTATTTTTTGACGAATTTCCAATTATATTTCCCTAAGAATAACTTATGTCAATAATAGTAAAAGTTTTCCTGCTTTCCGGCTGACTACAATATGGATGTCTTTAAGTCTAACGTAAATAAGTTCTTGATGAGCCGTTCCATATAATTTATCAAATTTACCAAATTTTCATTACTAATGATTACTATATTGTCCAATTTCTAATGTACACTCTTTAACCCTTATCCTTGAGTGGCCTCTTGGCCTTGATAATGTGGTGATGCCTATGTAAAAAAAAAATGTACAATCCAATCAACAAGGGTATTTGAATACACAAACAATTTATTGAGGCCAATATTAAAAGCTACATAGTATGAATAACTTATGATTTTATATACATAATATTCTACCCCTCTCATCAAAGAAATAGAAATTCACATCATCTTAGATGTAGATGTTAGAGTAACAATATCAAGTTCCTCAACAAGAGACCCTCTGGATTATGATAAAAAATAGGTAAATATTTCGTCAGTTTAGAAGGAGTTCTCCCTCACTAACAAAGCATACGTTCAATAAGCAATGTAATTCTGTTTGATGTTTAAAGACTTTTGGTGTATCTTTTTTTTTAGATAAACATAACACAGGACATTCACTTAGGGTTAATACAAAGGTTTATTTACTAATGGGGTACAAGGCGAGAATCTGTCTCGGTCGGTGTCTTTGAACTCTCTGATTCCCGGAGGATGACTTCTACATTTTCTGTATATTATTGTACGGCGGGGTGCTAGGTCATTCTATTATAACAACTCCCAAAGTTATGCCAGTTAATACCTTATAATATCAACTGTTTTCTTAATAAAAAAAAAGGGTAGAATGACTTTGAACTTAAATTGAGGGTTTAAATTATTCAATTACTGTGGATTTTAGACTCCACATACGTCATTAAATCCATACAGTTAGGTAGGAAAACATGTCCAGTAAAGTTCTCGTTCTTAACTCAAATGGCCAAACAAAAACAGACAGATATATTTTCAATTATTTTTCTTCGCGGTTCTAATTTACATCCGACTAAGATCTTATAGCATATGTTGAATTTCAATAATCCATTCTCTCAGTCCTTACCACTTTATCTAGATGGTCTTATGTGCTCTACTTTGCCACGGTATACAGAGAATTTTTATCTATATATTTTATTTTTTGTTTTTGGTGCGTATCCGGTTATGTCAGATTTAGACGGTTTGCTGTTTTTCAACCTTCAAAGCAAATGAAATACTTTGCTTTAAGATTTTAACGATATGTTTTTTTTTTACATTTTCAACCCAAACAAGGCACACTTCCGCTTTGATATAGCGGGCTACTATCTGTAACATAAGTTACATGGATAATATGTAGGGCGTTGAGCAGCAAGATGTCTGTTCACATTACACATGAACTTGTCAGTACAGTTAGGGAATCAGGAACCCAGAAAGGAATTCTGAAGTCTTGCAGTTCTGGGGAAGAAACAATTAGAGTAGAAGACTTTCTTACATTTAGGGATCTCTGTGTAAGGGTGGAAATTTGCTGCTTGTCGAGGTTCTCGGGGGGGTATTGAAGTAAAAACGGCGGCTTTCATAAATCATTCCGGAATGGCCAAAATAATTGCAATGCAAATTAGGTTGGAGATACCTTCATCTCTAAAGCACATCGCCTGGCACGCAACTGAAAACGTATTTATGGTTGAATTACTGCGACATGTTCAGGCTAAACGTCTTTGACCGGTAAAGCATGGCCGTATAATTTCCAGCGATAGACTGTCTCGTCCTATCTATGACAGCATATTATGCAAACAACAGAGTTGGGTGTCATCGATTATACGGAAGCCTTTGTTGTCTACCAGGAGAGAACACCATCTTTCTCTGGCACGCAATAACAAGATTAGTTCGCTTCCGGTTATCGATGTTTGAGGGAAATTACAATTAAATTGGTTTAGAACTTGAACGTGTGTATGTGCCTATGGATGTATTAAGTTGTTCTCGAAATACTGTCCGACTTTCGACTCGCTTTTCAAAGGTTGATATTTCCGCATTCTTTTATACAAAATGTACATGTCTACTAGTTGATCAATACAGCATATTCACAGTGACTCACCCGTTCTCATTATACTACTGGAGTTAAGCGACGTTGAGCCTGGTCAATACAAGATGAGTGACCATTGGGGAATACTTGTCGCTGTGTGTGGAAGAATGGCCCCTTCCTGCAAGAGCTGTATATATATATATAATATATATATATATATATATATATATATAATATATATATATATATAATATATATATATATATAATATATATATATAATATATAATATAATATATATAATATGATATATATATAATATAATATATATATAATATAATATATATATTTATAATATAATATAATATATATATATTTATAATATAATATAATATATTTATAATATAATATAATATATATATAATATAATATATTATATATAATATATATATAATATATATATATAATATAATATAAAATATATAATATATATATAATATAATATATATATAATATACATATAATATAATATATATATAATATAATATATATAATATAATATATATATATAATATAATATATATATATAATATATATAATATATAATATATATATATATAATATAATATATATATATATATATATATATATATATATATATATATATATATATATATATATATGCGACTGGTGATCGCGTGTGAATTTAATATTACAGGGAAATTTCTTCATTCACTGCTAGTTTATGTTTACTCTTAGTAAGTAGCAAATAATTCCTTTCAATATATATATATTTTTTAAGATCATTTAGAAGAAAGTTTTATATTAATTTAATATCTTTAAAAGTGAATATGTGGGTATCCATTTGTGTGTGTACACATCCCTACCAAATAACTCTGTCAATTTTCGGTCTACACACTCGAGATTTGACATAAGGGGTATTGAGATTTGGAAAGTCTTTGTAATCAGTTTTCGGCCATAAATGTGACTGTTAAGAGGCCAAAGTTAAAAGATTTGACCTTGGAGAACTCTACCAAACTTCTCCGCCAATTTTGAGTGTAAACACTTAAAATTTTAGATATAGGTTACTTGGACATGTATCTAATTTTATAATTTATTTGAGCCCAAAACAATAAATGTTAAGGAGTCATAATTGGGGTCAAAGTTTAAAAAAAAAGGACCTCTGCAGTGTCTACCAAATTACTCAGCTAATTTCTGGTCTAAACATTTGAAATTACACATAAATTATATTCAGACATAGGGCAAGTTTTTTTATCGGTTTTTGGCCGAAAATCAAAGTTCAAAAGATTTTACGTTTGCGGTCTCTAGCAAACTATTAAGCCAAGTTTTGGTTTAACCATTTGACATTTTACATAAATGGTATTCAGACATGCAGCAAGCTTCTTAATCAGTTTTGGGGCACTAAATTTGACTGGCAAGAGGTCAAAGTTTATAGAGTTCACTGTTGCAAACTTACCCAAACTCTTCCGCCAATTTGTGGTTTAAACACTTAAAATTTTAGATGTAGGTTACTTGGACATTAATGTATATATATATATATATATATATATATATATATATATATACATATGCACATAAAGTTATGAACAGTACATAGGGCCCAGCAAAACGGGACTGAACTGTTAGTTTGAATTATTTGGATTATTAGGACTACTGTTCTCATCTGAAAAGTGATTCTTACATAGAGTCGTATTGCAACAAAGAAAGTGCTAAATTACTAGCAGTTCTAAGTGACAATCAAATGGGTTTAACACTAAGAATATAATTCAGAATTGCTTCTACTCTGACATTCTTGATTGAATAAGAAAAATCGGTTTTAGTTGGTTAAAAAAAGGGGGTTCCATCCAAATTCCGTACAGATTCCCTAGTTCAACAAGATTCACTTAAACAGAATAATTCTGACCGAAACATTTGCGATCATCAAATTATACAAATTATCAATCCTTATCTCAAAAAGTACTGAACGTTTTACATATAAAGTATTATTATTGGCTCACAAGGATCTTCAACTCACGTCATCAAAGATCTCTCCTTGAAAACAACCTGTGGTGTTCTCTGGAAACTGAGTGACAACAAGTCTCCCCAAATTTCAAGTACTTTTCACCTGGTTCGATAACATTTGCAAATAAATTGTCATTGTCACCACAGCTGCTAGCGATTGATTTCTCACTAGCAGCGGCCATTGGTCTTCACTGAAATTTTTGTGGCAATAAGCTTCCTCAAGGTCCCAGTTCTCCTCGCACGTATCCAGCGGAGGTCTGGTCAGTGTTCTCTATTTGGTCTTTTCTTTCCTCCTTAACTTTACTTGGCTATTCGGTCGCACACTTTTTTTTTGATGGGGGGGGGCAGTAATGTGGTAATGGGGGATTGGGTGAGGTTAGGGAACTTATAGATATGTGGCTTTAATGTTCTTTATTCCATGTAGCGCTTCATGTTTTGCTGCTGGAGCAGTTTGTGTGGCTTGCGCTTGTGGCTCATGTGTGTTAGTCTCCACATTCAAGAGTTTTCCTTAATATTTCAGCTGTTTTCATTATTGGTGTTCGTTGTATTTTTCGTGTTATACCTCTGATTCCAATTTCTCCAATTTTTTTTTTCAAAGTTTGTCGGTATTATTATTATTATTATTATTATTATTATTATTATTATTATTATTATTATTAATTTTTTAAATGGGGGTTTGTTTATCGTATTATTTGTAGTAATCGGACTACTTTTCTCAACTTGTGTAATTTTTGCAACGTTTCAGTCGATGTAATCCCGACCTTCTTCGGATGTATCTTGTCGAACTCGGGAATTTGAACGGAATTTCGACCAGAATCCTTTATTTACTTCATGGGGGTAGCATGCTCTTGTTCTGTCAGCCATGACTGGATAGAGATCCTAATTTCTTCGCAATTGTATTATTTCGGTCGCACACACTGAGAGTTGACACTTCAACAATCAGGAGAATATCACTATTTACAATTGATTTTGTCTGGGTTTAGTTTCAGCAGCCTCGTAAGACTCGCTTCCATCATGTGTTCCTTTAGGTTTCACATTCTATGAGAGATATTTCCGACAAAGGGGGATAAATTGCTGTTTTCTTGGTCGAACTCAATACATTTTACACATATCGTTGGCTGTTTTTTTTTTTTTTTTTTTTTTACTATAAGTTTTTTCAGCTCATTATATTAAACAGTTTCATGTCTTGTCTGGGGCGATTCCCCACCCTCAAAAATTTAGTTTGAATGGGATGATTTTTTTTACCGGTAAAACCAAAGTGCTATAATGCCATTTTGATGGCGGCATATTTAGCAACGGATTTAGGGAAAATGTGACCAGCTAAGTTTAATCTTTTGTATATTACCTCCCCACGAGGACCAAATTTAAATAACGGGGATGTTTTTTTATAAATGGGGAGTATCAACCTCCACAAAATAGTAAAAGCCAGTTAAAACTACACAGGTGTATGGCGCACCAGAGCAGGCGGATCCGATCCACTTAGTCAATATAGATTTAGAAATTACAGTAGAAAAACATTTGCTCTTAAAAGTTTTTAAGGTTCTTTTAAAAATTAGACTCTCTTTTAGGAATGTCTGAGACGTGAACGAACATACTTGAAGCGAAGGAGATAAGGAAGAGGCTGACATTTAACATTTCGAATTGAATTACGGTCCCAACTGCTTGATCGCGGACACTTCCATTTCTGTTTGACCCCGCTAAACCACTATCTAGCGAATCGGTTTGACCTTTATCCGACAATTATTAGTTCCGGGCGGCCTAATCAGATGGAAACTCACTCACAATCAGCATCTCATAGGAAACAGGATGTCGGTAAGGCTGTGTATTAAAAAAATGTCTCCTGCCCCCACCAACGTGCAATTGCAGTTGAATGCGTTTTGTTAAAGATAGGACGTTGTCAAATGGAAAAATGGCAACGTTTATCCGAACGAAAAGCATTTTTATTGACAATTTATTAAGACAAGGAAATCTCCAAGAATCTTCTAGACCAGGGAGTCTACATACTACGGCCCGCGGGCCAGTTCCAGTCCGGAAAATCTTTAATCCTATTCGTAGAGCTTTTATGGAAAACGTGAAAATTAGTGTGGGACGATTAATTGGAATCGGGAATCGCAAACATCGGAATATTTAAGGGTATCGGAATCGGTATCGGTATCGGAAAAATTTGTACATGTTTTTCGATGTCAAAACGATTCCTTTAATTTTCTTTTTTATTTGAATATGTTTAAAGCAAAATCTACTTTTACCGGTAATAATTATAAAATAATAAATATTTATTGGTTTTTAACTTTTAGTAAAGCTAAAGTCGATAGATGATTCTACGAGTGTATTTCTTTCGTTTAAGAAAATGCCTCCACATTTAACATGTGTTTTTACGGTAATCGGGACAAATAATGGCTATATATTTAAATATTTAGAGATTTATAAATAACCGCAATCGGAAATTGTATCGGAATCCGGAAAAAAATATTAGAATCGTCTCATCCCCAGTGAAAATATTAAAGAAACATTTTTTAAATAAAAATGTGTGAAAATAGTGTAGCTGTGTTTCCTTTTCTTCATAAAATGATTAAAAGAATGAGGTTTTGAAGAACTTGTTTCACTAAAACTCAAAGCTAATGAGCAAAATAGTATAACACTCGTCAAGGTCATTTTATTTTATTTTGGGCCCGCGTAGCTTTAAGAAGTCAGTAATATGGTTCCTGTTCGAAAACTTGGGATACCCTTGTTATAAGCGAAAGAACGTATGCTGTATGTAAGGAGAAATTTAACTATGTTTGTTTCGCCTACAGCCGTGTCACTGTGAATAAACGGAACAACTATTGTAGCTGTACTTGCCTCTTTTCATTAAAGATAGTATATATTTATGAACTGCGTATATGAATATGGTTAATAGTTTATATATCGCCATGTCTAGTAGTATGTGCATACAACTCGTTACGATTGTTGTGGACATTCGATATAGATAGAATGTGCTGTACGTATGTTGTTGTACGTAATAAACAATAAATACATAAAAAAATAAAAACCGGGCAGTGAAACAAACGGGTTTGGGTTTTTATGTTACGGAAAAAAAATTTCGGCAGTGAACATCCTCCCATTTTAGATTGGTTTAAGGAAACTGTTAACATTTTAGGGCCAATCCAGGGTCGATATTTAAAAACTATATTCTCTTACTACTACTGCGGCTAACGCATATTTAGTTTTTTTTTTTTTCATTTGCATTTATGAATTGAGGAAACATAATTATATTTAACAAAATAAAAATATTGTAAAGCATTTTAATGTGTTACTAAACCTGTTTGCTTAAAATTTACTGAGGCACAGATCAACCAGTTGTTTTGTATGAATAGAAACGTTTCACACAAGTGCGTCAATAGAATCTATACTCCTATATATATATTTCTTTTTGCATATTCATATTCATATTAAAAACCATTTTTCTATTCATTTAAAAAGAAAATACAACTTTGTTATATATGGGTCCTAGAATTGCATTCATCTGCAAAAGATCTAGCTAATTTGCATATTCTTTTAAACAATCATTTTAATTAATTCCCTAATAGATTTTTTGGTTTTCTTATAGGATGACCATCTTTAGTTTAATATTACGTGTAATTATATTTATGCAGATGTTCTACATGATTTATATTTGCGTAATAGATTATAGTAAACATAAACCTCTTTATATATATATATATATACATATATATATATACATAAATATATATATATACATAAATATATATATATATACATAAATATATATATACATAAATATATATATATACATATATATATACATAAATATATATATATACATATATATATACATAAATATATATATACATAAATATATATATATACATAAATATATATATATACATAAATATATATATATATATATATATATATATATATATATATATATATATATATATATATATATATATACAGTGATGATCATATTTATTGGCACGGTAAAATAAAAGTTAAATTTTGTCTAATAAATTCTAAAAAAGGGATTAAATTAAAGAAAATAACAAAGTATATTATGTATTTTTAACTGGCCTTTCCGATGCAGCAATCGGATTTTAGAAAAAATAAATAACAAAGGAACAACAAACATAATTGCAAAAAACCTTTGTTCAAAATTATTGGCACGATTTATTTAATAATCAATTGTATAGCCTTTGGCCTTGATTACCTTCCTCAGTCGCTTTTCATAGTTTACAACCAAGTTGTTGCACTCTTCAGTAGTAATTTTAGCCCACTCTTCCTGACAATAATCCTCCAATTGAATAAGATTCTTAGGCTTCCTTTGCATTACCCTCAATTTTAATGTTCTCCATAAATTTTCAATTGGATTAAGGTTTGGGCTTTGTGATGGCCACTCCAAAACATTAATATGATTGCCCTCAAGCCATTTCTTAGTCAGTTTAGCCGAATGCTTTGGGTCATTATCTTGCATGAACCACCAACGACGACCAAGTGAGAGCTCTTTAGCAGAGTCTTTCAGGTTTTCATCCAATATTTTAACATAATCTTCCTTTTTTATGCTACCTGTGACCATAACGTCGCCCTGGTCCAGAGGCAGCAAAGGATCCCCAAAACATCAAACTGCCTCCACCGTGCTTAACTGTGGGTATGGTGTTCTTAGGCAGGAAAGCTTCGCCAGATTTTCTGTAAATATAAGACACTTTATTATGGCCAAATAACTCTATTTTCGTTTCGTCAGTCCATAGAACACGTTTCCAGAATGCAACATCTTTATCAATATGACGTTTTGCAAAGGCTAGCCTTGCTTTCGGGTGCATAGGCTTCAATAAGGGAGTCTTTCTCGGACGACATGCTTTTAAACCAGCTCTCTTCAAAACTCTACCAACTGTATGTCGAGATACATTCACTCCAGAGGTGCTCTGTTCATCAACAATCTCCCCAACAGAGATCCTTGGGTTTTGTTTTACTTGTCGAACAATTTTCCGTTCATCTCTTGGGGAAAGAATCTTTTTTCTCCCTCTACCCTCTAAACTCATAACGTGGCCTTGCGATTTGAACTTGTTTATTATGGCTCTAACAGTGGATCTGGGAAAGTTTAGCTTCTTTGAAATCTTATCATAGCCCTCCCCATTGGTATGGCATGCTACAACAAGCTTCCTGACGTCTTCGCTGTGTTCCTTAGTTTTAACCATGGCGATTGAAAATTATAATTTAGTCACTTATAATAGTTTTAATAAATCGCTATCTAAAAATTATCTGAAAAAAAATTATTCACTGAATTAGCGTTAAACAAGCATAATATGGCTATAAAAAAGTTCAGAAAGCACGTAAACCGGAAATTGATTGATATTATACTGATACTAAAAGAAAAACAAAGCCGTGCCAATAATTTTGAACAAAGGTCTTTTGCAATTATGTTTGTTGTTCCTTTGTTATTTATTTTTTCTAAAATCCGATTGCTGCATCGGAAAGGCCAGTTAAAAATACATAATATACTTTGTTATTTTCTTTAATTTAATCCCTTTTTTAGAATTTATTAGACAAAATTTAACTTTTATTTTACCGTGCCAATAAATATGATCATCACTGTATATACATAAATATATATATATATACATAAATATATGTATATACATAAATATATATATATATATACATAAACATATATATACATAAACATATATATATATATATATATACATAAATATATATATACATAAATATATATATGTATACATATATATTTGTTTAAAAAAATTACCTTCCAGTCTTCTGTCAGGTTTTAGTCCACAGACATGAAACCTCATACATAGGGTATTTAAAACCATGGGAAACTTTATAGTTGGTTTTTATCCGGGGAAAATCCGTGCAAAAGTGTGAATTTAAAAAAAAAAAATGGAATTTGCCAGGTGAAGGTCGAATGACAGCATTACGGATATGCATATGTAACGTAATAGCTATTGGTTCATGTTTTAATTTTTAGCCTCTCAGTAAATATGTCTTCATAGCTCAGGTATTATTGTCAAAGGAAAGAATAAATCGTAAGCTAAAGGTTTTGGTTTCGATTTTAGGTGGTGACGCACGAATCATTTATTTTTTTTTTTACTTTTAAAATCATTACTATATATTGGATCCAATATAATATAATAATAAGTCGGTATTCTGCATTAATCCAAATATCATATTTAATTTACGACCGGGTAATGCCGGGTGGCCTAATCGTAATCTAATAATTGCCTACAGCTGTACACGCGAGCAGTGTTGCTCACGTGTTGGGATGCACAGATGCACGTCCAAGACGCCATATATGCAATAATAGAAATGTTTAGCTAAAAGACAAGAGACAACCTAAGCATCGGCTTGATCTTTGCAATAGTAGCATTATCTTGAATACGAAGTTCAAGGCTGTGATTTTGATCCACTTAAGTTCCGCTTTCAAATTCTGAGAAACACAGATTCTACTGCTTGCGTTAACAACACCGCAAGACACGTGCGGCGGTTCTTACCAGCGCTTATAATTTTTGGTGAACTTAAGAAAAGCCTACCGTGATTATTTTTTTAGAGATTTCATTAGAAATTGCGTGAGTTATCTTACGTCCTATTGGCTTTCTCGCTTCCTCTCAGTTAAATGCTTATGTCCGGCATGTTTATTACTTGCTTACTTTTTCGTGATTTAATGGAAGCACATTCTACATTAATATAATGTAAGGTGTATGTATATATGAAGTTATTCCAAAAATATGACCTATTATTTTTTTTTTACTCCAAAAAATGTAAGAGCTGCTTTCTTAAGGTTTCATTCCGTCAATAACTGCAACAGAGAGATGAAACTTTCATGGCCTGTAAGCATAATTCAGTCATCATAACAAGGAATTTACAATCTTCTATGATCTATTTGCGCGGAATAAAATAAGACATTACTTTTTGAAACACGCCTGGTATTTATGATGTCAAGCGTGATTACTGTCTCAATATCCTATGGAATATAAATTCTACAAATCAGTATCAGTAATGCTCATTTTAATGATAGCAATCAAGATAAGAGTAAAGTCAGAATAATTTGATTAATGATAACAATCAAAGCTCATCTAATAAAAATTCCAAGAATCAATATCTATTGCAAAAATAATATATATGTGATTAGAATCCAAATAACTTCAATAATGATAGCATTAAAAACACCTGGAACACATTTAGACGTCGAATTTAATAATGAAATATATATATATATATATATATATATATATATATATATATATATATATATATATATATATATATTACAATAGGAAAATGCGAGCATAAAAAGTAATATGGTTAAGCTTGAATATGGGAAAGTAAATGATTAGCTGTTAAAACTAGAAAAGAAAAGTACAAGATATTCTAGTAAACGATATAATAAATTTATAACTTAAAATATTGCAGCATTTAAAATATTCAATATATAACATTATATAATCAATTCTTAATGTTGCAATATTTTAAGTTATAAATTTGTTATATATATTATATATATTATATATATTATATACATTATATATATATATTATATATATATTATATATATATATATTATATATATTATATATATATACATATTATATATATTTATATATATATATATATTATATATTATATATATATATTATATATATAATATATATATTATATTTATAATATATATTATATATATTATATATATAATATATATATATATATATATTTCAACAAGTGATATAATCTGACAAAATACTACTCTTTTTTTCTTTTAACAAATATCACTAATCACATGACTTAATCATTCCATTATTATATCTCATTGAAAATTGATCCCCCATTTTCTTACCCCATGAAACAATTGCAACAATTTAACATGTAACATACTTCTATCAAATCTTATTACGTATATGTCAAATTATAAAAATAATAAGAAAATATAGTGGCATAATTATTGCTAACTGATGCACAAGTCACGTTGATTAAATTATAATCTCTATAAAAGGTTATGCCTTATCTTTAGCAGTTCTCAATATTTGTCTACAAAAAAAGTTTATTTTTTTAAATTCACTGTCTGATTTTAACTAACATTAAACTGATTATTTTATTGAACAACAGCCTTATTCTAATTGTTTGTCCATGTGATGAGAAGGTTCTTGATGGTGTGGGGGTCGATGTTTTCAACTACCGTGGAATTCCCAACGGTTATTATCATAAGCTATTAATTTGGTCAGTCGAGGATATTCTTTTTAGTTTTGTTTAGACTTTTTCTCCCTGCAGGACACTTTTCACACTGCTACCAACCCTCTTAGGAGAGATGAGAGTTGACACACACGCACACATACACACGCGCGTGCGCACACCCCGTCAAAGAAAAAGAAAAGTAAACGGAACCGTCCAATTAAAAAAAAAATGTTCCCCTCCCCTTCGCCCTGGTTCACGTTGACGCTATTAATTTTGTTCCTTTCTATAAGGACCCTGATTTTGTCACCTCTCTTTCTCCCAGCCACTGTGGCGTCCTCCGGGTGCTGGGTCAACTATCCCAGTTCTTCTATCTCTGGTGACACTCGTGTCCATTCTACCTTTTCGTTTTCTTTAAAATTTCTTTACATTCTTTAAAATTTCGGGTTTGTATTACTGTACACATAGATTCGAAAAAGTTGTCAAAAAACAAATATATAACAAATAAATGTTATCAAAGGCAAGATAAGTTACTTTTCTACCTAACTGGATATATTTTTTGTGTTTTTATTCAATGTAACACATTTATTCAGCTCGAAAAACATACAGTGTTTACCGATGTATTCAAAAATTCAAGATGGCGTCTCACACCCTCTTTATCACCGTAAGTATGGAAAAAGGTGTTATAAATAAAAAACTATACAAAATACTATTAAAAACCCGCCGAATATATGTCAACCTATGTCACGGTAACATATATTGAGCGAGTTTTTAACAGTATTTTATCCGGTTTTTTATTTATAACATCTTTTCCCACACTTACCGTGTTAAAGAGAGAATCAGACGCCATCTTGAATGTTCCAATACATCGGTAAACACTGTATGGTTTTCGAGCTGAATAAACATGTTACATTGAATAAAAACACGAAAAATATATCCAGTTTGGTATTGCCTATGATAACATTTATTTGTTTTTTGACAACTTTGTTCGAATCTATGTGTACAGTAATACAGACCCAAAATTTCTTTACATTCGGCAGACTTCATATTTCCAAATCATTTACGCTCTTAAAACGCATCGTTTTTATTTCTGCCATTTCGGTTGCTTGCTTTAAATAGTTTTGATCATTAACATAAACGACCGCCCCCACCCCGCAAAAATATCCTAGGTTTAAATGTTTGTGCATTTTTCAGTATAGACAACAAAACGAAAAAGTGGACAACAAACAAATATATAACAAATAAACGTTACCAAATGCAAGATTAATTACGTTTTTTTTTTATTACCTAAGCTTTGTGTTTTAACTTATTTTAACTTTAACTCTCGAAAGTTTCGATAATCGCGGAAAAATAATAAAATTTAGCAATACTGGTACAAATCACCAATTAAGTGTTACTGTGATATTTATTGGATCGGTTCCTATCAATATTTTCAGTTTGGAGCTATTACCAAGACTCCCCAGATGACGCATGTCAGCCATTTTATTCTAGTTATTACTTAAGACGTTACTGTGTTTTCAACTAAATAGACGTCTTAAAATAATTAAAACGCAAAGAAATCATATCCAGAAAGGCAGAAAAGTAACTTTGATAATATTTGTTATATTTCTTTTAGGACATTTTAGTTTTTTGCAAAATGTTCGCGTTTTCTTATTTATTCTGTCCAAATTACTCTTTTTTGATTTTGTCATTTTTCTTTATTTGCTATTCCTGCACTATTTTTTCTTTTTTACTGTTTCTTTCTTTAATTACATCTTTCCTTCTTTATTTTCCTTCTCCTTTGCTTATGAACATAAGTCCATACTTTCTTTATCGCCCACATCTTAATGCCCCTTTTCCTTTATATTCTACCTGCGTTTTCTTCTCCTTTTCTTTCATCGTTTCCCCTTCCTTCCTTCTTTTTTATCTTCCTCTAAACTACTCTCGTCAACCTTTTTCTACTGTCTTTTATTTTTCATTTCTTGTTGCCTTCATTATTTTTCTCCCCTTCTACATTTCAATTCCTCATCCACCTCTTTGTAGTTATTCCTTTTCCCTTCTTCCGTTTTTTTTTTTGCTATTATTTTTTCTTCTTCAACCTTTACTTCATTTATATTTTGTTGTTTTTATTCTTTTTCTGTTTTTCTTTGCCGACTTTTTCCTTCTTTCTTCTTTTTCATCTTTTTATATATATTTTAAAATCTTTTCTTTTTTACTATTGTTTTCTTTGTTTCATTTCTTTCTTTGTTCTGTTTTTCTCCTTCTTATTTCCCTCATTTTTATTCTGTTTTACTTAAATTTCTATTTTCATACTTTTATTCTTTTCCGTCTTTGTTATTTTGTCATTTTTTTTTCATCTGTGTTTATTTCTTCTGTCTTATTGCGCGTTTTTTTCTTTCTTTTCCGCTTTTCCTTACATCTGTTTATTTTTCTCCTTTATTTCCTTTTCTTTATTCCAACATCTTTACCTTTCTCGCTTGCTTCTTCCGTCTTTTCTTTTTCTCTTCGTCCGTTAGTTTTTTCTTCTTTCGTCGATTTCCTTCTTTTTGTTCGCTTTTTCTTTTCTTCTTCCGCCTTTTTATACCTTTTCTTTTTCTTTTTTCTTTACGCTTTTATCTTATTTGCTTTTTTTTCTTGTTTTTCTCTTTTTCTTTCTCCTGTCTTCGTTTTCTTTTTCTTCAGCTTTGTTTCTTCTTCCCTCTATTTTTTCTCCTCCCCCGCCCTTTTTAAAGGTATTTTCCATCTGCCTTTTTCTTTTGTGTTTGTTATCTTCTTCCGTCTCTTTCTTTAATTTCTTTTCTCTTCCCTTTTTATCCGTCTTCGTCTTCATCTTTCTTTAATTTTTATTTTAATTTTTGTTTGTCCTGACTTGTCTTACCCCCCACCTATACCTTAATAAGTTAACTATCTGTTCCCGTTTTTCTTTCAACTTGAATATCCCTTCTCCTCCGTTTTTTTTTTTTCTGGTTCATTCCATCTCTTTTCCTTATCCGGCTAATCACCTATTTCCTCCCAATAATAAACCACACGATTCTCTACTGTGCGCCACGCACTCCCCCCCTCTCTCTCTCTCTCTCTCTCTCTCTCTCTCTCTCTCTCTCTCTTTCCCCTTTTTGCACACCCTCCTGATCCAGTCCGTGCGACTAATTTGTCCGCGTTTTCCACTGAACCGGTGGTGATCTCTGGAGGAGATCGCGCCTTTGGCTGGCGGCGTCGGCCGTGGTGCCGCTGATCACCGACCAATCTAGCCGACCCATTTTAAACGTATCTCATCCTCACCCGCGTCTAATCACCCACTTCCAAGATATTCGGGTCATCCCGGTGCTTTTTTTATGATTCCGGTAACTGTGGCTCTCCAAACACTACAGGGAGTGGTTTTGTCAGCGAGATATGGCCATACTGGAGCCGAAATGGTCATACGAGATAATCCAAACGCGCACACGCACGAAATCGCGCGAATGTTATGCTTAGCGATCATAACTTGGATTTTTCGATGTATTGAATCGATCCATTTTAGTCAGCTTATCCCGTAGAAAAATTATGGGTTTTCATATGGCTGCAAAGTCCAATTCTATTTTTGGCTTGGAGCAAAGTGTAGTGTCTATTCTAATACGACACTTCGTTTTTCTCTACCCTGTCTGTGAATGAAGGGGAAATCCTTATCCATTTGCAGTATATTTCTTAGTTGTGGATCACCGCTTGTAAAGGCTCAGACACCACTCTAGGATAAGAGTTAATAAGTGTTAGGAGTCGGTAAAACAACACCGTGATGATCATACATAGTAGTACTTCGGTAGTTTTAAATTATATAAGAGGACGGCTTAACAGTTATTTATTTACAATAGATTTGAAAATGATTATCGTATAGTAAGAAACCCCACGGTATTGTGTTCCACAGACTAACAATTTTAGGTAAGAAAATTTTGCTGTATAATTTTCGTTTAGTCTTTTGTTCGAATCCAATATATCACTATTACAGAGCTGGATATTCCCCACATTAAAAGCCGACATTGTGTCTAATACGACCCTAATAGGGAAGCAATAAAATGAGGATGCTTAGATCGTGGGTGTACGAACACTGTAGATTTTCAAATTTTCATGTCGTTATTTAGTTTCTTATCTTCAGGGTATATATATATATATATATATATATATATATATATATATATATATATATATATATATATATATATACTAGCTGTACCCGGCCACGCGTTGCTGTGGCTCAGTTTGTTAAAATGGGACACATGTGAAAGTAGAGAAAAGTTTGATTCTTTTTTTTCAAGAGAATGTACAAATTATTTTTTTAACAGATGTTAAGAAAATAAACAGAAAAATACTTCCATCATTAATTATGCAAAAAATAAATAAAATGTTGATTTAGTGTTTCAATATGCTTATAAATTACGATAAAACTTGCTGAGTATGCAGTTTTACGGTTGTTGTAAAAATGGAACGGAAACTTAAATTTCGCTTCATTTTAATCTTTCTTAATTTTTTAATTGTGCCCCCCAAACGAATATAATCAAAACAGTAACATTCAACAATTGTACTTTATGTATATAAAACACAAAATGGGTGTTTGTATTACTGTATACATAGATTCGAAAAAGTTGTCAAAAAACAAATATATAACAAATAAATGGTATCAAATGCAAGATAAGTTACTTTTCTGCCAAACTGGATATATTTTTTGTGTTTTTATTCAATGTAACATATTTATTCAGCTCGAAAAACATACAGTGTTTACCGATGTATTCCAAAATTAAAGATGGCGTTTCACACCCTCTTTAACACCGTAAGTATGGAAAAAGATGTTATAAATAAAAAACTATACAAAATACTATTAAAAACCCGCCGAATATATGTCAACCTATTTCACGGTAACATATATTGAGCGAGTTTTTAACAGTATTTTATCCGGTTTTTTATTTATAACATCTTTTCCCAAACTTACCGTGTTAAAGAGAGAATCAGACGCCATCTTGAATGTTCCAATACATCGGTAAACACTGTATGGTCTTCGAGCTGAATAAACATGTTACATTGAATAAAAACACGAAAAATATATTCAGTTTGGTAGAAAGGTAACTTATATTATAATTATATATTATATATATACCTTTGATAACATTTATTTGTTATATATTTCTTTTTGGGCAACTTTTTCGAATCTATGTGTACAGTAATACAAACCATTTATTTGTTATATATTTGTTTTTTGACAACTTTTTCGAATCTATGTGTACAGTAATACAAACCCGTTTTTTTTTTTGTTTTTTTTTTTTGCTGTTGTTTCTTGCTTTTTACACTTTTAGATCGTATTTTAAACTAAACTTCGGAGGTTGGAATGCCCCCCATCTAAAATTAATTGGAAAAATCGATTTTATAGTGAGATTTAAGAATGGTTAGTCGAAAAAAAGTGAAAAACAAAACAAATAATCAATAAATAATTGTTACCAAAGCAATAAATGCTACTTTTTTTTACTTACATGAATGAGTTTATTTTATGTTTTAAAGTATTTTCAAGCGCTGTTCTTTATTTTTTAATAATCTAATGCGGGTGTGTGGGTGCCAAATACCTCCAGATTTTCTAGAATTTCCCGCTAGATTGTAAACGAAATCTCCAGATCTAGCAGGAAAACCGCTAAATTGTAACACTGGTCACGTGACAGGAAGCGGTAATAAATATTTGTCCCTAAATAAAAAAATGGCCTCTCGGTACAAAGAAATCCACCTATTTATCATAGAAAAATTAAGTATAATGTTATAATTAAAAAGAAATATATAAAAACACACATGGATATAGGAAACATATTATACCAAAACGTGGAAGCCATCCGTCCAGTGGTGTTTTAGACAATTAATTTCGAACGAACCAACAGTTATATATATATATATATATATATATATATATATATATATATATATATATATATATATATATATATATATATATGCGTGTATTATTTCGGTAAAATTACCGATTCTTTATAAATTTCTAAATATTGATTTTTTTTTCTTTTAATGGAGTGTCACTATAAAAAAAAACATGTGATATGAGCATATATTTTTCGCAAGCACAAAAATACACTCGTGGGAATGATTTATAAATTTTAGTTTTACTGGCAATTAAAAATCAATTAATATTTATCATTTCATTATCTATATGAACTATAAAAAAATTTAAGCTAAAACAAAGGAATAAAAACAATTAAAGTAATCGTTTTGAGCATCGGAAAATAGGCACCTTATAAAATACAGCAGTTTTATGATTATTATTTATAATTATTTATAGTAACCCTATAAAAAGATCGGTTTTAGAAATAACAAACACTTTCGTTGGGGAGGGGGCTAAAACGAACGTCGCAGGTAAAGAAGATATTTTTTTAAATGCATAAATAGGTTATTAGAATTAATTTCGAGTATAAAAGCTAGATATGCTATTCGGAACGTTTTTGTTGTTTTTAAGAAGGGGGACTAAAACATTTTAATGGTTGTTAAACTTTCAAGACTATATATATTATACGCATATCATCATAAAGTGATCTTGTTTTTCTTGTGCTGTTTTCTTTCTTTCTTTTTTCCGTCTTCTTATTCTTCCGCATTTTGTTTTTCAACCTTTTTTTCCTATTTCATTACTGGATTCAGTATTAAACAACCGGAAAAAGTGTTGATATGTTGGAAAAAGCAACGAAGCGAAAAATCTATAACCTTAGTATTGTGTATTCTGCAAATTTATTTTTTGTCAACCAATCATAGGTTCCTATTTACGTACGAACCAAATCCCCAAATCACCATAACATTTAATAATATATTTTTAAACGTTACTAGCAGATCTAAGCCAATAATCTAAAAATATGTCTGACGTATTTGAAGTTCATTTTAGTCAATTTAACACTGAGTCAGTCATGGGTTGAGCTTAGTACATCCAGTGGTTTTGAGGAATGCGAAGTTGATCCTTAGTAACTATTGCTCCCAAATTTCCTTTTGCTGAAGATGGTAACAATTGTTAGGGCATCTATTGCTACTAGATAAGGCTGTCTGAAGATACTGGCTTACTGGCCAATAAATGCACAAAATATTGCTGTCTTTATTGTTTTTCCTTTGCAAAACTCAGTCATGTTCTACATAGTCTAAAAGTAAAAAAATAGAACACCAATTTTCTTCTATTAATTAAACTAGAATCGATAAATAAATATTTGAAGATATGAAAGAAGTTTTAATTTTTTTCGAAAATTACTGAATTTGGCATTACATAACATAAAAAAATGTAAATATATCGTAAAACAAACTAACCAAACAAAATTCTATTAATAAATATTAGAATATATAAAGAACCAACACATACTCATCATAAAGGCACATTTTCTATTATAATTACTCGGGCGATGACAACATCAAATTCTTTTCATTGTTTTGACTCTCGAGTGTGTATCCGTTGATATCTTATATGCTTTTATATAGAGTGATGTGGTTCTCAGTTGATTAACTGTGTCTGCCTGTGTCGTATATATGCGCGAGGGTCAAAACAATAAGAATATTCTGTTTTCATAGATGTAATAATTAAATGAAACTTTTCTGTTTTAATTTGTTTTGTAATTCTTTCTGAATCTTTCATTTTTCTTTTATTGTTTCCACAGCAGACACTAAGTACACAGTTTAATGAGTATATCTTAAACATGGCAGAACTTCCAGTTTCTTCAATTATTTAAACTATAATTAAAAAAAATAATTTTAGGATTGTAATTATTTCGTAACTGGCAGTTTTTCTAAAATTATAAGTTTTATTAATTTTAATTTCTTTGTATTTAGAAAAATATTTCTTTACTAGCAGGCCAGTCGGCATTGCCCGGTCGTAAATACACATTAATATTATATTTTAATCAGTGCAGCTTTTTTACTTATTTTAATCAGAAATACTGTAGGTATTAAACATAGCGTGAAATTACTTTTTAAAAAATGAAGTACAAAATGGAAAGAAACTGACACATGTGCATGCAAGTATTATGGTTTTACGAAACATTTAACTTCTTGTAAGTAAAAGATAATCGTGCTAATATCGAAACAAAAGACAGTGAGTAACGTACATTAACCAGATTGGCACGATCTTTATACAGTGTTTTCAAACTTATTTATTGTTAACATAAGGAAGCTGTCATGTTTCACGACCGGGCATGTGCAGTCGTGAAACAGTTGACAAACAAATAAAATTCGATGACCTCAAGTACTATTTTTTTTTAAATTTTGACCCCTTAGCTGTTCTTGATTCCGGTGGAAAACTGATTATATTTTCCACGCGTCTGAGTACCTTATAAAGCAAATTTCAAGTCAAAACTTCGTTGAATATATATTTTGAGAAGTGTCATCACACACACATTCCCACTGATATATATATATATATATATATATATATATAGTTCGACGAGCGACAGTCTGAAAGAAAAAGCTATTCTATTAAAGTAACTATCTGACGGTAATATTTATACAACCCTTACAACTTATAGGCATCTCGTTTCTTTGATTTAATGTTTTCTTTTACATTTTTAAAGCGTGCGAGATGGACGTGGTTTAAACAGTATTCTGTATTATCTTCTAATATATCAAGAGAAGTCGCATTTGTGTCTGATTTTAAGTCAGAAACTATAATATGAATGTATAAATTATACATCATCGGACTCGATGTGACTCCGAGCTGGTTATAATTAAAAAAATTCAAAAAACATAATCTCCTTCGAGTAGCCAAGAGCAAATGTACTTTTATTCTTGTTGGTAGTTGTTTCAAAAACAACATTGAAATATGATTAAACAATAACCAATCTTTTTTTTTTTGTTTATTATAACAAACCAGTTGATAGAGATGTTAGAAAAATGTTAGCCAATTTTTTTAATTATTCTATATTGTTATTGATGTTCCCTAGCAACATCAAGTACCTTCACGTGGTGCATACAATTTTGGAAATATAGCTCCCGCGACAGGGGCGTATATGACGTAATCTTTCCTTATTCTCACAAAATCTACGCATTAAATAAGACTGTATTTCGGCAATAACTCGTCGAATCCTGCCTTATAAGTTGTTTATTGTGTCT
Organism: Euprymna scolopes; assembly: GCF_053919585.1. Taxonomy (NCBI): domain Eukaryota; kingdom Metazoa; phylum Mollusca; class Cephalopoda; order Sepiida; family Sepiolidae; genus Euprymna; species Euprymna scolopes. Next base: position 92,848,917 of record NC_136484.1, read on the forward strand.
GGTTTATCGATGTATACATGGGACTTTACATATCTCTAAGGAATATAATTGAATAGGGTTAAATCTCACGAATGGCGTGGCCAGTTGAACTGTACATTCTGTGAAATTATTCATTCACCAAATGTTTCTCTCGAAATGTTTCTCTCGATAAATTAATCGTATACTTGCAATTTGAAAACGCTGCTCGGGTGTCAGTCTCTTCGTGATGAACTTCAAAGCTAAGCTGAACTTAAAATAAACGATAGTCAATCTGTACTTAAAGAAAATAACTGTCAATTTAAAGTTCGCTGCCTCTAAAAATACGCATTCGCGCACGCGCGTGTATAGAGAGAGAGAGAGAAAGAGAGATTTTTAAAATAACATTTTCCAATTTTGTATCCAAATATAAATATTAATAACATAAAAGTTATTTAGATAGCTTGATAATGTAATAGTATAGCTATAAATACTTCCATAATATACGGCTGATATAAGAATAATAAAGAATCATATATGCGGAAACCTATGTATAAAACAGCAATAAAAGGCCGAAACAATTGTGCGTTTATATAGTAAATGAAACTGAAACTTTTAGCTCAACATAAAAATGAGGTTCTGTTTCCAATGAATCTGTTATATTTATTTAAAAAAATCCATTTCCACCAAGAATTCTATGATCTAATTGGGACACTTCAAATAACTGAAATCTAATATGTACTACTTACGATTAAATTGTTCGATGTTAATAGATTTAATAATCTCTTATACGAAATATGAAGCATGGTTATATGATAACAGAATTCGATAAAAAATAATTTGATTTGGGAATGTAAGACTGTTATATCGCAGACAGACGGCCAGGCAGATAATGCAAACATATAGACTAGTTTATACCCAATTCTTGTGAAGTGTCAGTATACTACCTTGATACATCTATGCCTACCACGAAAAAAAAAAAAAGAATTTTCAAAATTTCGTGGAAAAAATACGATGCAACCGTTTAGTCTCAAAAGACAAAAGATACCCCCTGCCTGTAGGGGCAGCTGCGCGTGTAATTGTGTGACAAGGGTGGCGCAATCACCACCCACACCTCTCCTGAATCGAAACTGCTTGAGTCCAGTGGCGAGGAGAAGTCCAGGACGACTGTAACCAATGCAGAGATAAGCAGAGAGCACATACAAGCTCCAAATAGTCACCCATCTGGTACTGTCCAAGCTCATCGTTGCTTACCTTCGGTGATCTGACGGGAAACCAGTTTGTCAAACGTGATTATGCCGTATATAAGAAATAAGAGGAATGTGACAATCGGTAAGTTTGTTTCGATTTGGCAAACGGGTTAGAAATTATGTTTTTATTAAGAAAAAAAAATCAATTTAAGCCTATACAGAATGCCATTTATATTTATGATTTAGGGGGGATTATCACATAAAAGAATAGTCACTTAATTTTTAAATATATTCATGCGATATTTTTTTTTAAGTTTAGGTTTTCAATTTAAATACTTATCCGGTTTAATATACCCAGGTTGCCACACCTGTTCACGTTATATAGTCGAAATAAAACAACGTACTAGACGCTGTATGTAGGGCTTCTATATATTCTCCCAAGATTTACAAAAGATTTACAAGATTTGATATTCCCATTAAATTTTCTTCGGATGAGATCTGTTCAACCTGACTGGTACTGTATTTATTTATTTTTATCTAATATAACAAAAAAGTTTTTTAGACTGAAGTGAGATTCGAACACGCGTATGGCAAATATAAAAAATGCATTTAATTTTGTGTTGATGAATTGGTATCGCCAAAGTACTGCATTTATAATGCGTACTCTGTCTATTTCTATTTTGTCAATGAATCACATGCACGAACAGACTCAAAAGCAGCATTTATTTTTAATAGTACTAGCACACTCGCCCGTCGTTGTCTGGCAGAAAATACTCTTAAATATGATAGTTTACTGTGTGCAGATTTCATCTTATTATAGAGCCAAGTCTTTATTGGTTTTTATATTGAATTCGATATATTATAGTGATTTCTAAAGTTTAAAATAAGTATATGGCTTGGGCGTCTTCAGCTAGAATCGAAATTAAAACATTTATCTATCTAGCGGTATTCGCTACCTTTCGAGCTAACGACACATGCATATGACAACAACAAATTAGCCTAGTAAAATGTATAAAAGTATATTTGTGCATGCGTATAGCATACACATTACATCGAACTACGCGTGCTAAGTCCCAAATTTTAACTTTTGACTTCTTAGCAGCTATTTTCCGGTGAAGAATACAATCGATTTCGTTCCCCAGGGCTGAATAATCCATATATCAAGTTTCAAGTCTGTATGCCAGAAATTGACACCGTAGTTTGTTAGAGACTGCTCCAGAGATAGGTTTACTCGAAATGCTGTCGCAAATGCTATATAATTGTGCACAATGCAGAAAATATGCACAAATAGAATTGTGCGTAAAAGTAAACTGAAACTAATCATCAAATAATAAAACAGAAAAGAATGAACATTGAATTAATAAAAGTTCGTTTTTAAAAAAATATTCCAATTATCTTCCATTTTTTAAAGTCACTCCTATATTCACAACTAACTATAAGAGGGGATTATATTCACTTTTAAAACAGAAAACTGGGCTTTTCATATCATTATCAGTACGACAAATAATTCAAATTTATACATGCATAATAGATAAAATATACTATTCTTTAGCTAAAAAAAAAAGGTTAAAAAACAGGGTATTTCTTTTCTGTTTTAATTTTTGAAGAGTTTGACTCGGAACAAAGGGAGATAATCACGAATTGATTAACGAAAACTGTTTGCTTCCCACAAAAAATGTATCACACATTTTCCCACTCGTGACTATTTTCAATTGTTTCTATATTTTCTATATCTGGAAACCTTAATTTATTTCGAATTTAATTAAATTCAATAATTGTTTCACTTAGTAATGTTCTCTGTCGTGCGTCTGTGTTGTCTTAATGTATTTGTTTTGATTTGCAAAAGGTTTCGCAAATGTTACAATGCATTTCCTGGTTGTCTCCTCTTGGCTAGAGTCGAATTTTCAAAATTGAAACAACAATTAAACTAAAATACAAAATTCGCCACTCCCAAAATGGTTGCTTTTTACTTTCGGCCTGAAATAACAGTAATAGGCCTTGCCAAGTTGATTCAAGTCGTTGCACATCTGCCTGCTGTTCGTGTTCGAACCCCACAAGAAAAAAGCCAACACGTAAAACAATTTTCGTCCATTTGATTATGTCTTCCTTCTTCGCCCCCCCCCCCATCTTAAACACAGAACCCCACTTAACTGGGTTAGATCTAAATACCAAAGACGGCTGATCTCTTCGTGGGAATCAGCCAACCAAATTAAACTTTTGTTCGTTCTTATTTAGCGTACCCCTCACCCCCTATTTTGATAGAATCGGCCCAACCGATACATCTGACAAGAAAGATTAAGTATTCATATATAATAATCACGCGTAGAGACTTTAATAACTGTCAACATATATATATATATATATATATATATATATATATATATATATATATATATATATATATATATATATATATATACACACACACACACACACACACACACACACACACTCAGTTTGAATAAATCTTTCAAGTATAATATTATGTCAGGTTAAAGATTGTATCTCGAATAAACCTTTTGTATTTGTTCTTTTTTATATTTGAGAAGCTCTGCCTGCCGGTTGTATATTATTGTTGGGAACTTTTGAACGAAAAATATATAAGCCTGTTATAATGTTTCTCGTTTAAAATAAAACAGAAAAGTATTGCAATTACACAGTGTATGTGTATATCTATGTATTAGCGATGGGACGATTCAGGAAATTTTCCCGATTCCGATACATTACCGATTCTATTCTAAATTGCTGATTCCGAGACAATAGCCGATTCTAACTCTATAACTCCCTCTAACGAATTAAACTATGAGGTTGTTGTTTAGTAATTGTGATTTTCCGATTAACGTAATATATGCTCTTATTATCGGAAATATAAAACATACAATCGTAGATGTTATCTAGAAATGTTAATTTTACTGCTATTTTAAAAATTAAAAAAAAATAATATAAAACTTTTTATTATAAGTACCAGCAAAGAAAAGTTAAGGAAAATTAAAAAAACAAAACAAAACAAACAAAAACTTAAAAGAATCGCTTTTAAAAAAAAGGCACGAATTTATCCGACACCAGTTTCTATATCCGAACAAAAATTACGATTCTGATTGAACATTACAAAACATGTAATTATGTATTTCTAATCACTAGCTAACAGGAGTTCAATATGTACCAGCTTACAATGGAAGATGAGTTAGACGAGAAAAGATGGGAGAAGGGGAGCTGCAGATGGTGTATTAAATACAAACTCTCATTATATCAAGTCTGGAAGTTTAATCCCAGTACATTTTAATTTTTATTTCGAACACATTCCAAAATGTCACTTGACAATATCATAGAACTTGTATCATTTTCATTTTTTAGGACTATCGTTCTCATTTTATATTACTATCTCATTATTTTGCTTTTATGTACTAATAACCCACCACTAACCGAAGTTCAGAGGTCAGTTGAGGATACGGGTCAATGTGATTTTCGGTTGGACGATAAACAACATCATGAGAGGATTGGAAACAATGAATGAAATGGGCATTATTTATTTAAAAGGACAATTCATCAAGTATTTGTTAACATTAGACTTGGAGTAAAGTATACTGACAGCAGTTGCAGATTACAACATAGTTGCCTTTAAATCTAATATCAACAGATTTCTGTAACGACACTTGGTCCATTCCATCAATTGTTCTTAATTTCATATATAAATGCCTATATGTCTGTCTGTATGTCTCCATATTTTCAAACTCTATCTCCTCCGAAACTAAAAGTCTGATTGGATATTTTACGGGCCGTTCTTCTATGGCTCTTCAACCGGTTAAAATTTGTTTTATGGGGTCAAAAATGGGTCAAAATTGAAATCCCCGTTAAACATGATGTACATTCATTTCAGTTTAATTTTAAAATTTTAATCAGTTCATATGCGTGCCATGTTCATACAGTGGTAACGTTATCAGCTTTGAATGCTACAGTTTCTGTTTCGATTCTAGCTGATGGTACCTAAAAAATTTATTTTCACTTTTGAAATCACGACTCTATAATAATATATACGAAATCTGGACAAATTAAAACATCATATTTAAGCGTATTTTACAATCTGGCAAAGACCCCTCCCCCACGTTAGTCTTTTTATAAGAATCTTTATCTCTTGATTGACACTTTCTCTAACTCTGACACGATGAGAGGATTAAAAGCAACGAGTAAAATGCACGCTATTAGATTATTTATGAGACAGCTCATCAAATATTTGCTAACATGGAACCTGAACACGATCGCGTTGGAAACCACTGAGAATCAGCCCTGTATGATTGTAGCGGAATCTCGAAGCGATTCTAACGAAAGCCTAAAAACAAATATCTCGAATTAATTAACCTCTTCATTTCTGGGTTTCTTTTTCTCGATACGCTCTCTTTGTCACTGCCTAAGACTAGTAAACTTTTACGGTAACCAAAAATATTTCACACAATAAATATCGTATTAAGCCCTCAAATTAACAAGTATTTGTCAAAGTAGTAAGTTGGCGCGAAGTTATTAACTTCTATAAATCAAACGTTTACATTATGAACATATTAATCCATGCCATTTTGTGACTAATAACCCAACTTTCTTTCATCAAACACGTATTTACATCAATGATCGAGAATAAAAACGCCGGAAAATATACTAATACTAGCGAGATTTGCGGGGGGGGGCTTTGCTCGGTCTTAAAATATGCTTAAATATGATAATTTAATTTGTTCAGAGTTCGTTATATATTATTATAGAGTCGTGGTTTCATAAATAAAAAAACAGTATTTGGGTGTCATCAGCTAGAATTGAAACCGAAAGCAAAACTGTAGCATTCAAAGCTGGTGACGTTACCACTGTACCCACGTGACACGCATATGAACTGATTAAACATAAACTAAGATGAATGTACAAAATATATATATTTTTGTTACCCTATAAAAAATATTTTAACCAGCTAAAGACCTGTAAAAGAACCCTTCATAAATAATCCAATCATTTGAGGTACATAGCACCGCTCTGCAAATTTTAATTTCGGAAGAGGAAGAGTTTGAACATATGGAGACGGACAGACATATAGGGCGTTTATAAATTACATATGCGATTCTGCCTTACGAAATAATGTTGTCAAAGAGGTAACCAAGTTCTTTTCTGTTCATGAAAAAAATATTTTCTACTTATATATATATATATATATATATATATAAATTCTTGGATTTTTCACCCTTCACCGGACTACTTTTTATCATTGTACTTTTACCTCCTATTCCCCTTACCTCACCCTTTTTTTAACCAAGTAAGATCTGTGACTTACTTGTAGTTTCATTAAATACTTTTACATACAAAATCCGATCCCGCATTTTGCTAATTCCTGCCCTCTGATGAGAAGGAGAGTATTTCTTCGAAACTCCGCGGATTAAGGACTATCCACTTATCTTGTGCTTCCTTTTTAAAATTAAATATGTTTTTAACTCTTTTTCAAAATGTCTTTTAACATTTTTTATTAATCATTTGTTATATATATATATATATATATATATATATATATACTGACCCTGCCCTGTTTCTGCAGTCCCGTCGCGTTCTTTTTCGCCATCTTGAACCCACTTTTGTCTTTTGAAAAAGAGAGGTCCCTTTCTCTCGAAATTAATCAAAGTTCCATACCACCCACGGACTTTACGTACACCGGGCATACCAGAAACTTGGTTATAAATAATTATACATTAAGGTGAGGAAATATAGACGAATAAAGGCTAGACACTCCTCTACTCAAGCATACCCGTCTACATTTGTTTGTTTTTCTTTCTTTACTTTCACAATTCCGGTCTTTCCCCGCATTGTCTTTGGCTTAAAAAAAAAAAAAAAACGTCTATATATGTCTTTACCAACAATGCTTCAAGCAAACTACTACCTACTCTTATATATATATATATATATATATCTATATATATATATATATATATATATATATATATATAAATGTTTTTGCAATTTAAATTTCGCCCATCCTCGTTTTAATTACTTCATGATTACATTCTGCGTTGAATAATGTGTGTGTGTGTGTGTGTGTGTGTGTGTGTGTGTGTGTGTGTGTGTGTGTGTGTGTGTGTGTGTGTGAAGGGTGTAAAAATTTGTCTTAGAAAGTTCAGATATTTTATTGATGATTGGGGTAACAATATTTTTATTCAATCCAATATTTATTTTTCGTCCTTTGTCGGTGGTCGTCTCAATCTCGTCCAGAACAGCCGGTTCCTTCGAAACTTCATTATTATTTATATTATCTTTTTTTTTGTTCCCAGCCATCTGCCACTTTACCGAATTCAGGAACAAAGATCGTTCACCTTCATTGCTTCTATTTCCCTGCTGTAACTGCTGGTTTTCATCTTAATGTCCCGAAGAGGTGGGGAGGGCAAGCAACAGGAGCCAGTGCCAGGAAGTTCGAGGGTGGGGCAGATCAATCCAGGCATCGGAAATGCCCTCAAGGTTTACTGAGTGCTAAAAGCACACACACACACACACACACACACACACACACACACACACACATACACACACACACACACAAGACGGCTGTCTGTTGGACAACCTAGGGGTCTTTATTTTTATTGCATTTTTAATTCTTGTTGATCACACCCCAGATTCATTTTTCTGGACAGCTGTCACCTTAGGGAGAAAATTTTTCATTCCTCATGTTCTCATTATTATAATTTGTTTTGTATAATCGTAAATCCGGTGTTGTACATTTATATCGTTATTTATCTGGTGTTGCATATGTGTATGATTATTTATCGGGTGTTTTATAGTCTGGTTACTTATTGAGTATTGTATAATTGTATCGTTTTTTTTATTACTGACTATTTATACGGTTTGTATATTTGTATGCTTATTTATACATGATTGTACATTTGTAGCATTATTTATCTGGTGTTGTATATTTGTCTAACTATTTGTGCAGTTTGTATATCTATATGCTTATTTATACGGGATAGTATATTTGTTTGGTTATTTATACCATGTTGTAAAATTGTATGTTTATTTATGCCATGTTGTAAAATGGTATGGTTATTTATACCATATTGTAAAATTGCATGGTTATTTATACGATGTTGTAAAATTGCATGGTTATTTATACGATGTTGTAAAATTGCATGGTTATTTATACGATGTTGTAAAAGTGTATGGTTATTTATACCATGTTGTAAAATTGTATGGTTATTTTTACCATGTTGTAAAATGGTATGGTTATTTATACCATGTTGTAAAATTGTATGTTTTTTTATACCATGTTGTAAAATTGTATGGATATTTATACCATGTTGTAAAATTGTATGGATATTTATACCATGTTTTAAAATTGTATGGTTATTTATACCATGTTGTAAAATTGTATTGTTATTTATACCATGTTGTAAAATTGTATGGTTATTTATACCATGTTGTACAATTGTATGGTTATTTATACCATGTTGTAAAATTGTATGGTTATTTATACCATGTTGTAAAACTGTATGGTTATTTATACCAGTGTCCATAATTTATTAGTTATTTATACGAGGTTGTATATCTGTATTGTTGTAGATTCGTTTTTTATCTGTATAGTTATTTACAGCTATACAAGATTTGTATAGTTTCTATAGTTAGAGGTGTTCACACTGATCACCAGACACTTATGACCCATTAATGGTACTGCATAAACAATCACTCGTTCGTAAACAACAGTATTTTAATAGATTTTGAACAAAATATAAAAAGAACATTACACGAAAACAATTGTACTTATAACAAATCCAATAATGTACACCCATCTCAAAGAAAACACGAACACTCACATGTGGTGGGCACCAGCCTCTACTCGTACTCAGTGCTGCTAACTGAGATTTTTAAAACCCGCTAGATCAGGGAAAAGAAATCTCCAGCAAATCCCTAGATTTTCAACTTTTGTCGTCTGAAATTTTCAAAAATCGTTAATTCAAAGCAAAGAAATCTCCCAAAAAGAAAAGCACCATATTTTAAAAAAATATCATTGAAAATTTTATATCTATATGATTAATTGCTAGATGAAAAATAATGTTTTTAAATTGCAACAAAATGTATAAAATATATAATGTAAAATAAATCCAAGGTATTTTTTTATTCAATTCAAATTAAATTTTTATACCTTACTTTGTAAAATTTATAAAAGTGCACTTTGAAGATCAATAAATTTCAAATTGAATCTTGTACCTTTATTTTTAAAGCCTATATTAAAAACATTTTGTTCAACAATGTTCATGCCTTGTATGAAATGCTTTTCTTACTTGTATCTTATCTTTATAAAATTATATTTTAAAACTCTCCTTCTCTCTATTTCAGTTTGTATTTCTTCTCACACCACAACATAACAAATATTCAGTAGATAACGAGAAAAATATAGATGAAAATTTCAAACGAACTGTATAACTGGTTACGGTCAATAGTAGTCCTCGCCGCGAAAGTATTTGTTATTCCATGATTATTATTTAAAACATTTTGTGTCCTGCTCTTTCGCGCGAGAGCTAATATTAAATGTTTAAATATTCATATGAAGTTAGCTCAGATGGTGACGAATAACGCTGGAGAGCTCGGGTTTGATTTCGATTCCAACTGATTGTACTCAAGTCAAATTTTGTTATACTTTTGAAATCACTACTATATATTGGGTACAATATAATAATGAGTAGTGAATTATGTCTGTAAAAATTAGGACGAAATCTGCATAAATTAAAGCATCATTTTAATGTATTTTACGACCATACAACACCTGGCGGCGTGCTAGTTTTTAATTAAAATCATTTTCTATTTAAAAACAAAAACGCCCATTTTATATAACTGCGAAAAAAGGTCTATTCAAGATTTTAAAGTAAACATATATTTTAAAACGAAACACTAAACGACGCTAGTTTTGATCGTGTTAGTTTTAACAAACTCGGTTTCATTACGAGCGCGTGGTTCAGTGGGGGAAATGTGGCTGGTTACCTTTAATGCATCCAAAACCAAACTCCTATCCTTACATCATCAACGCTCTGATCCCCATCTGGCATCAATGGTGATGGATGGCTCTCGTCTGGGTGAGGCCTCGTGTTTTGACAAGCTTCTGGGTTTTACCTTTACTCCTGATCTGAAATAGAACACGTACATCAAGTCTGTTGCCAAGGTCGCTTGAAAGATGGTGGGATCCTTCTACCGCTCCAGAAGATATCTCACTACTGATGCAATTCTCTATCTATATAAAAGCCAAGTACGTCCAAGGATGGAATACTGCTGCCATATCTGGGCAGGAGCTGCTAAAAACAGCCTATCCTGCCTTGACAGAGCACAAAATAGACTTCGTGGCTTAGTGGGGGATGCCCTTTTCTCTACCTTGCAACGTCTCTCCTACAGAAGAGACGTTGCGAGCCTATCCTTATTTTATCGTTATTTCCATGGCAGGTGCTCGTCTCAACTCCAATCTCTGGTCCCCCCTCGCCAATCTTTCACGAAAAACACCCGTCTAGCTGAATCCACTGTGAAAAATTCCCCCCACTCTTTATCTGTCCCTAAATCAAAACGCGGATTCCATGAACAAAGCTTCTTTCTTAGAACTGCACGCCTGTGGAACTCTCTGCCTGCTTCCCACCGGACTACAACTTGGGTGTCTTCAAGTCCAACGTTAACAAATTCCTAATGAACCGCCCCCTTAAGTAAACACTTCATCAAATCTCCACACTAACGTAATGTACTTGCAATAACCCTTATCCCTGAGTGGCTTCCGGGCCTTGATAAGTGGTGATCACTGTGTAAAAAAAAATCTAATTAACAAAACATTTTTTTTTAAATATTCCGAATACTACTCTCATCTTGAGGGTTATTTTCACAACGTTTCGGTCGATATAATCTCCGACCTTCTTGAGGTGTATTATTGAACACAAGAATTTTCAGCAGAAAGGTTCTTAAGTTTGACACCTGAAAAAAAATCGGAGGTTACAGCGATTAAAAAGTTAAAAAATAAACAGACTAAAGATGAAAACGGTAGTTCGAATTATTCAAATAATATAAATGATCAATCCTTATCTCCAAAAAAAGAAAATGCGAACCATCTATAAATATAAAAGCGAAAATGTATGTATGTTTGTATGTGTGTTCGCTTTTTCTGCATGTCTACAAAAGGCATTTTTCAGAGAAGCGGTCGGTTGGTTCACAACTTTTTAAAACTTTTTATATCACATATAAATCGTAATATCCCAGAGTTAACAACGAAGCTCGCCTGTCTATTTAATTTGCTCGACTTCGGGAAGATAAATAGTCAACATTTGTCGCTCGCCGCATGTGGGTCAGTCTTTTTCCTATAACATCTTGAGAAGCGTTCCCGCAGTAAATGAAATACTATCCCGCAGTCAAACTTGACCTCATTAAGTCATTAAAACGTGCACCTGCCAAATTCAAGTAATTAAATAAGTTCAAACGTCTTCCGTTAGCATCTCGCGGTGGCCCAATGGTTAAAATCGCCGCACTCTTTTTTTTTTCACACTTTAATTTACAACTTTGCCTCAAGGGTTCGGGTTCGATCTTCATACTTACCTACCAAAACATTTTTTTAAATTTTAACCCCTCCCCCGGAGTTTCCACCCCCCCCCAAACAGCCGGGAAATGCCGGGTACCCCATCGCTAGTCTATATATATAAAAGAGAAAATGTATGTATGTATGTATGTATGTATGTATGTTTGTGTGTCTGACAAAAACGTTCGACAGACAGAACGAAAATTCACAAATTTGGTCTCATATGAAAGCCCCTTCCTTCGCCCGGCAAATATCGAAAAATTGGTAAAAAACGTTAATTTTTTTCACCCTGAAATCCGCACTTTTCTACAGGAGGGGGTCAGCAAAAACCGTCCTTTCATGACAAATTCGCTTCTACGCATGCGTCATACGACGTCGTAACCTGATTTAGTTTAAAGATAAAAAATGACCTAATTTCGTTTACGTCGGTACGGAACGAAGGGCATTTATTTTTCTACAAGCGCCAGCGAGAGCTCGGTGAATACTCGGCGGATGGTGACGATCAGGCTAGCTTTGGTGTTGTGCGAGGTCATATTGGTGATGTTCTCGACGTATGACCAAAATATTTAGTCCAGCAGGTTCAGCTCAGAGGAGGAGAGGGGTTCAGTGAAAGAAGGGTACAAAGTAGTAGCACGCCTTCTGAAGCCAGTCATGGATCTCTGAACTTGTGGGCCGACGCCGAGTCCTGATACCTCGTCCAGGGTCTGCCAGCGGCCACCTGATTGCACTAAGGTATCGCCACATTCTTCAGTACATCCAGGTACATTTTTGTGTTGATTTTCAAGTCGACTTTGAAGATGGGAGGTGGCATGATGTGACCCTCACTTGAAACTGTGACCCTCACTTGAAACTACAACAAAATGGCTGAAAACTTTATATTCATCACCCCGGGCACGTCTCTGTTATTACTGGCAATCCAGTAATGCATTTTGAGGGTGCTGGCAATGGTCCTGTTGTCATCACTTGTATCGGTAGAGAGCATGAGTTGTAGAGCTGCGCATCTCCGATCTCGCTCATTAAACAGTGTCACTTTCAGACATGATAAAGGCTCCTATTGCTCTTTGGATTTGTACACAACTGGCCTACTAGTAAATTGTCTGCAAAAAAAAAAAAAGGAAACCGGTTTTCATCAAACGGAAATAGAATCCTGCTTTCTCTTTTCTAGGGCGACAATTTTATCGTTCCACACTATAGTGTGTTTTGTCAAGTCACTGGCGTTGGTTTCATCAGAACGAACATATACTTTAAAACGTAACTTAATCTGGCAACCTTACGGTTACGTGGTCTTTATTTACTTAATTCCACACGTGGGCAGAGTGAGACAAGTTTTAGGTTTTAATGTGGAAAATTTTGCTCCCTTAAAAGTGATACAGTTTAGAATTTCTCATTCGTTGATTACAGAAAAAGATGAAGTATTAGAACATATGCTATACTTTTTTCCTCGAGCAAACGTGTGGTTAAGCAATCTTGTACAGAATTGTGGATTTGAAGGGAGTTGAACTCGTAAAAATGCCAGGAGTCGGAGTCATGGTTGGCTTTTCTAATCTTCGTAAAACCAACATACATTATGTTTCTGATTAATATTGATTATTTGTATTTTTTATTGTATTTTCACCCTAAACAAAACACAGTGCCGCTTTGATTTAGGGGGGGCACTATCTAAGACATAATTTGCAAAACTATTATGTAGGGAGTCGAGCAGCAAGATGTCTGTTTACATTATACTTGAATTTCTTCATGTCAGTACACTCGGAGAAGCAGGAACCCGGAAGGGAATTCTAAAGTCTAGCAGTCCTAAGAAACTATTAGAGTAGAAGGCTTTCATTCATCTGGGGACTTCTATTGTGTAGGGGTGGGATTTTGCTGTTTGTCGGGTTTGTCGGGTGTATTTACTTAAAGTGGGCACAAGAGCTTTACTTCGTCGTAACTTCTATTAAAATACTGGTACAACAGAGGGATGCAATATTTTGCCGATGGAACAGCGGCTGAACCCTAGCTGAAAGTACGGGACCTATCGGGCTGGCGACTCTTTTTTTAAAACTTTTTCAAGAATGATCTTCGAACTACTATTCTAATCTTAGGTGTGATTTTCACAACTTTTTGCGTCTATGTAACCTCCGAATTTCTTCAGGTGTATCTCTGAGCATTGTTCTGTCTACACTTTGGAATCTTTGTTTTCTGAAGTCGGAAATTAACACAAAATTTCAAACGGAACCCTTTGTTTGATTCACATGGGTGGAATATTCTCGTTAAGTCAGTTATGGCTGAATAAACGTCCTCAGTAATTCGCAATTGTATTTAAGTGTTGCTTGTACTGAAGATGAAATCTTCAAGCAATAAGAGTGTGACATAAAATTGAATTTAACCAAATACTTTATCCACTACGCTACGGGTTTAACAGAAATATCTATAAGCACATGCCTTTTTAAATCTAACATGCGTTATTTCAAACAGCACACAAATCCATCCATACATGTTTTAATAACGCACCGGTTACCGCACTTGCGGTAATCTTCGTTTTGTCCACTAGGTGGCGTTCTCTATTTTCTACTTCCGTCTCTCTCTCTCTCTCTCTCTCTCTCTCTCTCTCTCTCTCTCTCTCTCTCTCTCTCTCTCTCTCTCTCTATCTTTCTCTTTCTATTCGAGACATCGATGTGACAACGTTTTGCTTACGAGATGGTATAAGCAATTTTTCTACACGCGCCTCGACAGCCATGCATACTTGTACGGTAGGAATAAACATTCAACAAATCCATACACATATGCTTTAATTAACGTATGCACAAGAATGTATACGCGACACACATTCTGATTTCATACACATGCGTCCCACGAGGTCATATGTACAACAAACAATTAGCTTCAGGCATGACATATACTCACATACACGCACGTACACAAAACGCCCTCTTAATGTTCTCACCCTATACAGTTAAATAAAACCTATATGTAACTCGATTCTTACGTTCTCCTTTTTAATGTTCCTTTAAAATGTTCTTTCTTAAATGTAATAGTTGCACGTGTTTTGTTGTTGATTGTTTTCATGACGCTGTATGATCTGCAAACGACGACCTTCTACTCTTCGAGTAATCAATACGCAACCTCCTCATTACCCGGTTCCTTCACGCAGCCTACAAAATGCGGGCCTCAGCCTATAGCCGGTACTTAAACAGCTCCCGTGTCCCACACAAATTGGTAGATCCCGACGTTAATGGCCCCTGATGATACACTTGAAGAAGGTCGGAGGTTACATCGACCGAAATGTTGTGAAAATAACGATTAAAATGAGAGCCGTATGACGTTTCTGAATTTTTGAGATGAGGATTTGTTATTCATATTATTATCTTTCATCGGACTACTGTGCTCATCTTTGAGTGTGATTTTCACAACGTGTCGGTCAATATAACCCCCGACCTTCTTCAAGTATATCTTGTCGAACTCGGGAATGTTTCTGTTTAACTCGGGAATTTGGACGGAATTTTGAATGGAACCCTTTATTTACTTCACGGGTGTAAGGTGCTCTTGTTCCGTTAGCCTTGACTGGATAGAGGTTCGAAGTATTTCGCAAATGTATTTTTTCAGTCGTCCACACTGAGGCTTGAACCTTCCACCTTCAGGTGAATATCACTTTTACAATTGATTTTTCCCAGTGCTCTAACCACTGCACCACGGATTTCTTGTCCCAAGTTCGACAGAAACCTTCCCGAGTTCGACGCTTGAAAAAGGTCGGAGGTTGCATCGACCAAAACATTGTGAAAATCACACTCAAGATGAGAACAGTAGTACGATGGCTAATAATATGAATAAGAGCCGTAATCCAAGAGTTCAAAATAATATGAACCACCAGACAGTCTGAATAAAGATTTAAAAAATAATGAGTCGGTATAAGTTTTTTTAATTTTTATTTTAGGAATCGCATTCGGATCTTATAATATCCGACTCTATAACTCTGATCTTTTATGCCAACTATTTTATTTTTTCATTATTTTTCAATACGTTATGTGATACAGGTATTTGATAAACAGAATAGATTCAATAGGGTTTGTGATGTTAGGTTCAAATAGCATTCCTTTGATATTCGAAGCGTAAACATTAACATGTTTGTCTATATTTCCTTCATTGATGAATATCCGCTGCCAGTGGTTCGTTAGCTCCTTTCATAACTACCTACGCTTACACACACACACACACACACACACACACACACACACACACACATATATATATATATATATTATATATATATATATATATATATATATATATATATATAAGTACCTGTAAAAAATATGACAGGAAATTTTATGTATAAATTGGTATTTTATCTTCGAAACAATCTGTCATTCTATCCGGAGGATTGGTGAGATTGTATTTCTGAAAACTTATTACATGCCGCCAATGGCTACATCATCATAGTTTATGTACATGAGATAGATATCTCGTAAAATACTTTCTTTTTTTTTTTTTAAGATTTATTTTTTAAGCTTAAAAAAACTCTGCTTTACACTAAAGTGAAAGATCGGTTATACTTTGGAATTGTAACGAAAATCGAAAAATAAATTTTAACAACAAACAAGGTTATATATTCTTATGTCAATTTCAATTAAAAACAATGTTATTTATTTGTCATGTCGAAATTACAGTTTACAATTTCTCACTCATTGACCGATAATAGAAAAAGGTGAAGTTTAGTATCAGAACATATACTACACTTTGCTCCTAGCCAAAATGCGGTGCTCTCCAATCTTTTGCAGAGCTGTTGTATCGGAGTTACTACATTATTACATGAAGCATGTATCTTCACGATCCATTGATCCGCCACTATCGTTTTTTTATGCAGTTACATCAATTTTATCATAAAAAACTTTTCTGATTATTAGTTAAGTGAAATATGCAATTTTTCTTTAAGAAAAAAAAAAATTATTAATATTCTACTTTTTCATTTCCGTTACTTTTGAGATATGTTACTGGTTTCGGCAAGCCAATTAAGCATATAACATGTTTTTTTTTACTGGAAAGTCAACTATGCGATATTTGATATTCCGAACAAGCATCGACAAATTCTGCCTAACAATGATCTAATTTCTTTAGTTTATTATCAAGCAATTTATTTTTAATAATTTATATATTAATAGGATAACGTGTTTTATTTATTTATTTTTGTGTGTCACATTTACATCCGAGTGACTGTCGTTTGTTATGGACTTCCATTTCCTGTAATAAATTATTTTACCAAGAAATTTTTCACAAATTTCACAAGGATATATTTGTTGATCTCCGAGTAAAATTCGAAGTTAAGTAATGCTGGGACGCTTAAGCTGAATCGGGAATCGGAAAAAATCAAAACGTTCTGACGCATTAGAATCGGCAAAATTGTGCCTATATTCCGATGCCAAAAATGATTCTTTTCGCTGCATTTTTATTGTTTAAAATAATTTTCTATATCCATATGACTTGTGTGCGTTAGCTTGAATCAGATCCAAAACCGAGACTTATAATATATATATATATATATATATATATATATATATATATATAATATATATATATATGAAAAATAGATTGAAGGTGGAAGGACCTGAACGCTCAACGTTTCGCCCGATTTATGCGGGCTTTTTCAAAAAGGATGGTCATCGGTATATATATATATATATATAATAATATATATATACAATACACACAACATATATATAATATATATACACACACACACACACATATATATTATATATATACACACAATATATATATATATATATATATATATATTATATATATATAAACTTTAGTTCCTTCAGCTATAACCGAAACCAAACTATTGAAGAAATTTTGGTAAAATATTTTATTACAAGAAACAGAAGTTCATAACAATGAAAACAACAAATCACTCAGATGTAAGCGTGGCACACAAAATAAATAACACACACGTGGTCCTATTAATATATAAATTATTAAAAATAAATTGCCTGATAATAAACTAGATAAATTAGATCATTCTACCTCTTCAGAAGATATCTCATTCCTGGCGCAATCCCCTGCCTGTATGAGAGCAAAATATGATCCGTATATGAAGTACTTTTGCCACATTTGTAGAAATAGCTACACAGAGCACACTTTTATGTCTGAACAGGCTACAAAACCGACTTGAAAAATCTAGTGTACGATGTCCCTTTCTCCTCCTTCCTCCTTCTCCTTACTCAATAGAAGAGACGTTACTAACATAGATTTGCTTTATTGTTATTTTAATGTCAATTTGTTCGATAGAGTGTCACGCTATGATCTCCCATGCAAAACAACCACGGCAAACACTCGGATAGCTAACACCACTATTAGTAAGTTCTCTTACTCTTCAGCAGTGCCTAAAACTAAACGAAAATTCCATACACAAAGTTTTTTCCCCTAGCAGTGCTTGTCTGTGGAATGGCTATTTTCCCAAGTAACCATAATATGGTTGTTTTCAGTCCACGGAAGCAAGCTCTTATTGAACCGTACTCTTAAATGAGTTAATTTCAACCCAGTTTCCTTCACCACCGATCATCATGGTCTTGTCTCATCTGACACTTATTAACCTTTATCCTTGAGTAGCTTTCGCATCTTGATAAGTGGTTATTATATAGTAAAAACCTCTTACTCGAATATTTGTCACTCGTTCTTTCTTATTATAACCTACCGTTTTGTTAATTTATAAACATTTGAACACGGGACGTAACAGATGAAAAGGACAAACAGGACTGAATACACAAACTTTTTTTTTATTCCGCCATTTTCAAAACTCCTTTCTGTCCCCACGAGCGAACAATCCACATTTCTTGAGCGAGAGTTACTTTCCTTAGCTGGAACATAATATTTTGCTGACTACTCTTTTTGTTGTTGTTGTTGTTGTTGTAAGCGAGTAAAACTTTTCATAGAGCTCACAACGGTCTGTCCTCGAGATTTTTATTCCTTGTTGGTCGCAGCTTCTCGCCAACCTGCAAAATTGCAGTGTTTTGCTTTTGACACCGGATGTTAAGCAGTTGCATGCAAAATAAGGAAAGGTAGGCCAAGGACACAGCAAAGAATAGCGCAGGAGCAACATTGTCACTTTTGCTAAATTGATTCCAGTTCTGAATCAGAGCGGCAGAGACAACCAGAGGACGACGGGTCCTGATTTTGATCACAGATTTGTTAGCAGGATAGCTCCAATACTACCATGTTGTCGCGGTGAGGAAGAGTTTGATTTTTAAAAGGATGCTTTTCTTTGTACTATTTTTCCTTTCTGTCTTTTATTTCTTTCCAGCGTAGTTAAAATCACCCGTCCTTGACTCGCACACTAAACCCATATTCTATATTTTACGTCCATATCTCTATTTTCACTTCTTTGCTTTTCTTTGGACTGGAGCAATGCTTAAGAAAAGTGTAGATACATTGCGTTCTATTTTGGCCATTGTCAGTTTTTAAATTTTTGATTTTCATGAATAAATTTTTGTAGGGAATGGCCATTTTCTAAAAGGTTGGTAAGTAAAACCACTTTTTCATTTTTATTCCTCACAGTCTCTGGGTTACGTAAGTCACGAACGAGTGTAAACAAAGGCCGACTTATTTTTTGACTAGGCCACCAGGTGTCACCGCCGATGTACAACTGAAAACAGTAAAAATGATTTTTAAGAAATAGACATAGTACTGTTATATTCTGTTTATCAGCCCCGTTGACATTCCGACCTTAAACTACGTTGGCGTTTTTCGTAGAACGACGAGTCAGCAGTTACAAGTCTCCTCCCACCTTCCTCAAATTAGAAATTTTCGTTTAGGAACGCCATTTACTAAATCATGATTTTACTGAGACACCTATTTCTAAAGGAGGTTCTGTCATTCTGTCTGAAACTGGAATGGTACCATTACTTCTATATCTAAAGCTGCAACAATTTCAATCTTTTAATGTTCTATTCAGTAATGTCTACTATACTGTTTCCTCATTAGCAAGGAATTTTAATTTTTTATTAAAAGCTGCCTTATATAAATAGACTAGGCTGGGTGTTCCTCGTTGCTCGGATGTTTGGAGGTGTGTGTTAAGTAAACTAGAAAGTAGTAGAAGGCAGGCAGGCTCGAACCTGTGCCGCGGAGGAAAAGAACATAAAAAATAACGTCCTAGCTGTTGTGTCCATCGCCAAACAGGAAGTGGCGAAGATTTAAATTAAGACTAGTCAATCGAAAAGAGGGGATGACTTTTGAGAATACCGTCGAAAAAGCGACCCCTCCTTGTAGAAAATGTCCAGTTGAGCGTGAACGAGTTAATGTTTTTAGACATTTTTTTGATATTTGTTGTCTGAAAGGGATATCTTCAAAACAATACCGATCTCGTGAAAATCCGTTGCCTCTGTAAAACGTTTTAGACAGACACACAAGCATACATACATACATACATACATACATTTAAACAGAGATGTGAGATTTATATTATAAACATTGTTCTCCTGTCCACAACCCTGAGATGTGCTAGATGGATTTAGACAGCATACCCCGTTTTTATATATTCGTTCAGGCTTTACTTCAAATTGGAAGTAACCTCAGTTCATAGTTTCTGACAAACACCTTTTATAGAGTGAGCTAAAAAACAGGGATGGTGTCTAGTAAATATTAATTATCTTCTTTTCGAACTAATCTATTATGTTTCTACTACTGGCAGAACAATGTGGATCTAAAGAGGTATACTTTAAACAATATATTAATCAGTCAAATCGTTTTAATTCTATAACAAATATCTGTGATTAAAAATTAATACAAACCTGATTTTCTGTAGCATGCAGTGTTCACGTCAGGCAAGAAGATAAAGAAGGAACAAAACTACCACAGCATTTACTTATAGGCTGGCTATCTCATGCGGTAACGAGACATCAGCGTATCTGTGATAATATGCAGATGAAGTGAAACAATTTCAATAAAAACCTGTTGAAGAGAAAATAGCGTTTTTTTCTTTTGGCAGAAGTGAGTTTTGTATTAATGTATGAGACCGAGAATTGCGAGAAGGATAAGAAACAGCTGTGTGTTGAATTTTGATACCCAGGATTGTTAACGTAAATTGTTTGGAGACTGCAGAATATTTTACAGCCATATCTAAAACGTGAAGTTTAAACTTAAATAGCTTTAAGACAAAATTAAAATCAAGAGAATCTTGCTTAAATTATGTCCAATAAGTATGAATCAGTTTTATGAACATTTTTCTATTTGGGAGACGTTTTGATGCACACTAACAAGACTTTATAATATTTTACATATTTTTATGTATAATTCAGGTAATATTTATTATTTCATAAATACATATTGTTAAATCTTCTTCAATATCGTAAGTCAAGTCCCCTGCCCATTTGAAAAAAAAAATATATAACCCACTTTACACACTGTAACATTTGACAACGCTGTTTCAAAATTTATAATAATGATCGGTTAATTAGTGTTAGAGTTTACTCCGTTATATATATAAGGGAAAAAATAAACGTGTTCACAACGGATTGAAGAACTTGTTGGGAATAGTTGTAAGCGTCTCTGAGGAGTGACTGGATGGAAGTTTTACAGTTCTATGGACGAGAGGTAATTGTCCATCATTTCACGAAACAGCTGTAAGAGCTTAACGCCAAAATAGGTGAATTTCTATTCATGTAGGTTGTGATTTTATTCAATTTACGTATATATGCTCTGGAACCCCTTTTGAAAATTCATTGAGCTGAGATTATAATTGAGTTGGTATTATAGACAATTATATTCTAAACTTGCAAAAGAAAGGAATTGTTGATAAAATAATATATATATATATATATATATATATATATATGTATATATATATATATATATATATATATAAGGAAGGAAGATGGGTGTATGTGTGTGTTAGGATGATTAATCGGAAAAATTGGTACTTTTAGGGTACCGGAATCAGAAAAAAGTGTGCGTATTTTCTGATGCCAAAAACGATTCTTTTAAATATCTTTTTTGCTTCTTTTTTTATGAGAATTCAATTTTCCGTTGTCTATATTAATGATAAAATTATAAATAATTATTGGTTTTAAATTTACAGTAAACCTATCTATGGATCATCCCCTCATCAAATGTATTTTTACATTTGCGAAAATATATGCACATATTTTTTATTTATTTATTTATTTTACATTTTCACCCCAAACACGGCACATTGTCACTTTGGTGTAGGGGGTTACTATCAGGGGCAACAACTACTGGGGTACTATGTAGGGATTTGGGCAGCAAGATGTTGGTTTACATTGCACTTGAACTTCTGCACGTCAGTACAGTTGGGGAAGCAGGGACCTGGAATGGAATTCCAAAGTCTAGCGGTTCTGGAGAATAAACTACTGGAGTAGAAAGATCGTTTACATCTAGGGATCTCTACAGTGTGGGGGTGGGATTTTGCAGCCTGTCGGGTCTGTCGAGGTGTTCACCGTTGTGGGGGCATAAGTGCTTGCAGTTCGTCAGAGCATTCACCATTAAAATACTTGTAGAACAGGCAGATGGATGCAGCGTTTAGTCGATGGGACAGAGGCTGAAGCTTAGATGCCAGTTCAGGACCTATCAGATTGGCGACTCTCTTTTGAACCTTGTCAATTACGGAAAACTACTCTATAAGCTAGATATTTAGAGATTTTAAAAGAATGGGACTCAGTAATAGTACCGAAATTGTAAAAAAAAATATGGAAATCCTCGCATCACTTACATATAGATTACCAAACGTTATAAAAGTTATTCCCACTAGTATAACCGCTAAAATACTATACATACCTATCGATACCGAAGTGTTAAATAATAATATCGTCAAAAATTAAATCATTTATTATAGATATATGTCTTTCTATCTATTTATGTATCTATCCAGTGATATGGTTAAAATAGTTTATATTTATTGTTCATAGAATAAAGTGTAACAATGGGTTTAGCTGAGGATGTTTACATAAATTAGCTAGGTTAAATAAACAAAATAACTTTGGGCAGGCATATATGGAAAGGTCGCATGTCGAGAGACGTATGCTTTTTAACGATGGCGCAACGGAATTGAGGTCAGGAGGTCGGGAAGTTTAGTCGGTCGGATTTTGAGTTTGGTCACGGAAGGACACAGACATGTTTTAAACCAGGAAGTTAGACTATGAAGACACCAAATGCAGACCCTTTGTGAAGACCATTTGAAACAGCTGAAATAAATTTATATTTAAAAAAATATAAAGTGTTATTCTGTGGTTTCACAAAAGAAGGAAGAACAGAGGTCTCAATTTGTTATGGTATTGATCATTTCATGTTTTCTCCCGGAGCTCAACAGTGAAGATAGAAGAACTCTTGAAGAAAGAAAGGTATGAAGCATATATTATTATTCTTATAAAAAATGATACCTTGAAGTAAATATGAACTGTAATATATACCCGTGTGATAACTCTCTGATACAACATGACTCAGTTTATACGTCGATATCATATCCCCTGGCTAAACAACAATAGATACAATTTATACGTTTATCTGGTGTCGTTTGGAGAAGAATATATATCATCCTCCTATCCCTGACTATGTAACAGAAGCAAACAGAAAGTGAATTGTTATATTAGATATTAGTCACATTTTCTTTCGGGTAATCAGTTCGTAGAAATACTTATAAAATAAGCGATACCCACTCACCTCCACCTCCCCGAAAAGATAAATGCCTTGAAATAGATCAGCTTAAAATATAATCCATTTCAGCTGTCAAGTCAAGAGTGCGATTCCACTTTATTCAAAAATTATTCCTTTTACTGACAAAATAACAAACTTCTACGAAATTAGCTTTTTCCTATTTTTTTATTGCTTTTTTTATTTATTTGTTTATCGTTTTCTTTTCTTTTTTTTCTCTCCTTTGTCTGTTGACATTGTCAAGGAATGCGTTGATTATCTTTTGTTTTGTGGAAGAACTGCGTAAGGCCGAGGTAGGGTGCCTCAGTAATATGCCGCGGGCCGTAAGACACAGGCAATCACAATGCGTAAATCTATGCCGTGATTTCGCGTTTTTGGAGTCTTTTAGTCACTTAAGATCGCATTACTCTTACCATTTCTTCCTTTTACTGTCATGCTGCGCGTTCGTGGTTTACAGGGAACACAGATAAATAACCAGACACCTTCGCCCTCGCCGGGCTCTCCATCTCCATCTACCCCATTACCTTCTTCGTCCTCATCTTTCATTGGTATGAAAATGGCCGGGATTCTGAAGCTCGAATCTCGGAATTCAGTTGGAAGCAGTTCATTACTTATATAAGCCGTTGCCAATCTTTCTTTTCAAGAGTATGACATGTCTGTAGTGAAAATGTTTTTACTTACGTAAGTTGGTTGCAATTGTGGAGAGAAAACTGAACGCATTAAAAACGGATGTAAACTGTACAGGAATCCGTCTGCTCAGTCATTGTTTCGGAAATTCAACTCGTTTTAGATTAGGAATCGTCAAACAGCACAAATTGTAAACGATTGATTGCAAACAATTAATTGAACACAACCTGCACTTTTATACAAATGTGTGTTGTGGAAGATTTCCACATCCATGCAAAGATATTTGTCCAAAGATTGATGTAAGAGTCTAGCCGACTTAAAAAAGACAAATTTCTTCTTTTCACTCGTAAGCTGACGAAAGAAGATGTGGAAACCTTGGATATTGAATTTGTTGCCACCACATATACATATCTGTTTTACACGCACAGATATGTATCTATATATACTATACATGTACGGACACATGTTTTTACGCCCCTCCCATATATATATATATATATATATATATATATATATATATATATATATATATATATATATATATATATATATATTAGACTACCCGTGACCCGTTGGGTCAGTATGTTATATTAGCTACGGAATTCATGTATAAGCGTGACACTTGTGACGTAAAGAAAATAGTTTTTTTTTTTACATAACAGAAACATTTCTATGAAAGTATATTAAAATGAAAAAAGAATATAGATAGATTTCTATGAGTCGTTCTGTTTATTATAATTGATTATTTTAAAAAAAAAAACGTTTACAGTTACTGAATGATAAGTGGTTGGCCAGGCTTACAGGTAAATGTGCACTGAACAGATACCATAATACTTATTATAGTTAAATTTTAATTTTGATATATCTGCTTTTTTTTTTTTACATCGTTCATTTCTGTATTACGTTTAAGCTATTTTAAACCCCACTGTTCCCATGTTAAATAATAATTTCGAAATAATAACGTTAATATTTCAGCGTCCCAATTGTTCTTTTGTTTTTTGTTTATCTTAAACCCCACTCTTCCCATGTTAAATAATAATTTCGAAATAATAACGTCAATATTTCAGTGCGCAGGTTATGCGCGTATGCGCAACCGGATGTTGTAAACCGGAAAATGGGTTACATACATCGTTACAAGGTCAAATCAAAGGAGATGCAATGTTTACCTGATATAATCAATGGTAAACTTCGTTCTAATATAAATACCAAGTATTTATCTATAGATATTTTAATTCCAACCAAATAAAAAAAGGCTCAATACACAAATAACAGAGAGTAGAGCTTATAAGAGAAAAGAAATTAAAACTGTAAGTTGAAATTTACAATCAAATTTATTGTTCGACTGAATACTCCAAGAAAAAAATTTCCAATTTTTTTCTTATTCCGCGGAGTATCAAAGAATGCTATTCCTGCTGATTTCTTTCTGTCTTTTGATGAGAAGAATAGCAAGAATAGCGTTCTTTGAAACTCCACGGAATAAGGATTTTGTAAATTGTTTTTAGGAGTATTCAGTCGAACAATAAATTTGATTGTAAATTTCAACCTACAGTTTTAATTTCTTTTCTCACTTGTGGAAATATATTTTCTTATAATATACGCCAATCCTTATTTAAGAAGCTCAATAGAAATTACAGAGCAATATAGTAAAAAAATGACCAGACTATATTCCAAAATTCATGATGTTGACCATCTTATAATTTATTCCTTTAATTCAGTTGACATTTACCTTTCTTGACAGTATCTGCGTCGTAGCGCAAAATCAATCACTAAATTATTATATCATCACAGTGAATTTATCATGCCCTTACCTCATCAGAAGAAATAGCAACAAAAAACACCGCAAAAGAAAATATGGTGTTTTTTTAACATGATTAAAATCTGAAAATTGGAAGAGAAGCTGTAAATACCTTTATAATATTTCCAATTTCGCCATTTTGAATTCAAGAATTGTAAATGTTAACTAGAATTGTAAATGTCAAAAGGAATAGATTATAAGATGATCAACGTCAGGAACTTTGGAATATAGTCTTTTCTCATTTATTGACTATGTATATATATAATATAATATATATATATGTATGTATGTATGTATGTATATATATATGTATATATATATATATATATATATATATATATATATATATATATATATATACTTGTGTGTGTAAAAACATATGACAACAAATTCAACGTCCAATGTTTCCACAACTTTTACTCCACCCCACAAGTGAAAAGACTACATATGTCACCCATTTTACTACTGAATAAATTAAATAAAAACGCACTAATCATTTCCTCGTGGTTTCCCTGTTTAAAGTGTTCTTGTCGCGGGAAAGATTTCTAAATAGCCTATAAGTAAGTTATTTTTTTTATGAATTTGAAAAACAAAACACACTATTTTTTTCTTATGGATTTATATAGGTCTCTGATGACTTGATTGGTCAATCTATACCATTCAACTAAACACGTAAAGCCGTACCATACAACTAATAAAATAATAAGAGTGCGATTTAAATTGTTTACTAACGATATATATATGCTCTGATATTGCAACTATATTTTTATTGAGCTTAAATAAATGTGCAAATTTTTAAAAAGTAACTACTGTATGTATGTATGTATGTATGTATGTATGCAGACACACACACACACACACACACACACACACACACACACATATATATATATATATATATATATATATATATATATATATATATATACTTGACTGGGTAAAAAAAAAGCCTACAGAAAATGGACTCTGATTTATGAAAGTATGATAGGTTATAAAAAGGAAGGGTTGTAAATTTGGCTTTAATTTGGGGGTATCAAAACCAAAGCAAAATATGATGAAAGTAAAAATAAAATAGATAAGCCCCATAATTTATCATACTATACCTGTTAACACTGAAAAACTTATCACAATATTCTGTGGATCTATGTTAAAAAACCTTGTTAAACTTTGTGACATATTCCATTCCATGGGGGTCAGGTGCGAACGAACACCCCATAATTTTATTATACCATATTTCTTAAAACTGAAACATAATTATAAAAGTATACTTACGCAGATAGATACGAAAAGTTTTTATTAAAGTGTGTGCCTATTTCCATTCTATGGAAGCCAGGCGCGAACGCAGACCCCACAATTTTATTATACCATCCCTATTTAAGTTAAAACATACTTATCAAAGTATACTTATGTACATCTATATCAAAAACACTTGTAAACGTTTTTTTTTATATTTTTTAATATTTTATTTCCATACTTTGTTGACCAGGCGCGTACGCAGACCCAACAATTTTAATGAACCACCGTTCTGCCAGATCAAACATACCCATTCCTGTGTCTCGATATATCTTCTATCATTATATGTAATCAGTTTTTTTTTTAAATAGTCAACCATATAGGAGCCTATTCATGACCACACACACACACATTCAGCTTTATATATATATATATATATATATATATATATATATATATATATATATATTGAAAGCATATATCTTTTACTATCAAGACGTATATTTATATATATTTACAAATATATGTATATATGCATTTAAGCACATGTATTTACAAACACACATACACACACGTATATGTTATATATATTAGATCGCTGAAGTAAAGCATCGTTAAGTTTGGGCAGTAGTAAACTGGGTGAATATTTGGGCATACCAGGTGCTGCATATGCTCTCCGCTTATCTCTGCATTATTTCTAGTTTCCACAAGCTTCTCTGTGGCAATGAAATCAACAGTGCCAACTCAGGAGGGAAATGTTGGTGATTGTGCTACCCTTGATTTACATGTCAGCACGTGTCATCCATCCAAAATAATAAGATGCTTCCTATCGTTCCAACGGACGAGCATCCTCATGCACGTATATCCGTCCATCTATTTCTCTCTCTCTCTCTCTCTCTCTCTCTCTCTCTCTCTCTCTCTCTCTCTTTATATATATAGGAATATATAAAGGAGGATTACAAAGAAAAACAAGCAAGAGTTATCTGTGCTATTTAAAGAAATCTGCATAAATGAAAAAATGCTGCCTAAATATACTAATATATATATTCTATATCTATACCTATATGTATATATACATATGATACAAATATGTATGCAATATATATATTGTATATATATAATATATATACTATATAATATATACTATATATTTATAAAAATATATATATTTGATATAATTTCTATATTATATATATAATATATAATATATATAATATATATATATATATATATATATATATATATATATATATACTGAGTTTAAATACAGCCTATTAATTTTTTTGTTTCCATACTTTGTTGACCAGGCGCGAATGCAGACCCCACAATTTTAATGAACCACTGTTCTGCCAGATCAAACATTCCCATTCCTGATACATCTTCTCGATACATCTTCTATCATTATATGTAATCAGTTTTTTTTTTGAATAGTCAACCATATAGGACTCTATTCGTGACCAGACACACACACACGCACAGCTTTATATTATATATATATATATATATATATATATATATATATATATATATACACAAACTCTTTATTTGTTCTTACATAAGCAATAATATATTGCTATAAAACTATGAGCATGTTTCGGTCAGCTAATCCCTATCTTCAGTTTCTAAATCCCGCATACGGTCTCTTTCGTATTGTTATTATTTACATCCACATAAAGTTAGACACGGTATCAGCTAATGCAAAGATTGTAGCTTCCTTGATGGTGGGAGCGGAACTTTGAGCCAGGTATGAAAAGTACCTAGTTAGTCCGATTGGAACTTTCAAGAAGTAAAGCCTCATTTTTTTAATAGTATGCGATATCTCCTTTTTATTCAAACTTTAATGCAACAAATTATTTAAATCTATTACACATGAATATTTGGTATTTGTCTGAAAAATTAGGTACAACCTAACTAACTGTAACAACATAATCACGTTGACACATTAGTTGGCGTTAGATCACCGAAATCAAGCAACGTTGAACCTGGTCAGTACTGAAATGGATGACCATTTGGGACTTCCAGGTGCTGTATGTGCTGTCTGCTTATCTCGGCATTATTTTCAGTTTTCCCGTACTTTTTGTCACTGGACTTTCGCAGTACCGATACATGAGAGGTGTGGTTAGGGATTTTTCAACCCTTGCCTCATAATTACACACGCAACGACTCTTACAGGTGGTATACATTGTCTTTCGAGGTTTACTGGAGGCGATTTATTACTATTTGTTATATTTTATTCAATTTAATATCCTATTTCAAACTAAAGTACCATCTTTTAATGCTTAGTTAAGTAGTCGGATAGTGAAATATTTCTTCTGCTGTCGTAGGACCATAATCCAAGCATTATCCCCTCCTTTAGGGGTGGTGTAGTATCCACTTTGTTGTCAGTAGATCATCTTTCCAGATATTACCTTATCTTTTTAGGAGGTAAAGTAAAATGCGTTTGTTTTGTAATGATACCATCCTACCACGCATTGCATCCTCATTTGGAAGGCAGTGTAGTATATGTTCGTTCATCACACATGCTAGCAAGAATATGCGACTGGAAGCAGCATATAACGGACTGTTCCTTCGTTATAGTAAGAAGGGAACTCTTAAGAAACGTAAACAGCTCCTTCGTCGTCCCTCCCCTCCATGCAGTTAGAATCTATTATCTCTAGTATCGCTTTTTTACGGGAGGGTGTCTTTTCTTTTTGGGGAGGTTTGTCTTTTTGTTTTGTTTTGTTTTTAGGGAGGTATTTCCAGGGAGATTCAACCGATAAGCCGAACCTTGGAGAGCGTCTTTGTTTCTTTTATCTGTTATCTGTTATATTCTTGTAACTGTTGTCTGGACGCGATAGCGAGTTTTGTTTTGAAACGCATCGGAGTTCTGTGATCGGACCCCTGGCGATCTATCCATTTTTAAGTGCATGAGAGGGGGGAAGGTACCATTATCAGACGCAGCAGCCCCCATACAGCATCAGATTTTTTTTTAGGTCCCCTTACTTGAAAATAAATAAAGTACAAAAAAATGCCATCTTTAGAAAAAAAAAAAAGAATTATAGTCTAGATTGAGAAATACGATAACGTTAATGTGGACTTTTATACAAACGTACATATCTGCATATAGAATGATAACGGAATAAGCAACACGAAGATGGAATTTGTTAAAAGAAACATGCATGAGCAAAGAATAGTGAGATGTAATTCTTTGATAAGATATTCAAGTGGAATTGGCCCGGCGTCTCCTTCTCCCCAAGATTTACTCAAAATAGACAAACAAAATTCAAAGAAAAATATCGTCGCTTCCCCTTGTGTCCCGATCATTCTTCTTTCTTTCTTTTTTTTTTGTCTATGTTAACTTAATCTCTGTAATGCCCGATAAGGTGAGCTTATCGTAACAATTAATCTGCTTGTAATGTTTCCAAGTATTGATCGTAGAAGATGGTGAATGGAAAAAATTAAATATACGAAAAAAAAAAAGTCTTCCTTTTCTATAATAACATATCGAAACATGGTAGGTTTGGGGGTTTCAGTGATAAATAAAGTAAAATTCTAATTAACAAACATAAACATATATGATCATACAAAGTGTCGAATTTGCCATATAAATTTCAACATTATTCTACAAATTTGAAATTTCTCTTCGGTTTTAGAATGGATCGAAACGGTTAAGATAAACACGCGTTAGTGTTGGTGTACCTCCCAAACTCCAGATATATACTTTTTTTACATTCAAACAAGCCATAGTGCCACTAGGGCGTAAGGGGTTACTATTTGGGATTATGTCTAACAGGGGATACTAGTAAGTAGAGCAGCGAAATATCTCTTCATCTATGATATAAATCTCACCTGTCTGTTTAAATATATGTTTGTGTGTCTGTGTGTGTGCATGTATGTATGTTTGTATGTCTGCCTAAAACTTTAGACAGAGGCGATGGATTTTCACGATATCGGTATCGTATCGAAGCTAGGCCCTTCGAACGAGAAATATCGTAAAATTGGCTAAAAACATTAATTCCTTCACCCTCAGCTTTTCTACAAGGAGAGGGTCGCCATTTTCTCCGATATTTTCTAAAGTCACCCCTCTTTTCGATTGACTAGCCTTAATTTAAACCTACGTCACTTCCGGTTTGGCGACGAGTGCAACAGTAAATATGTCGCTTTTTTCACCTTCTTTTCCTTCTTCGCGGTACGGGTTCGAGTCTGCCTGCCTACTACCACTTTCTTTTTTTTTTTTTGCTCAACACACACCGAAAATACACAGGTAACCCGGGCACCCAGGCATAACAAAATTCTGAATGTTAGTACAGTTAGGAAAGCAGGAACAGGGAGGGAATGTCAAAGGGAGGACACTATGAGAGTAGGTTTTTCAGGAGAGAGGGAAGACACTATTAGAGTAGGGTTTTCATCATCTATCAAGGGACCCCAACGGTGAGATTTTGCTGCTTGTCAATTAGTTGAGATTATGTACGTCGAGGGGATACAAGTGCTTGACGTTGTCACTTGGATCAAAGGAAGTTCAGGCAATCTTATTCCTTTGCTTTCAAATCGTAAAACCTATTCACACTCTATTGTAATTGGATAACCAATGCCACACTGCAACCAAGGGATATTCGTCCAGTCAAGTCTTTATTTTTGCGCTTTTTCCTGTCGAAATACAGGAACTGAGCTTTTATTTTGTCCGTCACAAAAATGCTGCCAGTTGTTCTTTAAGCTCTAACTTCATAACTCTTACTGACCAACTTCATTACCACCTGGAATTTATCATTTTACAAAGATATACATATCTAAACGTGTACAGATACATGCATATACGTGTATATGTTATACACGAGTATATTAGTACAAGCCTTCTTTTTTTTTACAAGGTAGTCACCACTTATCAATGTCAGGAAGCCACTCGGGGATAAGGGTTATTGTGTGTACAGTACGTTAGTTTTGGAAATCTGATAAAGTGTCTTACTTAAGGAGGCGGTTCATCAGGAATTTGTTCACATTGGACTTGAAGACATCCAGGTTGTATTCAGGTGGGAAACAGGCAACCGGAACAGAGTTCCACAGGCGTGCACTTCTAAGAAAGAAGCTTTGTTCATGCAATCTACGTTTTGATTTTGGCACAGATAAGGAGTGGGGAAAATTGTTGACAGTGGTTTCAGCTAGGCGGGTGTTTATCGTGAAAGATTGGCGAGGGGGGATCAGAGATCGGAGTTCAGACGAGCACCTGCCATGGTAGTAACGATAAAACAAAGACAGGCTCGCAACGTCTCTCCTGTGGGAGAGAGGTTGCAAGGAAGAGGAAAGGGCATCAGCCACTAGTCCACGAAGCCTATTTTGTACTCTGTCAAGGCAGGATAGGCTGTTTTTAGCAGCTCCTGCTCAGATGTGGCAGCAGTACTCCATCCTTGGGCGTACTTGGCTTTTATACAGATAGAGAATTGCACCAGGGGTGAGATATCTTCTCGAGCGGTAGAAGGATCCTACCATTTTTCCAGTGATCTTGGCAACTGACTTGATGTACGTATTCCATTTCAGGTCAGGTTAAGCCCAGAAGCTTATCAAAACATGGAGTTCCCCTAGAGGAGAGCCACTCATATCAATTGATGCCAGATGGGGATCAGAGCGTTGATGATGTAAAGATAGGAGCTTGGTTTTAGATGCATTAAAGGTAACCAGCCACCTCCTCCCCCACTGTACCACGCGCTCAAGATCAGAGGAGAGATGCGTTCAAATTGGTTTTGAAAACGACTGTTGTAGTCGGCTAGAAGCAAACCCGACGTAATGGATACAAACTGTGCTTACGTAAGCTCGGTGTATATTTAGCTACACAGAAAGGAAAATTATTAACAGTGTTTGTAAATAAAAAGATTCTTGTAAATGTGGAGGATTGCATCAGATGTCAGGTTATTATTGTAAGGTTAGATTTAACTATTTCTCAGCGATTTATGCAACAGATGTGATTCAAATCTGCCATTTAAAGTCTTGGATTAATCCACCACGTTTGCACAGTATACCGTGATGTATCTTCTATTTTGTTTTAACTTAATTCGCCCGTGCTTCAGTAGCATAATCGATTAACGTTCGTTAGTCGCTTGTCTTGCCCTGTTAATGTCTGGGATTGACGCTGCAGTGTTGATCACTTCGACAAATATAAAAAAGATTAAGGACCATGATACCAATTTTAGCTATGTATTTAATTGTGCATGTATGAATCCATCTTCACTAAGTAAAAGATTATTTCGGTTTAATATCTACATAGGTTAAACCAGAAACATTCTAAATCTTAACTATATCATCGTCAGTTCTCTCTAACCTCTAGATTACAACTAACTATATTTTTATAATTTTATATCCATGCACTAACTTGATGAGATCGATCAATCACGTATCGACATTTGCATAAGAGGTCGCCTGACACATAATTGTGATCAACTCTTGTGTATCAAACTAAATAGTGATTCATTTCTTTGGGCTGCCATTTTTATATTGGTTGCTATTTTTACAAAGTTTCGGCTGATATAGCCTAAGAAATTTTCCCATGTGTATTTTTCGAACTGAGAAATATGTACGTTATTTCGAACTTAAGCACTGAATAGATTATTCAATTTTTTGTCAAGCATCAATCAGAAATATTTAGTTATCTTTGTTCGTCTTAGTTAGGATTAGCCTTAAGTGAGGATTGAACCTCCGACCTTTAGAAATCTATCATTTTCGTTATCAATACGCCATTGGTCGATGTGTGCTAATTATATCGGCCAGAAAGTTAAAACTACAACAAAGATGAGAACATTAATCTAAATAATCCCATAATACAAAGCACCAATCCTCATCTCAAAATATTCCGAAAAATAAAAGTATTCTGTAGAAAATTCTCCCCCTCTCTCTATCTCTTATATCTTTCTCTTTCTCTCTCTTTCAACCATCTTCTGGCGTTCCGTGTCAATCATCCAGTTGCTGAATTTAACCTCAGCTGCCTCAAAATTAGCTGAACAAAATACAAGACCATCAAATATTTGTTTCCCCTGCGAGATCTTTATCCGCGATCCTCAAACCAACTTTTTGCACAATTCTTTGTCCTAATCTTTCCAAGATTCTCTTTTTTGTTCTCTCTCTCTCTCTCTCTCTCTCTCTCTCTCTCTCTCTCTCTCTCTCTCCCTTTAGTTTTTCTCTTCTCGTCCATTCTAGTTTTCTTTATTTTTATTCTCCCAACTATTTTTCTTTTATTTTTTTTGGTTCTATTTTTCCCGCCTCTTCTATTTTGTTATATCAGATCGAGTCTGACCGACGGCAACAACAACAAATACGACTTTGAGATAACGAGGAATTTCACCAGACACAAATATGTGCTTGTTGTCCAAGAATAGACGGCAAGGCAAGAAAAACCAGAGTAAACGATGAAAAGAAAACGAAACAAAACGAAAAGTCAGCTTCCATCTTGGTAAGCAGACATTACAGACGTTGCGATTATCAGAGCGATTTTTCAGGAGACCGGGTCAAACAAAGAAACAAAGTACGACATTCGATCGCATTTATCCATTTACCTACAAACCACCAAGGATTTTTATCAATGGTATATTCTGAAACGTACACTTAAGATATAAAACAATTCAACCACATCGTTCTTTTAAACGTTGTTTTGATGGTCATTTTTCTATTTATTTAAGATTCAGAAAAATATTTTCCCGATTAATTTCATTAGTGGAGATAGCTGACTTTTATTTGTGACGTAACATGGGTTATTTTAAGATGGAATTAGATAAATTCAAATTCCGAAATAACGCTAAAAAGTTTTCTGTAATTCGAGAAAAATGTTAACTGCATCTGATTAGTTGTTTGGTTTTCGCTTGCTATTCGAGAAAACACGTGTGAGAAAAATATACAGAATATTATGAAAGAAAATATATAAATATATATTTGGCTTTGAAATGTAAACTAATGATATATGTATGTGTGTGTAACCTTATCTGAGTGAGTGCAGAACTTCATGCGATTGCATTAAAACTACATGAACATTTTTTTTAAAAATGCAAAAAATGGAAAAAGTTGATCTTGAGAAAATTTATTTTCATTTTCAAGGAGAAGATCAAGGCGACTGGAAATAATTCCAGGATAAATGGAATGACCCGAAATATACAGTATCTTAAATTCCCAAATAGTCACCCATTTTGTATTGATTAGGTTAAAGAACGCTTACCTTCGGTAGTTTTTGTGTGAATCGTGACTATTCTGTATAATTTCATCAACAAACACCGTAACTACCTTATCGTGAACGAACCATAAACCACACCCTGTCCTGTAAGATTACTCTTTCTCGATATTTGATATTATAAGTGCATTCAAAATAAACCAACCTTTGTGTATTTATATGAGTTTAATATTATTACAAAAAAGTCACGTCAGGGCATCGCCCATCCGTAGAGATCTTTCTATGAAAATAATAGACGGAAGAGAATAGTCAAAACAGTTTATGGATTTCCAAGTGGGAAAACTAAGAGCAATGAATATTAAAATTAAAGCCGTGCTCAAATGGGAGTTGTGTTAATCATTGCATGAATAAATATAAACGATTAGAGTGTATTTTAGTTAAAGTGACCGTCCTTTACAGAGACACGCCTTCATAGTGAACCTTTAGCGCTTGTACTCGCCTTTTTTCCAGGCAATACGATTTGAAAACAATACTTTGAATACATTCTGGTTTTATTTGATGATGGATATGATATTTAATTCATTCGGCGGCCTCTTATAAGGCGATGTGGGAAGTTTGAAGTGACCTTTTGGATGGCATTACTGCTAATTTTTATTGGATAGAGTACGGTTCCACGTTCAATCTATGGATTTTAATAGAATCTGTCTTAGTTAATACACGGAAATAGCTGAAGTGGAGCACGGGACTCTCCGTTAAGTCCATCTTTTTAGCTCCCTTTCTTAATGTTTTGTCTACCCTATCTTTCGATTTGCCCTATTTTCCTAGCCCATCACCTATTTACCTCCAACAGTCATAGGCATCTTTATCTCCTTCCCACGATGGAAGATGTGACACAATGTTAGAAATGTGGGAGTTGAAAAGCCAGCTCCCTAGATGAAGAGCTCTTTAGCCTAGTAGTTCTGTTGGCATTTTTTCAGTAAACGATAAGGAATGACGTAACCACGTCTCAAAGTGTAAGAATGAAAAAAACTAGGAGGATTGACCTCCAAAACTGCAAAGGACCATACGGACCATACCTCAGCCAACAGAAAGCAAACCATCTTAACAATTGCCCAACTTCTGATGATGTGGGAGCCGGTGTTCCATCGAAGATTACGTAGAATGGATCATTTAGAGACTATTTGTTTACGATTGCAAAACAAATGTACCTATTAGTGATAAAATGTCCCAGTAATTCTTGCAAGGTTTGTAAGCCGAGCGATAAAAGAGCCGAACTGCGGTAACTGTGATCGTAATTTAAAATCTCGCCATACTTATATCACACTGCAGAAGGCGAAATGCTCGTCCGTTGATAAATATTTTATCAATAAAGAAATCTATAGACGGTCTCATTTTTACGGAACAACACACACTGAAAGGCATATAGTAAACTCTTTCAGCGTACAAAATTGAATGTTTAGCTGTCATTATCACCAAAAGGAATAGCAAAACAATGTGTGTATGTGTTTGTGTTAAACATATAACACAGTTGATATGCTCTTAAAAGTAATACAGCGAATCAATGTTGATTAGGTTAAATCTTCCATTTTTGAATTAGTAAAAACAAAACGCAAAATGGCGATCTTTATTTTAGCGCTGTTACTTATCATAACTAATATCCTTAATAGTATTACTCGCACGGGTCATGCGAACGATTCTCCATACTAGAAGTTGTACGATTATAACTAGTAGATGTGGATTCTATGATCTCTAAAATTATATAAATGCAACTTGTCTGAGTGTGGGTTCGTTCCTTACAGACAACGAAACAGCTGAACAGATTTTCTTTAAAATTTACAGAACTTTAGTGTAGAAGTCTGGGAGTGATCTTAGTTAAGTTTTGTCTCAGAATACCCTCGATAATTACCGATCATCGATAATCGAAACCGTTATTTTTTATTTATCTATCATCGGTAAAGCCATTTTTCCATGTCGTCGCTTAGCAACAATGATAGAAAAACGGGCCGTAAAAATTCTAGTTGATAGTGTGTATTTTTTTTTTTTTTTGCATGGCGTGGTCTGTAGTTTAAAACTCCTCACGTAAATTTCTTATTTTTTTTTATTAACTGCAAAGAATTTCATAAGGCTTGAAAATTTACGGTTTTTTTTTTTTTAGTTTGCATGATGTGATCCGTAGGTTTAACCCCCGCACGTAAATTTCTTAATGTTTTGTTTTTCGTTAACTGTAGAATAAGATATTTTGGACGAAGTTACTGCATGGAGACATGCGAAGCTTCCTCGCGAGTGATTTCACGGATTTCGATGACAATAAAAATATAGGAGTATGAAATTTTTGTTAATCAGCATTCAATCCTGGGCAACGTCGGGTCTCCCTGCTAGTTGGTTTTACATATAATTCGTTGTCTTTTCATTTTGATCATAATTTATTAACCAATCCACATTCGAAGTTTATACTAAACTTGTTTAAATTTTACCTAATATTTTCGGAGCCTATATGTTGATGGCATCTCTGAGTTAAAAAATAGAACAGACAAGTTTCACGTCTTGTTAGGAAAACAAATTGTCCTAAGTGAAACAATACCTTTCCGGCCCTTTGATACCGGCATCTTTTTCGAGAGTCTTTAATATCTGGACTTAAACCATGCCAGGTAAGCGGAACTGGGTTTGAAGGGTTGCGCAACTCTGGCTTCTATATTAAAACTTTGTTCGAGCAGGAAAGTTTTCAAACAATATCCATTTTCTCTCGCGATATGAAGGGGCCAACTAGACTGAATCTGCAACGTACATGGCCCCTTAAGAATTTAACAATCTAATTTATATATCTATAAAAGAGAACTTGTCAGTGTATACATTTCCCTAACAAACTACTCTGTCAATTTTCAGTCTACAGACTCGAGATTTGACATAAGCGCTACTGAGATTTGTGAAAATCGTTTTAATCGGTTTTCGATCAGAAATTCCGTTTTCAAGGGGTCAAAGTTCAACGATTTCACCTTTGAAAACTCTACCAAACTCCTCCGTCAATTTTGGATCTAAACACTTGAAATTTTAGATGTAGGTTATTTGGACAAGAATCAATGGAGTCAAAATTTAAAAAAGCTACCTCCCAGACAATTTTTGGTTTAAACATTTAAAATTTTACGTAAAGTGTATTCAGACATAAGACAAGCTTTCTTTTAAATCAGTTTTTGACCGAAAATTTGACTGCCAAGAGGTCAAAGCTCAAAAGAGTTTACCTTTGCGGTCTTTAGCAAACTATTCAGCTAATTGTGGGGCTAAACTTTTGACAATTTAGATAAAGGCTATTTAAACATGCTGCAAGCTTTGTAATCAGTTTTAGGGCGAAAATGTGGCTGCCAAGAGGTAAAAGTTGAAAGAGTTTACCTTTGCAGACTCTACCAAACTCCTCTGCCAATTTTAAGTCTAAACATTTTAAAATTTAAGTTACCTGGACATGAGTCAAACTTTTTAATATATATATATATATATATATATATATAGAGAGAGAGAGAGAGAGAGAGATAGAGAGAGATAGACAAATGCACAAAAGAATTATGAACAGTACATAGGACCCGCGCAAAGCCGGGCTAAACTGCTAGTGTTAGTAAAGTTCTAAGCAGTGGCTTTCGAACTATTACTGACTAACAACAGGCAGAAAAGTGATTAATCAATCTATTAATTTATACTATTAAAAGTGGAACTACAACACTGAATTTACATTCCAGATAGTATAAAAACACATTCTAATACATTAATCGTGTGTATGCGTCTGCCATTGCAAGATTAATTGAAATTAATATTGTTTTCTAAAAGTGAATCTCATGAATTTGCTATTCATTTATTGTTAATTTATTCAAGAATCGATTTCAAATCAATAATAAAAATTAGTTCTGTTTAAAACTCATTTTTTGTGGGTGGAAATTCCGCTATAATTAATTTCAATTCATTCTTAACCAACTTATTTTATCGATCAGTTTACCTATGGAAATTCTGATTTTGGTGTCATCGAAGCCGGGAAAAGAGACCCACTAGGTATGCTATAAACCTAAAACTAGAGGTAGATGGATTGACCGATAAAACAAACTGAATGAATGGGCGGATTGTAAGAGAGATCGGAGAAAATGGATAGATAGAACGGAAGAGAAGGTTTTGGAGAGGATTTTATTAGAGGTATCTGGGGATGCAGGGGTGAGAGTTAACTTCGATATTTCTTACTCGTTGACTGTGGGGTCGGATTACCAACAAGGGGTGCCTTTTGTCTTGTCAGCTTCCATTGAAATGTTCGATCACGCGACTACGTCATGAATCATTTTGTGTGTGTGATATGTAATTCGCCGTTTTCTCTGTACCACGAACAAGTCTGGCAGGTACAATAAATTCAATAAGTAGGTCAGCATCCCATCCCTGTCCTTCTTGTCTCTTGTGATTTTCTCGAGGAACGGAAATCCACTCTTTAGGAAATCAGTTAGACAAATAAAGGCCAGGAAACTGAAGGCAGAAAGCAATAATTTACTCGGGCCGACAATGTTGTTTAATCACCTGGAGCGTGTTCAATCCCAGGAGACTACGGTACAGTATATATATATATATATATATATATATATATATATATATATATATATATATATATATATATATATATATATGTGTGTGTGTCCACACCCATTACACCTGCTACATGACTTGTAATATCTATGATACCCACGAGAACCAAACAAAGTACCCTTTCAGACGCGTGAGTACCCAAAGCTGTACAAAATGTTTTGGTTTCCTTTTATTTTATTAGTGGGCTTGCCCTTTTTATTGATTTAATTTATTTTTTAATTTATTCATTTATTTCGATGGTTGAAGACAGAGTCAGAATGGTTCTCATGACTCTGACTGTTGGAATCATCACATGTAGTTTTGTCTGAGGCGATGTTAAAGCGATCTTAATTTGCATTAATTCTAATTTTATTTGGGACATTTACTTCATTGCATGTGAATCTTTGCATGTATTTGTCACATTGAAAAATTGTTCAGGTTTTCGTATTAAACGATTTTTTCCATTAGCAGAAAATGCAATATATATATATATATATATATATATATATATATATATATATATATATATATATATATATATATATATATATATATATAATTATCTCCCGGACACCCTTTAAATAAATTAAGTAAAGAAAATATGACAATTATCTCCCCTTAAAATATGTAATTGCACAAGCAACATTCTCTATATATAAACTGTAGCGTCTTTAAATCAAAAATACGCTAACGGAAATAATTTACTGCACGAGCATCCCCACTTTTTTTTAAATACATCATTCAATAAGATAAAAAGCTATAGCAAACATCTAAATGAATATTTTAACCATAGTTCCTGAATTCAAAAAGCGAAAAATTAAAAGGTAACTATCTCTATATATTTTTAAAGCAAATTTATTATGTAAATTCATATCTATATTTTTCTCTACTTATTTCTATCTCTAACCCATATTAATTTTCTTATAAATTTTAAATCCAGACCTTTTATTTCAATTTTTTTCAGATTCATCTGCCTTACTTTTAATGCTAGGTTTATTTATGGTGTCTTTTAAATTCAATAAAAACCCTTCAAAATTTGCCGACGAGGAGACCTTGCTTATTAAAAAACTATATGTAATTATTGTACATAACTTGACGTATACCACAATAAAAAGCATTATTTTCCGAAACGATCGTACAGATAATTGATTTTGTTATTGTTCCTTCTTATGAAACGGATTTTTAATTTAATTATAATTTGATTTTTAAATTTTAAATTATCAATCACATTACTTATATATATATATATATATATATATATATATATATATATATATATATATATATATATATTATGGCCATTCATAAAATTCGTTTAAATATGATATTTTTTAATTAATGCAAATCTCGTAATAATCATTATTCAATGAATTGTCTTTAGATTATTATATTGTACGCAATATATAGCATTGATTCTAAAAGTTAAAAAAAAAATGGCTTTAGTTCTAGAATGGAAACCAAAACGTATAACTCTCTAGCCCTACCTGTTATCGTCCGACTTAAAGTCATATGCATACAAATCCTGAAAGAAAATCGTTTGTGATCGTTTAATTGTATATTTGCGCATGCGTACAAGAGCAATTTAAGTAAACTTACGTCTGCCAAGTTCCAACTTTTTAGCCGCTATTTTACCAGCTAAAGATCAAATACGTTCAACGCGTCCAAATTTTTTATATATCAAGTTTAAAGTGTGTAGACTAAAAATAAAAACAGTTTTGTAGAGACAGTTGCCCGAAGAGACGAACAAAGTTACATATAAGTTGTAAAACATATAACACTGTTGAGATGCTCTAAAGGATAAAACAGCTAATTAAGTTTGATGAGGTTAAGTGTTATTTTTTTAATTAGTAAAAACAAACACTTAAAATGGTCGTCC
This sequence comes from Euprymna scolopes, assembly GCF_053919585.1. Lineage (NCBI taxonomy): Eukaryota > Metazoa > Mollusca > Cephalopoda > Sepiida > Sepiolidae > Euprymna > Euprymna scolopes. The sequence goes on from NC_136484.1 coordinate 92,890,482, forward strand.
GTATTTTAACGCTGTTGAGCTTTGTGCCTACAATTCTTGCTAGTATGGCATGTGTCATGCCAACGGTTCGTAAATCTAAATTTACATACATTTGGCGCATAAAAATGTTCATTATTTCCCCGTGCTAAAAAAAAAAAAACTGTTCATATGTTTTTATGGACAAGGCATGAAGCCACTCTATGTAAGGCACGAAGAAATAGTATTTCAAGATAAAAATGTAGTCAACAGTACGTTTGATAAATAGATACCAACTCAGAAAGCGGCAATTTTTCCCTCTTTGTCAAAAGCATTGCTTATATAGTACAGAACAAAAGAAGATGAACGAGAGAGTTAAAAGGCTGCCGAAAAATAAACCCAACGTTTATATTTTAGTCTTATTAAATACTTCCCTTATTTCTATTAGCATTAAATGTAAATAATAATAAGAACAATTAAGAACGAATAATCATGAATGAATTAAAATATAATTTTGAAAATAAATATTGTCGCCATATTTTAAAATGTTTGTCTCATCGCCTACTCGGTAACAAGAGATACGATTTTACTTTTCAACACATAATCGGTTAATAATTGTGTTATGCTGATCAATCCGATTATTATTCTCATCTTGAGTGTTATTAGCACAACGTTTCGGTCGCTGCTACCTGCGACCTTCTTCGGGTGTTGAAAACATGCTTCTTTTGCTCTGCTAAGGAAAAGAGGGGTCGCTCTGCATTACAAGTATTCGAACCGTGGGCGTGAGTGTGGGTTCGTAGATGATAAAGAAGGTTCAATCATCAGGCGTGACTAAGATAGTTTCTATATGAAATTCATATTTTCCTATGACTCAATTTTTCGGGATATCTATACTAATTGTTAATATTAGTTAAAAAATATCTCAGTGACCCTTGAAGATTGAACTTTCTTTACGATCTACGCGCTCACCATCAGCCAAAGTCACCGCGACCTCCTTCCGATAACTCCCGAGTTTATTTACATTAATCGAATACTGTAAAAATGCAGATTTAATGCCAATGTTTTCACATACATAATTAACCACAAAATGTTTTTAAAATCTTCAATTTACAAGAGAATAAATTAAATATAGATAACATCATTTTTGAAATGTCATCAATGCCAACACTTTAGACAAAACATATTTTGCACTAATAAAATGATATTAGGATATATTTTCGAATTGTTGATTTCCTTTTAATTATTTTTTTTAAAGTAGTTTTTTTTCTCGAATTTATCTTTCGAGATATGAAGAAATTTTAAACTAAAAAAATTAGATGTGAATACGTGATCAACACACACACACACACTCTCTCTCTCTCTCGCTCTCTCTCTCTCTCTCTCTCTCTCTCTCTCTCTCTCTCTCTCTAGGTTAGTATCTTGAGGCGCGTTTACTCAACTGGGAGAGATGCATGGAGAGGAAACACTCTGATGCAAAAAGCTGAGATCTACAGCCTGCCTTGGCTTGTGGCAGCTTATGCACCGCCGACTCGGTTTAGTAGTTGTACCAAAACGTTTAGTTGGTTCTTCATAAAGCCTTCATTATAAACAAATCATCAGTATGTATTTCTGAAAAAAATTTTTGTGGCGCACCTCGTACGTCAAAATCGAGGAAAGTATAACAGTGTGTGTGTGTGTGTGTGTGTGTGTGTGTGTGTGTGTGTGTGTGTGTACAATAACATTACAAGTGATTAATATTAAACGTTAATCGATATCTATTTTTTAAAAAGAACCCTCAATATCTGTGTATGTGACGTTTGTTGTTGCTTAGAGAAAGACGTTTTAGACAACGTACATTAATTAGAAAGTTTATTCTTAAGTAAAATATACCGGAAAAGACAATGGAAGTGTTCTTGAATCTCTAAGTGCACTAAACCCCTTCAAAAATCCAAATACATCCTATTTTATGAAATTTAAATCGTAGATATATAATTTAGGGGCAGAATAATTGAAATGGTTCCACATTATTAAGTGCACACTTATCGAACATTCTGTAAAAGTACACGCATCTCCTATTTTAGTAAATTTTATGTCATATGCAAAAAATTATCCGAAGAATGTTGTGGCAATTGTCTGCAACTCTGTTAAACTATATATGCCGAATATCTACGTTTTCAATTCAAAGTAATTCATGGGGACAGAACACCATAAAATTTTAAATACCGATGTCCAGTTCCAGACTCTGAATAGCTCTACAGTAAATGGTGGGAGTTTGCTGCTGGTCAGAGCTTGAAGCAGGGGCAGATGCAGTAATTTGTTCGGACCAAATTCAGCGAAAGGGCCTGTAAAACAAGATCAGGAACTTTCTAGTGATGGGGCAGAGTTTGTGGCTTTGTAGACAGTGCGAAGCCTTTTAGGTTAGATACTCTTTTCACATCAAGTTTAATCTGTGGCAATACTATTCTATGCATGGGTGAATGATGTATTTATAGAGATATACCAGTCTGGATAGGACGTATTCTAACCCGGAAACATTCGTTTTCTGTTTTGAATGTTTGCTTTTCTATGTTAGCTTTCTGTTTATCATGTTGTCGGGGTTTTTTCTGTTCGTTTCAGTTTTGAGTTGTGTTAGTAAAAGCTCATTATGTTTTAAAGTTTATGACAGTTGCGTATTTTTAATTTTTTTATTCGTCGTAGTTTGGTGTTGCTGGTTATCTGTGTTCGTTTTATTATTCAATTTCTGTTGTTGAGTTTGTGATCGTTTTGTATTTTGGTTGTTGCTATTGGTGATGTTTTGCTGGATTAATTTTTGCTTTCGTGTCATAGTTATACAGCGTTTTTTTCTCTGTTGTGTCTGTGAGGATTTTCGTCAATTCTCATAATCGTCATAGTCTTCCTTCAACCTCATTAAGTATTAGGAGCCCGGATCCACCGCTGCAATTTACGCTGTGGCGACCGCAGCGTAAGCCTGTATTTTCTGATAGTAAAACCAGAGAATATGTCTTTTTCTCTCGTTACGAAATTTTACAGCAAAACCTCTGCGATTCGCATTTTTTTTTTGATTCTGTGCCATTTCGTTCTTTTTCCTTTTTTTTCTTTTCTTTTTTTATTTTCTGTCTTTATTGCTTCATTGTATTTTTTTTTACCCTTTTCGCTTTCCTCACCTACCCCTTCCCAATCCGTAATTTTCTTTTCTTAACATTACACGATAACTCGCTTCCCCATCCGCCCCTTTACCATTCTACATTCTGGCTGGAATACTCGCAATTGTTTTCCCTTTCAGAAACACGACCCACACTTCGGACATATTTTGGGGCCTCGGTAACCATAGTCTATGACGTTTCTCTTTTGGCTTTCGGCACACATTTCCAACCTCGAAGTTTTTACACTTCGGCTGTTACTAATCTTAGGTAAATAACTCTAAAAAAAAAAACTGAGATGACAACACACGCACACACACTCGCACGAGCACACACCCACATACTAGAAGGACGACCCGATGTTGCCCGGAATTGAATAATGATCAACGAATGTTTCACACCCATCGCTGTGAACCGAGAGGAAGCCTATATTTCCCCACAGTGACTTAGTCCGCAATACAGTGTAGTGTACATGGCACTGTAGAGAACCTACTGTTGATTTTATAAAATTATTATTATATATAACGGTATGAATTAAAGAATGAATTGAAGTTAAGTGCTATGCTTCAATTGTGCTCTAAACAGAAACATTCATTTCGAACACGCTCGTGTCATATCGAAGAATTTACTGTTAATTTTATATGCCTGGTCTTTCTGTTTTGCAGTGATAATGTCTTAATTTAAGTTTAAAATTTAAAAAAAAAATGAAGCAAATCTATAACTTAAAATACAGCATCATTAATTATTGATTATATAATGCTATGAATTGAATTAAAAAAATGTTATGCTGCAATATTTTAAGTAATAAATTTATTACATTTTTTATTATATCTTCTCCTTTTCTTTTCCAGTTTAAACAACTATTCCTTTACTTTTCCATGCTTAAGCTTAACCATATTACTTTTCATGCTCGCATTTTTCTATTGTAATCCATGATTTTTCCAGGCTTCCAATAAATTCACTTGTTCTTTGTTTAATTTCAGTTAAATTTTTTGCCTCCATAAAACCATATGTAATAACACGGTACGGCACTCGTCTGCTTTCAATAAAATCCCCCCAATTATCCATTTTTCATGTTTCTATTAGTGAATTAGTAACAACATTAGTCGCTGAAGCGACGTGGTTGCTATGGAAACCAGTCATAAAACACATTGCTCACCTACTTACATAGTTTTACGATTTTGAAAAACAGATAATTCATCATAACTTTTGTTTTACTGAACGAAAATTAATTTTTTTTACAATATAGCTGAAAATGTGATCTATAAGCTGTAATAATTGTTTGAATTTTGTACGAAAAATGAGTGAGGCTTTAAAGCAGTTCTAAATGACTAAAACTGCCACTTAACCATATATTCAAACATTACCGTGTATGAATGATATATATATATATATATATATATATATATATATATATATATATATTACCTGATGTGATCTATTCTGCTGGATATGGTCTGCGCGTCGTAGATATGACTGTATGTACATAAAGAATAACAAAAACTATATAGACATATATTCAAAAACTTTATATATATATATATATATATATATATATATATATATATATATATATATATATATATATATATATAAGCAAAACAAAATGGGCCAAGAGTGAAAGCAGGGAGAAATCGATTTTTCAATATTTTTCCATGAAGTTTTGTTAATTTTTACTGAAAATTTATATTTTGCATATCATTATTATTATAGCATATAATAAGTGGAAAAATTAATCCTAAAAATGGTATGACCGCAATTTGGCGAGGATATAAAAATCGAATTGCAGGATTAAGGCAGTCCAAAATGACTTACAAGCAGATTTTTGATATTTTAAGAAAAGAAAATGCGACAACACCTCTTTCTGTAGTGAAGCGAATTGGTCAAAGGTTTGAAGTCGAACTCTTGGTAAAAGGGAAATCTGGATTTGGTTGCCCTAGAGCATTCACTTTGAAGGACGACCACAATCTTAAATTAACTGTTTTGAAGGATTGAAAGAAAACTTATGTTGACCATAGCAAAGAATTCAAAACAGGGGCTGAAAATTCTCTTCCTTGATATACAATATCTAGACGAATGAAAGAAATAAGGGTTTCCCCTAAAAGGCGTGCAAAAAGCCATTTTCATCTAAAAAGAACATCAATGATAAAAGGAGATTTTTCTCGTGTTATGGCAAGAAAGATACAGACTGGTTCAGAAATATTTTCTGATTAAATAGAATCAGGATTTTGTCTTGTTAGTGGTGCTCCCAATACTCCTGAACGGTGCAATCGAAGAACTGGAGCATGATTTTCGCCAAGTTGCATAAAAACAGCAGTTATACACAGGGACGAAGAGATAATGAGATGAGCAACTTTTACTGCAGCAGGAGTTGGGGAACTTATTAGATGTGAGAAGTCAATCAATGCAAAGGAATACATTCGAATGTTAGAAACAGGACTGTTACCAGAAGCTGAGGATATCTCAGAACACTATTTTTCAACATGATAATGCCCTTGCACACACTGCTAAAGTCACAAAAAATGTTTTTATGATAATTAAATTCATGTGATATTTTGGTCAGATCTAAGCCCCGATTTAAACACAATCGAGAATATTTGGTCCATAATATCTCCTGCATTGGCCAGAAGAACTTTTGAGAACAATGACAAACTGTGGGAAGCTGTACAAAAATAATGGAATAGCATCTCCTCTTCAGTGTTCCACTTTGATTGAGAGCATGTCTAAAAGGATTGATCTCATGAAGAAATCAAAAGTGAATGTGATTTCATTTTAAGCATTTATTAAAGTAAATTTCTAGTTCTGTGTTATTAGTTTCGTTTAAGTTTCCTTGTTCAGTTATTCTTTGTTCAATATAGCTTTTAGTGCAAGAAAATGTATAAAATTTGTTTGGCCCATTTTTTTGGCTCACGAGTGTATATATATATATATATATATATATATATATATATATATATACACTTTTATTATATTGAAAAAGCCAATGTTTTATTTACTTTGGGATATAACAAAATTGTTATTTTTGTATGCTATGTTGTCATATTTTGACAAACATATCGCTTCTGATTAAAAAAAAAAGCATTGATATGCACAAATAACAGAAAATATTCAGCAAAGATAACTTTTGTATAACACCTATATATATATATATATATATATATATATATATATATATATATATATATATATATATATATATATATATGAATACATAAGGGAATAAACAGTTGTGACTAGGGCGCGTGTTTTGTTTCGTTTTTGTAAACTTTACGCACTATGATATCTTCAAACACGTTACCCCTAAAAGATTTACAAATAATAATAAAGAAATATTGTTCTCCATAAAATTTTGATTCATATTACGTAATACAATTTTAGCCGAACCAGTGCGCACGTGTGGACGGTGGATATTATGTGTGCGCAGGATAAACTCCTAAACAAATAAACTTTCGTTATGAATTTTTGGATGCGACAAATTAAGTAACGTGGACCCATCATCATCATCATCATCATCATCATTGTTGTTGTAGTAGTAGTAGTAGTAGTAGTAGTAGATGACGACTTTACCTTTCAGAACGGGACAAACCACACCTTACCCCTCTAAAGTACTTAACATAAGTGAGATGCGATTTCCAACCAAACAAACAACTTTTAGTTAATTAAAATGTCAAAACTAAAGTACGCTTCGTCACTTTCTAGCATGTATATACATACGAATTACGTAACTTAAAATGGCATGCATATTGCTTATACTACTTCGTATAAGTGTCTTCATTTGGTCTTTATCCATATGAAGTTAGATATGTCTGTATCATATATATATATATATATATATATATATATATATATATGATTATAATTATCAAACGCCTTTAAGAATACTTAAATATGGCCACTCGCTGGGAAATATCAACTAAGAGGCAGTCAACTAGCATTTATGAAACGTTAACAATTCCTTCGTTTTAACACTCTGGATTGTCTAATTTCTGCGCCCGAATCGTACGTTTATTAGTTATTAATTCCTTCATGCTCTGTGCCAGCTACTTAATGGCTCGGACATAAAGGCTGAGCAAATGGAGTTTTAGGTGGCTTTGTGGCTGGGTTCGAATCTTTTCATCGGCTGGAATTGTCACTTCCTCCACCGATGATTTCTTAAGCATCAAATATTAGTGTTTGCCGGTATAAAATATCGATTATTTAATTCTACATATACTACATTTACCCTGATTAGTCTCTCGCCTTAAAATGCGAAAATGTGGAATATATTTCGTATGGTTAAATTTCAGTCGACATGGATATAAAAAAGTTGGAAATCTTACATGAAAAATCAAATATTTTTTATATTATGGAAATGTTAAGAACATGCATTATATAACAAATTATATATTCTATAATTTCAGTTTCTATGGAATACTTTAAAGGGTTTTATGGGAGTTTATATTGACACGACTTCCCATGTGAAATTTCCAATGTTTTATACTTGCGTTGAATTTGATCCCAAGGGATATGACAACAGAATATTCTTATCATTGTTTTGACACTAGAGTATACATTCGACACATTCAGACACAGTTAATCAACTGAGAACCACATCACTCTATATAAAAGCATCACTCTATATAACCATATCACTCTATATAAAAGCATATAAGATATCAACGGACACACACTCGAGAGTCAAAACAATAAAAATAATATGCTGTTGTCATCGCCCTAGTTAGTACACATAAAGAAAGGAAAATTTCCAAAGTGTTTTTCAAGACCCATTTAATTTGTGCCTTAAATATATTACGTTTTCTAGAACTATAATCACAAATGAATTTTAATTAACATTCAAATGAGGATTCTCGACTGAAGGCTTCATATCCTTGTATTTTAATTCGAATCTTGGTAAGGGGGCAGATAAAATAGTGGGAAAATGTTTTGTTTGGATGCTTTTATTCGTTCTAGTTTCTTCTTTTTACTAAGTTGTGCTTTGGCGTTAAAGTAACGTTGATGCCAAGTGGTTAACGATACAGACTGAAAACCTGGTCATGCCCGGTTCCAATCCAGATTGTTTCACAGAAATATTTTAATGAACCCCACACCTGTTTTACTTCCCAGAGAGAGGTTAAATAAAATTAATTAAAAAAAAAATCTTATTTTCAGCTTTGCGACTCAATACTCCGAGCATGCTCTGAAGAATTTTTAAAAACTTGAAGGAAACAAACACAATAACAACTTTTTTTTCGTTTGATCTTGGATTTCCTACGTGTCTGAAAGTATCAAATTTCAAATCTGATATTTGAACGCATATCAAATACATCGAATTAAAACAAAACGCTGATTTTCTAGGCAAACCTTATTGTGATACTATCGACCTCTCCCCTTCAAAAGATGTTGGACATAAAAAAGGAGAAACTAACACAAAAAAAGAGAGGAAATAAATTGATCAGCAGAAAAAACAGTTTATAGGACGTGAACTTAGCAGAAAAGAAAACGTAAAGAAAGTTGTTTATTAAGGTATGCAACTGACGCTGAATAGGATTGTTAATCAAGGTGTGGCAGAAATTCGTACAAATGACCGGGCAATAGAGTTCAATACATTTAGAGTTAGTTTCCAGGCAGTTTTAGCAGTGGCAATGAGTTTTGCGACAGTTTACAACTATGCGGGACGATTTACGGACAATATTGACTTTGCGACAGTTAAGGAGTGGCAAGTATAAAACAGTTGCCGGTTCAGAGGTCCCCCGAAGGGGATTACAGAGATTAGAGTCGAAGCCAGACACAAGTAGATCGAATCGAGAAAAAAATCGATACAAGCAAACAGCTGGCGACATACAACATTTGGGATTCTTTTTTCTACGCTACGTGACGGTATTACACACACGCACCCACATATGCACGCACACAGCTGAACTGATTTACACCAAGTACTCGTAGTTGTTTATCCTTGTGCGATCACGAATACGATCAACGGGTCACACTATTCTAGATAGCACCAACACAATCTTCTCAATCTTTTCAACCCCACAATACCAGAATAAACTTAGTAAACATCTCCGTTTGTACCATTGCTAGTTTCCCTAAAAAACCTTCATGTTTCTCAATTAAATTTACTTAGTGGTTAAAATCGAATTTTATTTTTATTTTTCCTTCACGCGACGATCGAACAAGCGTCATAAATGACAGTAAAACCGCGAAATAATGGACCTCATTATGCACACGGTTCCATTTCACACGTTTCGGTTCTTGAAAGTGTTATCTTCTAATATTAGAGCCGTAAATATTATTAAATACGTAATTACGATAAACGGTAAAAATGAAGCGAAAGATAGGATTCGCATATTACGTCGATTTTAAACTTTTCCAATATTGAAACTCATTTGTTCAAGCACGTGATTTTGTTGAATGCAATAACACGAATAGGTTTCCATTATTATCAAATTAACACCATTTGCACGAGGACAATATTTTAGTGTCGAATAAAATGTACATCTTAAAGAATTATAATATTTCTTATTTTTTTTATTGGATCACGTGCTCCTATCACAATTGATATGATTTGTATTTCTTTCAGGGGCGAATATTGTTTTACAATCAATTTCAAGTCTTGTTATTTTGTTATTTTTTCACGTTCAGCTATATTAAGTCCATAGTCATTTGGAATGATGACATATCTGTAGCGTGGATCCTAGCGCGTGTTGACGACGATGACATCTTTGGAAATATAAAAAAGACGCACTCTGAAATGTATTGAAGTAGAAAAAAATGAGGCAGAAATAATTGCGGATTAATTAGGGTTTTAAATGCCTCAGAAAACAAACAAAACGAAAAGAACGACCGATCTCTTTTGGTAAAACTGCTCGCAAAGGTGGATAGCATAGGGTTTTTTTCGTCACAAGGTCGATTTTGAATATAGAGAAGGGATTTTTTTTTTTAATTAAGAAAAAGACTAGTCTTACTGTCCGGTGTTGCCCAGATGTTTGGAGGTGTGTGTTGAGCAAAAAAAAAAAGTTGTGGTAGGCAGGCAGGCTCGAACCCGTTAGGCGAAGAAGGAAAAGAACGTGAAAAAAAATGTGACGTGTTTGCTGTTGCGTTCATCGCCAGCCGTAAGTGATGAAGGTTTAAATTAAAGCTCGTCAATCGAAAAGAGGGGATGACTTTCGAAAATATCGGCGAAAAAAGCGACTCCTTCCTGTCGAAAAGTGCCCAGTTGAGGGCGAAATGATTAATGTTTTGGGCCATTTTTTCGATATTTGTCGTTCGAAGGGTCGAGCTTCAAAATGTTACAGATCTTGTGAAAATCCGTCGTCTCTGTCGAAGATTTTAGGCAGACATACAAACATACATAAATACATACATTTAAACAGACATGTGAGATTTATATTATAGAAAGGCGGTTTAATAAGTATTTGTTGTAGAGTTGTTGTTTTTTTTTGGGGGGGGGGGTTATTGAAGCTTTAAGCGTCCAAAACTATCATTTTCCAATTATGTCATATCTATAATTATTCGTCCCTATTTAAATAATTCAAATTTTAATTTCTCTCTCTCTCTCTCTCTCTCTCTCTCTATATATATATATATATATATATATATATATTTACTTAAAAGAAAAATATTTTACATTTTAATATTCATAGTATTTTTTGTAATCATTCAAATTTTTAACATCTCGAAATCATTCTCGTTATTCAATTTGTAGTTTTAAAAACCGACTTGGTGTCTTACATGCCCAAGTGTGGAGGCCAAATTTGTGTAAGTTTTTTCAATAAAAAAATGTAATATTTTATGAATTTCTAAGGTCAAACTTTTAATGTAGAGAAAACGCCTCTATACTTCAAGTTACTAATATCTCAAAATATTTGTAAATTTGTTTACATTGTAGGTCTATATTTTAAAGTAAAAACTCTGCAAATCATAGCTTCCATCTAGCACATGATTAGGATGCGGACGGATATTACAATATTCGGTTTGAATGGTCCTGGGAGCAATGATAAATATGAGGTGACTTCCCACCAACAATAAAAACGAAGAAAAATATTTCCATTTTATTTTTGAATAAATCCATTTCATTTTTTTTTTAATAAATCCATTTTATTTTATTTTTTAATAAATCCATTTCATTTTTTTTTAATAAATCCATTTCATTTTATTTTTTAATAAATCCATTTCATTTTTTTTTTAATAAATCCATTTCATTTTATTTTTGAATAAATCCAGTTAAGTGTAAGATTTTAAGTTAATTAGCTTTTATTTTTCATAAAATATATCACTCTTTTAGAAAAAGACGTTTATTATAGGGTAGATTTAGTTTTTGAAATGTTTCGTCGAAATGTAATTTGAATGTGAGGAAACATATATCACATATTTAGAATTCCCATTAATTACTTTTAAAGCCTCAATTACCACCCATATTCGTTTATGGGTATGCGTAACTTCTAATAAATTTCGTTTCCTTTTCCTATGTATACACATTGTTGGGCGGGGGCGCCCAGTCAAACGCGACGCATTTACTCCCAGCTATGTCTCAAAAATCTCTTCCCGTGAAGTATGCCTGTCAAGATTTAGGGGTTATTTATTTAATAATGTTCTAGTATCTTAATACTGCTGCAGCAAGTGTAATTGTTTTAATTTTCCCCCTTTTTTTTCGTCTGATGTCTGTATTTATTTTATTACACACACATTTGATGATTGCAACGTATTGTACGGCGAGTGCCACCCCCTCAGACATTTTAATTCTATGAGCCCAAAAAATGACTTCCATCGCCACAGGACCATTTTGATAAACAAATGCCCGAGATAGTATCTATACACAGATGATGTCACAGAGTCTTAGCTTTGTACGACAGCTAAGTCTCTCTCTCGGTTCAAAATGTTGAGATCTAGCAACAAGCGAGAGAAAAATAGCCAACAACAAGTTAAACTGTAGACCAGCTTAATGCGGGTACTGGCCTCCCGCTTTATGTTTTTTTAAATCGGAGATTTGCTTCTCCTAGAAAGGTTGCCTTCACCACGGCTTACGGTAGCTCTCTCCACCCCAGCACACACATATATGCACACAAACACACACGGTGCTAGTTGGCCGTTGACCCCGAAAAAGGGTTCAATCGCCCTTTGGAAGGTCTTGTTTTTAATCCTTCAGGGAGACTAGCTACGCTCCTCACCAAACAAGTCTGGTTGGGGTACACGTTTAGTCGCCGATGATCCGACCATGAGGCAGGTAGTACTGGGTTACATGATACCAGTAGCATATGACATGACCTGACATATGACATGACACGCACACACACACACACACACATATACACATTATATATATATATATATATATATATATATATATATATAAATTTTTGGATGAGAGAGAGAGAGTTCCCTATAATCTCGAAAACTGCTGAACTGTTGTTTATTTTTTTTAATTTCTCATGAAGGAACGTTATGTGCCTGGCAGTGTCCATGGATAGGTTTTTCGGAATGTCTTCGATAATATCGATAATCGAAATAATTCGATGAAAAAAGGAACACACGATTTGATCAAAGTTAATACCTTACACAGCCTACCATCACAAGTGTATTTGAGAGATTCTATTACCACACACGCTGAAAGGCCCAATATATAAAATCAATGTTTAGTTCTACGATATGACAGACGCCTGTTCGAAATGAATGTTTCTGTTTAAAGCACAATTGCGCCAGGATACTTGACTTTCTATTTTAAACTTCAATCTAAGCTATTATCACGGTACAAGAGGAAAGGCCAGACATATAAAATCACCACTAGGTTCTTTAATATGACAGGAACGCCTTCGAAATGAATGTTATCGTTTAGAGCGCAATCGGATCATGATACTTGACTTTTGGTTGTTCCTTACACAGTGGCAAATGCAGGAGTGAAGCTCTATCTATCTATCTACAATTATATAAATGCAACTTGTGTCTGTGAATTCTTTCCTTATAGACTCCAAAACGACTGAACAGATTTTTTTTTTAATTTACAGAACTTTAGTGTAGGAGACTGGGAGTGGTCTTAGTTGAGTTTTGTCTCAGAATATCCCCGATAAATACCTATAATCGATTATTGAACCGTTATTTTAATTTATATATCATCGGTAAAGCCATTTTTTCCATGTAGTCTCCTAGCAACAATGATGGAACAACGATCCGTGAAAATTCTACTATGGGTAAGCTTTCTTTTTAATTTTTTTTAGTTTTTTTTACATGACGTGCTTAGAAGGTTCAAACCGCGCACGTAAAATTTAATGTTTTTTTTTTTTAACTTGAAAGAAGTTTATATAAAATAATTTTATAAAAGTAACATTAGGCTCCCTAGAGCGCAACGTAGAATAACTTATATTTTGAACTAAGTTGTTGCATGGAGGTATGTGAAGCTTTCTCTCCGGATATTTCATGTATTTCCATGACAATAAATATACAGGAGTGTGAAATATTCGTTGATCATCATTACATCCCGGGCAACGTCGGGTCTCCCTGCTAGTATATATATATATATATATATATATATATATATATATATATATATATATATATAAAGTATACGTACTTCTACTCCTTGATTGTGCACTGTGTAAGAAACAGCTGAAAGGCAAATATATATATATATATATATATATATATATATATATATATATATATATATAAATGAAAATTACAATTGAATTTACCAAAATGATGCAAGATGGTAAAATTAAAGTAAATTATAAATATTAAAAAATTAATATTTATAAAATTATCTCAGCCAGATATAAAAGCTCAATAAAACCAAATAGGAAATAGAGCTTATAATATTTAATCTGAAAAGGAAACACTATATAAATTGACTATCCATTTATCTAGTGTTTCCTTTTCAGATTAAATAAGTTTTTAACTCATTTCAAAGTGTTTTTTAACATATTTTATTAACTGTTTGCTCATATATATATATATATATATATATATATATATATTACTAGCATTTCAGCCCGGCGTTGCCCGGGTGTTTGGAGGTGTATGTTAAGCAAAAAAAAAAAAAAGTGGTAGTAGGAAGGAAGGCTCGAACCCGTACCGCGAAGGAGGAAAAGAATTGGAGAAAAAAAACTTGATGTCTTTGCTGTTACGACCATCGCCAAATCGGAAGTGACGTAGGCTTAAATTAAGGCTAGACAATCGAAAAGAGGGATGACTGTCGTCAATATCGGCGAAAGAACACACCCCTCCCTCTAGAAAAGTGTCCAGTTGAAGGTGAAGAAATTAATGTTTTTAGGCAATTTTTTGATATTTGTCGTCTGAAAGGTCAAGCTTAAAAACGGTACTGATCTTGTGAAAATCCGTCGCCTCTGTCGAAAGTTTTTGGCAGACATGCAAACTTGCATACATATATTTATATATTGATAGCTCAATTTTCTGCCCCAAATCGATTAAAAAGCTTGCCCTATCTCTGAATACCCTTTATGTAAAATTTCAAATGTTCAGAAATTGTCTGAGTAATTTGGTAGAGACCCCAGAGGTCATTTTCTATAAAACATTGACCCCTACTAGACCATTTAACATTTATTGTTTTGGGCTCAAATCAAGTTATTAAGTTAGATCCATATCCAAGAAATCTATATCTTAAATTACAATTGGCGGAGAAGTTTGGTAGAGTTCTCAAAGGTCAAATCGTTGAACTTTGACCCCATAACAGCTAAATTTCCTGCCAAAACGGATTACAAAGATTTTCCCAAATCTCAGTACTCTATATATCAAATTTGAAAATTGACAGAGTTGTTGCATAGGGAAATGTACACAGACACACACACAGATAGACTCGTTCACTTATATTATTTGGCAGTTGACCTCACGCATTTGTTCGTGGAAGGAAACACAAATGGTATTGTGTAATTTATTATGCATATATATATATATATAATTTCCACCATTAAAGACTACCTGTCTAGTCAGTCTTTTTCGTCTTTCTTTCTGTTCCACCCATTTTCTCTTACTCTTTCTCTCTCTCCGGTTGTGCAAAACGGGCCATTCATTTGTCTATCAGTAAAATTCCCAAAATCTGCCATTCATCCATTTTGATGTCGCCCCTTTCTGTCTCTCTTACCTCTAGTCTTCCTCGTCTCTCTCAGTTTTGCCGTTTTCATTTCCTATATTCTGTCCGCTGCATTACCTGACGGCAATTCTTTGAGACCTCAGAAAATATACGGAGCTATAAACTATCAAGCAAGTTCGCTTTATTTATTTTTTTTTTTTACGTAAATCAACAATATTTAGAACTTTTCTTTGTTTTTCACATGTGTAATCTTTCAACGATTCACTGATACAAGCAAACAGTACGATCCAAAGACTTATTGATGATGATGATGATGATGATGATGCTAACCAAGAAAAGAAGAAATAAATTCTTTTTAAATAAATAAAAAAAGTTTAAAAAATATATTCTGAAATTCGAGCTTTTTCTCAATCTATACAGAAGGCTTACGCATACTAATTATGTGTTTATCTCTCTCTCTCTCTCCCTCTCTCTACACACGCACACACACACACACATCTACGCATATATATATATATATATATATATATATATATATATATATATATAATTTCAATTGCAACTTGTTGTGCCTACGACAAAGAATCTAGTAAGATAGAGAATAAAAAAAAACGAGTAGACAAAATGAAATGTTATACCCTATTTTTCGCCAGGGGATCTGTTAAAGGATTCCTTTTCTTTTAAAGTAAACGTTGCATTTTAATGGATACGTGTGTATTACGTGGAACACAATTTCGTATTATATCCAATCAATTGTGACAAAAAAAAAGAATGTAAAGAAAAAAATGAGATTGGCAGGATTCAAACCTGTGGCAAAGAATAAGGTCCGTTTTAAGCAGGTGTCGTCGTCAGTACGTGACTAGTAAGACTCTTAACGACGCTGGAAGTTTTAATAACAGAAGAAAGGCAATGGAAGAAGAGACATAAGAGAAAACAGTGAGAGAGAAAGGTTTTTATCTTCTCTCTATTTCACTGCCTTTTTCCTCCACATCTTTCCCTATCTCTCTTTTCCCTCCTGTTTCTCTTTCATCTTTCTCTCTTATCTCCTTATTGTTCTGACTCTCCTCACTTTCGATCTTTCCTCCTTTATACGTCTTCTAACCCTCTCTCCTCCATCTCTCCCCATGTTATCAACTCCCTCTTATATCATGAAATAACTAGCCTCATTTATGCGACACTTCTAGTACCAACGTATCCGCGGTTTCCTGTTTATTTCGTGTATTATTTATGTTCGACTTATTTCTTACGCAAGTGTCCAATAATCGAAGCAAGCTTAAAAGAAACGCCGTCTTCAAAGATTGAAAGAGTGATGTGAAGATAGGGGTGGGGGATAATAGACTTAACATTTTAAAAAAAAGACACAGAAAAAAAACTTGAACAGGTTCTTAAGATAAGCCCATTCAATTAGCGCGCACTGCGAGGAAGTATGGCGGAAAACGTGTGTTTGGACACATATTAAATAAAAGATATTCGAAATTTTTCAAAAGAGAAAAAGAAAGAACACGTAAGGAAATAAACATTGAGAAAGAAAGAAAGGAAACGAAACAAAGGACAACGGAAAACAAAACGTGAAAGAAAAGAAAAAGATACGATCTCTCTTTCTGCCATATCGGGATGCAAATGAAATCAGATCTGACGCAGTTTCTGTGCAGCGTCTATTCTCACCAGTAACCGGAGATGCAGGGCCCGATAATATACTAAGATGCTAGGAAATGATATGGGTGGCGAGGCTGTTGCTGCTGCTATTTGAAGCGGGTACCCTACCGGAGAAAGTCGGAGTACGTACAGAGTTTGGGGATGGCAGGGCGGGATTTTTTTTTTCTCAAAGCCCAAACTACGAAGTATCGGATGTTGCATTTCTTCCCCAGTTTTTTTCTTTTCTTTTGTTACCGAATCCCTCTCCCCTTTCTATCTCATTCTCTTTTCTTCTTTCGGTCTTTGTACCCCTGTATAACCCCATTCTCATTTTTCTGGAAGAAAGACTTCTGTATATTTGTGTGGGTGATCGTCTTTGCTGTATGTGAAGGCGCTCTGGAAACACGAATGTGATAGATCTTGGGTGCGCATGCGTAAATTGAAGTGTTCTTATAGGTCATATGTATGTTGTAGTATATATATATATATATATATATATATATATATTGTGTGTATGTATATATATATATATATATATATATATATATTCGTGTGTGTATGTGTACGTGGAAAAGAGAGATAGACATACATACACGTATATATATGCAAAACTGTACATAAAGTATATATATATAGATAACTAAATCAAAGTACATATATAAATTTTCTGGACTGCAAGCAAACACTGTAAAAGAGTAATAAAAATGCAAGAGAGCTATATGCTCAGTCCGTTAAATCCAAAGTAGATGAGCAGCGGCTTTGTTCCCACCAGTTTTGGCAAATAGCAAACAGGATCCTGACCAGAAGCGTGCGTTCTATCCCAACCATCATCGATGGACCTGAGGTTATCTCGTCAGCATCAGACAAGGCTAAACGATTTGCCAAGAACTTTGCAGCTAATTCTACTCTATGGGACAATGGCCATCAACTCCCTGTATTTCCTCATATAACAGACAACACGCTTTGCAACATACAAATATTTGTGCGTAAGGTCGCCAAGCTAATCAAGAACCTTGATTCCAGTAAACCTACTGGCCATGACGGCATTTCAATTATAGTGCTGAAAAAGCTTCAACCAGAACTTGCCTCCATACTTACAACACTATTTAAGCGTTACGTTAAGGAAAAGTGCTTCCCAATATGCTGGGAGACCTCATTAGTATGCCCTGTATTTAAGAATTCCGGTGATAAGTCGTCTCCCTCTCAGTACAGACCAATAAGTCTCCTGTGTGGCATGATTAAGTTACTGGAATCCATATTAAAT
>NC_136484.1:92918473-92960973 GCF_053919585.1 Euprymna scolopes
TATAAAAGTGGCCGCGTGATTTAAAGTAACCGATGTTAAATCTGTATGTTGCATGACGAGTATGGTTCTGATAAACTAAATTCGGTGTGCGATAAGACGAACGGATATCATTGTGGACTCCGGAATAACATTTTAACAAATTGTATTCGAATAGCCTGGGAAAGTCATGGACCTACAAAGAAAAAAGTACAGATAGCAAGTGGAAGCTTTGGTCCTTTAGTGTGTATTTAGCACGATCCTGCCAAATATGTATGTATGTATATATATATATATATATGTGTGTGTGTGTGTGTGATGAGAATAATGGAAATCGTATTCGACAAAATAGAAAAATAAAAAGGAACAAATCGAATTATGTGTTCATCAACGTTTCGTCTTTATTTCGAGACTTAAATAAAGACGAAACGTTGATGAACACATAACTCGGTTTGTTTAAGAGGTTACGTAACTAATGAAGTTTAACGCGGTTAATACAAGAGTACTCAATACCTGAGTGGAGCATGGTATACACTTTATTTGTTTTTACATAAGCAGTAATATGTTTCTCCACAGTCACGAGCATGTTTCGGTCAGCCAGGAAAATAACTATATGCACAAAACAAAATCACTGAAAAAAACAAAAATGCCCTAAATAAGGGTAAGGATAAACGTTGGATAAAATGATGGTTAAAATTGTTATGAACTTGCCAGGATTCGAACCTGAACTCTTCTGATCCGTAGTAAGACGCGTTATCCATTGCGCCACAAGTCCTGTCCGTATGCTGAAAGATGTTACCGCGATTCTATACAGACAGTGCTATATTCCGTTGACATGGGCAGGTAACTTTTTCGACAATTGCATGAAATGACCCCAAACCCCTTAATTTCGAGCTTTTCGTCTGACTCGGCGTTGTTCGTTACGATAAAAACAATCTAGAAACTCGCACCTTACAGGGGAAAAAATATTTTTTAATTCGGTGCATCCGTTCGAAAGTTTTATTAGTATACACACACACACATAAATAAATAAATAAAAATTTAGAATTTTGTTAATAGTATAGAAGATAGATGTAGTAATGGTGGTCAAATTGAACCAGATTCCCTTGAAGTGTTTATCAATAAATCATGTGTTCTGAATGGTCTGGGCACAAATTCTCCCTCATTACGTAAAAACGGAAACATTCGAAAAAAAAAATGAAAGAAATAAAGGTCAAGCGATGTTGACTCTAGACTATACAGATACAAACTCGACCGGGAACTTAACTTTTTTATCCTAGTCTTGTTAGAACAATCAAGTGTGAACTGTTCTACACTTCTTAGTAACAATTCCTTGGATTAAATTCGACACGCTGCTGTCAAAATTCAGTACTCAAAATTAGACGCTATTGCCAAAAACTCGTTACTCCAACATTCGACGCTCTGCTGTCAAAAACTCTTAACCTAAAAACTCTTAACCTAAAAACTCCACGCACTGCTGATAAGACTTGCTACATCAACGTCTAAATCCAAAATCAATCTAATCACTGAAAAAAAAACGGCTTCTTATTTCAAAGTGGAAGAATGTCATTTGTATATTAGAAGACATATCGCAAGCATATAATGAGAAAAGGCAGCCATCTTCTTTTCTTTGTTATTCATTTTTTTTTTAATACACGGGGCTTCACAAAACAGATTTGTGCCAATTGTTAAGGCATTTTATCACTTATCTTGCCGGAGTTAATACTAAAACAGATTTTAAATAGGTATGCACAATTGTGTTATGCAATATAATATATTGTTTCGACTACTCTGTTTATTCTCAATAATACTTACTTGACTAAATTATAACTGGCATCTTTAAGACTTAGAGTGAGTTGTAGGATAAGCTTTATTTTTTAACTGTCTTTTAAGCATGAAATTAGCGACATTGTTTAAACAAAATCAACCACCATTTTTAATCTACTGGTGTTTTGCTAGGCAAAAATAAAAACAAATTCAGAGATTATATTATAAATAGGGTTCTGACAATGGAATATTCTTTTCGTTGTTTTGACTCTCGGGTGTATATCCGATGCAGTTAGACAGACTTAATCAACCAAGAACAACATCCGTCTATATAAAAGTATATAAGATATTAACGGATATATACTCAAGAGTCAAAACAATGAAAAGAATATGCTGTTGTCACAGCGCTAATACTAAATCTACACTCCACTATTAATTCTGATGGTCGAATCGAAACCAAACTCTCTAAAAGCGTTTAGAAAAATATAATGCATTCAGAATGTTCTTATTGATAGCAAATAACTATCTGTGGAAAAATCTAACTATTCCTGGATCACTGTGTAGACTTACATGAGTGTTGGAATACCCTGTTACCAGCGAATTACCCGTCACGTACTTGACAGTGTAAATATTTTGTTTGTCGATTTCTTGATCTTCCATTCTCTGACTTTCTTAATGCTTATTTATTTCTATCGCTTACGTCACACATTTTTTAACCCAAAAGAATGCTGGTCGAAATTCAGATATTTTGTGCCACTTTATTTCGGAATTATATTTGCCTACCAAATCATAATAAAACATTCAATCTACTATTGTATATCTGTGGTTTACGAAACTGTGTTATGCAAATTTTTTAATAAAAGATAACAACTTAAATATGCCTGGCACCCCACAAAATTAATGGCAGCACAAACTCTTTATTTTTAGCTTTTTCGTAAGCCTGAAATTAGCGACCATGTCTAAAAAAATCGATTGCGATTTTTATTTACTGGTTTTGTTTACTGAGTAAAAGTAATAATAACAAATTCAGTGATAATAAATCTTACAAACAGTTTCCACATATAAAAATTCTTAGAGTTTGGTAACAGATATGACTAAATTACGTCTATTACATGTTTCAATAAGGCATAATTCTTACACGGGTTTATAATGGATTGATCTTTGCCCGAACTTAAACGACATTTTATAAAAATGGAAAATTGGATTAAAAAATGTACTAAGTCGGATTTATCTTCAAATCCTGTTGTCGGTTTGTTCGCGTTCAGAAAAAAAAAAAAAAGAAATTGTCGACTTGAAGATTACAGCTAGTTGATCCTGCGCAACGTTCTTTGAAATTTGTTCGCACGGTCAGCTCAAAAGATATGGATCAGTTTCTATTGTTTATGATTGCTGTCATTTGATCTTTCCTTTCTTCTTTTGCAGTTCCAACGATTTCCTTTTCTTTTCTGCGCAGATTAAGCGGCCAGCAAACTCGAATAGTTTATTACCGTTCTGATTATGATTTCATAGTAGATATAAAAAGAAGACAAAACGTTGCCACTACAGGATGTAAAGTACATATTAACAGATTAAGCCGATGAAATATGAGAAGTGAACAAAGAATATGAAAAAATATATTTCAGAATAGTGAATAAATCATGACGGATTTAATTTTTGGTTAGCACAATGGTTATAGACACGACTTCCTGCGTTAGAGGCTCGGGTAGGTTTCTCCTTGTACTCGAGTTAGTCTTGGAATGTTATTGCGGCCGTTTAAGTGTTTAAGACGCTTTCCGCGTATCTACCTTTCTTAACATAGCGATTTCTATTACACAAGAAAAATAAATCATCACACACACATACACAAATAGTTTATATAAAAAATATTTTTAATGTATATATATTATATACGGCATCGCCTTGACCTACAGGCTCTCATCAGACCACCGAAGTTAAGCAACGGCGAGCCTGGTTAGTACCAGATGGGTTACCATTTGGGAATCCTAGGCGCTATCTGTGCTCTCCGCTTATCTCAGTATTTGTTTCTAGTTATCCTGTATATACATGTCAGTTGCCACTGGTATTTAACAATGTCGAACCAGGAGAGGTGTTGGATATTGCGTACCTCCTGCCACAAAAATTTCACGCGCAGGCACCCCTTCGTGGGTATCCAAAGTCTGTAAAAGACTGAAGGAGCCTCTGTGTGTGTGGATGTATAGTCCAACTTTAAACAAATAATAAGCTCAATAAGATCTAATCTAGTCTCAGAGCACATACTATCTGATAACCTGAAACGAGTGTCAGTTTACAATTATGAATTTTATCTATTTTTACAATTATTTTTTTGAAATATTTTCCGTGTATGCTGATGTATATATTATTTTCGTAAATGCTCTACACGTGTTTCCTTGTGGTAATGGAGATTATGGTCCAACCAATCTGCAATCGTACAACTATGAGACAAATATAAACCCTGTCTTCATAACATCTCCTGTCATTGGATCGATATATTTTCCATATCAATATAACTTCTTCGTAAATATTTTCAAGTTCTTGGATTTCCTTCCTGCTGACCTGGAGTGACCTTATTTATTTCGTGTTGCCATTCGTAATGATATCTATATAATTTTGCAATATATCTTTCAATCATGATTGAGGGCTAACTATGTTATTTTCGTCATATATATATATATATATATATATATATATATATATATATATATATATATTGGTTATATATATATATATATATATATATATATTGGTTATATATATATATATATATATATATATATATATATATTGGTTATATATATATATATATTGGTTATATATATATACACATATATATTGGTTATATATATATATTGGTTATATATATATATATATATATATATATATATATATATATTGGTTATATATATATATTGGTTATATATATATATATATATTGGTTATATATATATATATATATATATATATATATTGGTTATATATATATATATATATATATATATATATATATATTGGTTATATATATATATTGGTTATATATATATATATATTGGTTATATATATATATATATATATATATATATATATATATTGGTTATATATATATATATATTGGTTATATATATATATATATATTGGTTATATATATATATATTGGTTATATATATATATATATATATATATATATATATATTGGTTATATATATATATATATATATATATATATATATTGGTTATATATATATATATATATATATATATATATATTGGTTATATATATATATATATATATATATATATATATTGGTTATATATATATATATATATATATATATATATATATATATATATATTGGTTATATATATATATATATATATATATATATATATATATTGGTTATATATATATATATATATATATATTGGTTATATATATATATATATATATATATATATTGGTTATATATATATATATATATATATATATATATATATATTGGTTTTATATATATATATATATATATATTGGTTTTATATATATATATATTGGTTTTATATATATATGTTGGTTATATATATATATATATATATATATATATATATTGGTTTTATATATATATGTTGGTTATATATATATATATATATTGGTTATAT
The DNA here is from genome assembly GCF_053919585.1 of Euprymna scolopes. Lineage (NCBI taxonomy): Eukaryota > Metazoa > Mollusca > Cephalopoda > Sepiida > Sepiolidae > Euprymna > Euprymna scolopes. The sequence goes on from NC_136484.1 coordinate 92,923,865, forward strand.
GTATATATATATATATATATATATATATTGGTTATATATATATATACATATATATATTTTGGTTATATATATATATATTTTGGTTATATATATATATATATATTGGTTATATATACATATATATGTATATATATATTGGTTATATATATATATATGTATATATATATATATTGGTTATATATATATATGTATATATATATATATTGGTTATATATATATATATATATATATGTATATATCTATATATTGGTTATATATATATGTATATATATATATATATATATTGGTTATATATATATGTATATATATATGTATATATATATTGGTTATATATATATATATGTATATATATATATATATATATTGGTTATATATATATATATATGTATATATATATTGGTTATATATATATATATATATGTATGTATATATATATATATATATATATATATTGGTTATATATATATATGTATATATATATATTGGTTATATATATATATATATATATATATATATTGGTTTTATATATATATATATATATATATATATATATATATATGGTTATATATATATATATATATATATATATATATATATATATTGGTTTTATATATATATATTGGTTTTATATATATATATATATATTGATTATATATATATATATACATATAGGTTTTATATATATATATATATATATATATTGGTTTTATATATATATATATATATATATATATATTGGTTTTATATGTATATATATATATTGGTTATATATATATATATATATATATATATATATATATATATATATATTGGTTATATATATATATATACACTTGTGCCCGATATTATTCATACCCCCCTTGAAAATTGAGTTTATTAGGTGTAACTTTTGTAAGAATTTATTGTTTACGTCCATATTGATACATATTCTTAATAAACCTCTTCTGATCATTTTCGTCATTTTAAAATCTCGGGATACTTGTAATAAAAGAAATATACAGCTATTTATAAAATCTGCAATGTTCAAAAATAATCATACCCCCTTATTTTTTCAGTATTAATCGAGTTTCTGACTGTTTGTTTCCTGTTTGATTCTTATTTTGAATGCTTTTATACAACCTTTGATTAATTTCATTTCGTTTTTTGCATTTTTCAGAAATTAAAATGATATCAACTGAAAACCAATAAAAGAATAAAAATTATTAGAATGGGGAAGAAAAAAGAGCTTAGTAATGATCTTAGGACTAAAATTGTGAATTCACATAAGGATGGTTTAGGTTACAAGTCAATTTCCAAGAAATTTGAGGTCCCTACAGCAACAGTACAGAGCATCATCAAAAAATTCCAGAGCCACCACACAACAAACAACTTGATTGGTAGAGGAAGGAAAAGGAAACTGTCTGCTAGAGCCACCAGGAATATTGTAAGAAGTGTTAATTCAAATCCAACCACCACTAATAAGGACATTTTAGAAAATCTGGAGTCTTCTGGCATAAAAATATCAAGGCAAACATTGCAAAGGACTCTGCATGAAAATGGTCTGAAAGGAAGAAGACCAAGAAGGACTCCATTGCACACCGGAAAACACCTTGCAGCACGTCTAAAGTTTGCTAGGACCCATGTGAATTCTCCAGAGTCCGTTTTCTCAAGTATTTTGTGGACTGACGAAACAAAAATTGAATTGTTTGGCCATATGGATGCTTCTTACGTTTGAAGGAAGAAAGGAGAAGCTTAAAACCCAAAGAACACCATACCCACGGTGAAACATGGTGGTGGTAGCCTAATGTTTTGGGGCTCCTTTTCGGCTAGTGGTCCAGGTAGTTTGGTCAAGATAGATGGAACCATGAAGAAGGAGCAATATTTGGAGATACTCCAGAAAAACATTAGACAGGATGCGGAGAAGCTCCATTTAGGACCAAACTGGGTCCTTCAACAGGATAATGATCCAAAACATACTGCCAAAATAGTCAAGAAATGGTTTGAGGATAATCAAATTAATGTTTTGGAATGGCCTAGCCAGAGTCCCGACCTGAACCCTATCGAAAACCTCTGGCACATATTGAAAACTGAGGTTAAAAAGTGGAAACCTAGAAATTTGAGGGATTTGGAGAACTACTGCATTGAAAAATGGTCAAAAATCAGTGTTGATGCTTGTAAAAACCTTGTTGATAAATATCCCAAACGGTTACAGGCAGTTATTAAGAATAAATGGCATGCTATTGACTATTAGTAAGAGAGGTATGAATAATTTTGAACTAGTGCCATTATTGTTTTTCTTTGTATAATGTTTCAAACTTGCATAATTTATTTATTTGTTGAGTTTAAATTAAATGCTTATGCTTGATTTATTGTTTGAAATCCCTTTAATATTGTCTACCTTCTGGTTTGAGCAATATTCTTATAGAAATCTCAAAGATCCGAGGGGTATGAATAATATCGGGCACAAGTGTATATATATTGGTTATATATATATATATATATATATATATATATATATTGGTTTTGTATATATATATATATATATATATATATATATATATATTGGTTATATATATATGTATATATATTGGTTTTATATATATATATATATATATATATGTATATATATAACCAAAATAAGAATTATTTTATTTTTTCTTTAATCAGGTATTTATTCATGAAATTCATTGAGTCTTGCTCGGTCACTGATAGTCTATATCGCTTATACTATTAGACTTGTCTCTATTTCTTCTGAAATCTAACCCTGTGTTTTCTTTTACCCGTTTCTCAGAACATTTTCATTTCATTCTTCCCTCACGCAGGTTTCTCCACGCGTAATGTTTCTTTCTTTTTCTTTACCTCGTTTTTAGTTTACGTGCTGATGCATGTATTAGTACCTCTCATAAAGCCACCAGCCTATTCGACACCTTATTCCAGTTGTCCCTGTTGCTTCAGTACCATCATATTTAACTAGTGTTCAAGATATGTCGAGAAAATTGTGTTATTTTGGGCATCCGTAATTTTATACGTTTAATATTCAAACATACGTGCTTGCAGGATACGTATACTATTTATAGCTAGTTATTTGTTTGACGTGAAATGGGAATTCGAGGGGAAAATGCCGTGTCCATTAATCCGGTTGACATAACCGAATGTCGTTGTTGTTCTGGCGTTCCGTTCCCTCCTTCCCCTAAATAACGTCTGACAAATGGAAGCTGCCATGTCGAAAAATCTATCAACAACGATGTCGCCCATTAAGACGTTTTCTTATATCAACGTCAAGCAGAATGGACACGATGACAGTGCGTACCGCCCTCGTTGTGTTCACAGCCAGCACACGGGACGTGTGGGGTTTTCCGAATTTCAGTAACTGTAGAGCGCGGGATAGCGGCTGAGCTGAAAAATCGCCAAACTATTAAACGAACGTGCTCTGAGAGAAGAGAGGTTTATCATGTAGGACGTTGAGATAAAGGAGCAAGAAGGGCGTTCATAGATATGAAGAACCATTTTACAGCTTAGCCTTTTGGCTTGGAGCAAAGTGGTACATCTGTTTTTTTTTTTGTATCACACTTTATCTTATGGCCTGGTCAGTGAAGGAGAAATCATTCTAGACTGAGGCAATTAAATTTCTGTATTCTTATTCAGAGTGCCCCTTTGGGGGAGCTGGATTTCCCTCGCATTAAAAAAGAACCCGCTGTTTAAACTACAGGAGAAATGGGGAAGTAAATAGGATTTTTGAAAATTTTAGATATGTAGGAAGAATGCATCTACAGATATACTACATTTTAGGAATTACCGTAATATATTTAATCGACCTTGACTTTTCTAGGTAAATGTATTATTATAGCTTGTTTTATATCCGACTAGCTGGCCGCCCGGCGTTGCCCGGTCGTACAATAAGGTTAAACATGATATTTTAATTTATGCAAATTGCGTATGTATTATTATAGAATCAATCCTCTACTGATTATTGTATACTACGAGGAATAATTTCCCCCGTAGACTAATTCGCAATTTTTTTTTAAATAATGATAATGTCGTTCATCAAATTAGGTCTGTGCTTGTTTACAATATCACGTCAGCTGATATTTGGGGTTGATAATGAATGCCCTGGAAAAGTCACTTTTGATTAATGTTTAGTTTTAAAATATGCAAAGAAGAAATGAATTCCGGCGATTTTAAGTGGTATCTCTTTGATCGTAAATTGAAATAAAGTTGTGAAGTAGAACCAGGCTTAAACAAGGGATCATTCGATCTGTAGTCGAATGATCTACCACTGAGTTATCTCCCCAGATGGAAATAAATATGTTTATTTGTAAAAAGAAATGATTTGCTGAGATTTTATTATTTCACTTAGCCGGTGTGACGTAAAATATTCCCCCCATAAAATTCTTTTTTTTTTTTTTTTTTTAAGAAATTTTTTTTTCCGATTTTCAAAAAGGATTTGTTAAGATTTTATGAACTCCGGTGTTGTCAGCTGGGATTTAAAAATAACTGCTAGATCAGGGGAAATAAATCTCCAGAAAATCTTTAGATTTTTACTTTTGCTGACTGATACATTCACCAACCGCTAATCTTAAAACGAACCATTTCCAATAAAGAAAACCACTATATTTTAAGTTCCTAGCCTACATAAAAATATTATGAATATGACAAAATATTTCGGTGTTTTCTCCCGATATAGTTTTGGAATTATATTGAAGCAGTTCCCTCTTTCAAATTTTATCAGCTAGTTTCATCTGTTTTTTCGGGGAGGGTATATTTTGTTTTGCAAGAAGCAAACCATAAAATCAAACAGTTTTAATATAATAAAAATTAAATTGAAATATATTAGAAATGAAACATCACAATAATGGTATGCCGAATAAATTCTTCTCAAATATCATAAAAATTAATATTGGCATAATAAAAATTGAAACGAAAGCCCCAAAACGCAGGCACCACATTTATACGTGAATTAATTGATAGATTTTAGAACCATTTTGATGGGGAGATTGGGGAGGGTGCATAAAAATGACAAAAATGTATAAATTGGACAAATAGTACAAGATGAAAATCGTTGAGAATATATACAAAGAGAATATATACAAAGAGAATATATACAAAGAGTAAATATTAAGTAGTTTGTCAATTAAAAAATAAATTCTATAATTAAAAGCAAAAAAGGACGCTTAGCTATACCGCTTTTAAAAATGAAATTCTGCATTTTTAGGTGATTGTGCGTGAATATTTCGAAAAAATAATTTAGAATTAAAAGTGGGGGATCATTTTTTCACATAAATGTTTATTAAAATTATTCCTCGTTTGAGGATATTCTAATTTTTGGAACAGATAACTAATCTTTAATGTCTGTCTAATCCCCAGTCTGACTCGCAATGTCATAAAACCGCCTTAAAAATAAAACATGCCGAATTTATATCCCATGGCAAAAATAAATAAATAAATAAATAAATAAAAGTATTGAATCCTATATCGATAAAAAGCCTTGGAAATAAGGTGTTACTTTACATTAAATTGGCAGCACTTTTCCTGACCACCATCAATTGCGATCGAGTATATTTTTGTGTGCTCTGAATAGTTTAAAAATGAAAAAAAATTACGATTAAAATATTTGCAAATTTTACAATATCTTTTTATTTTCGGTTTATGTGCATTATTTTTTATTATTCCAAATAAAATTCACGTTAAAGTAAAGTATTTGTTCTGATAATATACTGTATCTTTTCTGTCCTTGGTCAATTAAACCATTTAAGATTAAGGATTAAAAAAATTGCATCAATCCCTAATGTCTCTTTTGGGGGTAGTGGGTTTTCACTACATTAAAAACTGGCCGTGTATCTCACTTTGCCATCGAGGAAGGCAAGTTATTTTTCTCAGTACGTGGAAAACTTTATATCTGTTTTTTAATGTTTGCTAAAAAATAAACGCTATAAACTTCGCTGATGTGTTAATATATGTTGCATAAAATTAAAAACGTTGGTAACAATTAAATGTAATAACAAACGTTGAAAAGGTAAGTAAAAATAAGTAAAAGCATAAATGTTGACGCTTTGTTAAAATGTAAAATAGTTAACAGTCGATAAATTATAAACAATAACAAAAAAAACGAATATCGTATACTAAACGCAATAAAATTCAAACATCTTTTCTACGTGCTGAAATTGTCTTTACGTTCTTTTCATTTCATTACCTTTAGTTGTCTTTACAAGCAATAACTGGTTGCTTGTCGCTTAACCGTTTGGGACTTCATTATTGAAAAATTGTATGAAAAATCTATGACTAACACTAACGATAAATTTGAGAGTGCAACTCAAACTTAGGGTTAGTGGTCGATTAAGTCATTTGTTTAAAACTTTTCAGGAATTAAGTTTCCCCACCCGTTAAGCCATAAGCGGCAATTTGTTTATTTTAATTTAGTGCGTAAAAAAACACTTTGAACAACATATTTTGAAATTAGAAAAAAATATATAGTTTTAGCGCGGTAAAAGTATACATGTCGATAGATAATTAAATCCAAACAAAATAATTTCAAAATTGACAAAAAAAAAAAAAGAAAATAAATAAATAAAATGAAATATACATATATGTACATAAATATATATATATATATATATATATATATATATATATATATATATGGACTAAAAAAATATCCGAATTATAGAAAACAAATCACATATCTCACGTCGCTGTCGTCGTCGTTTTTTTGATATCTTAACTACACAAGGGTGAACTTAAGGTCAATTGTACCTTTGTCTTTAAATTGCCCGCGCATTGACTGATTAGCGTGGGCGCAGTGGAAACAAGGAAGCTGGTTGGCTAACTAAAAATTCAATAAATTGTGCGTATATAACAACGCGAGGTAACCACAACTCTTTTCATAAGTCTGATGATTTTTCATGAGAATGAAACGTGGAATATTCGCTGTAGCTTCATTGTCATATATATTTTGATAACTTTATATATATATATATATATATATATATAGTTAGGCATATACATACAGTAGTGCTTCGCTGTATCACAGCTACTCGGTGCGGCTAGACAGTCAACTACCTCATATATATATATATATATATATATATATATATATATATATATATATATAGTGTGTGTGTGTGTGTTGTTGTTGTTGACGCACCCCTATATCCTGAAATAGAATTATTCCATGACATCCCCTTCGTCTATGACGTTACTTCCGGTTTATGAGAACCGGTTTACCAGACACGCGGAGAGTATCGTCGTCACCACTAGCTTCCTTCTCAATTATTCAAACACTAACACCACAACATATGTATACATATATGTGTATATATAAATATATACATATATATTTATGCATATTTATGTATATATAGCTATATTTATAAATACCTCAAGCCAGATATAAATACAGACATATATATACACATATATATATATGTTTATATAATATATACATATATATAACTATATATGTATATATATACACATGTATATACATCTATTTACACGTTTATGCATATATATATATGCATATATATATATGTATGCACACATATATAAATATACTTTTATTTACTTTTTTACATGAGCACTAATATGTTGCTACACAGTCATGAGCATGTCTCGGTAAAGCTAGTTACTAGGAAGTAGAAACCTCTTCAGACGATACAGCTTATACGAAAGCAAACTTTGCGATTAATCTCATTGCAAACTTTGCTGTCGCGTGAGCTATATCGCCTGATGAGGTCTCTATATACTGGTAACTAACTTACCGAGACATGCTCGTGATTTTGTAGCAAAATATTACTTATTATGTTAAAAAAGTTAGCGAGTAAAACACGTGCCCTTTTCTAGCGCCGGACAAAGAACGAAGGGAAACCAGACAAGCGTAGCGGAAAATGAATTGGGAAAAGTAGTTTTCTTTCTAAATAAAACATAAGCACTAGGTTTGTTTCTTTTTTTATTAGCCTGGGCGCCTGGCATTGCTCGGGTGTTTGGAGATGTGTATTGAGCAAAATAAAAATAAATAAATAAATAAAATAAAGTGGTAGTAGGCAGGCAGGCTCGAACACGTACCGCGAAGGAGGCAAAGAACGTGAAAAAAACCTGACGCCTTTGCTGTTGCGCCCATCGCCAAACCAAAAGTGACGTAGGTTTAAATTAAGGCTAGACATACGAAAAGAGGGCATGATTTTCGAAAATGTCGACGAAAAAAGCGACCCCTCTCTGTACAAGGGCCCAGTTGAGGGTGAAGGAATTAATGTTTTTTGGCAACGTTTCGATATTTGTCGTCCGAAGGGTCGTCTTCAAAATGATACCGATCTCGTTAAAATCCGTCACCTCTGTCGAAAGTTTTAGGCAGATATGCACACATACATACATACACACACATACATACATTGTCATATACATACATACATACATAAATACATACATGCATACATATATTTAAACAGACAGGTGAGATTTATATTATAGATTATAGATGTCATCCGAAATGACAATAATGCATATAGATACCATGAAATTATAATCGCAATTGTATGAATTCTTTGGATCTTGCTAATGATTTATGAATATGCGATATCTCGTGAAATGTTTTTATGAATGGCGAATGCGCCTTTTATTCAACTTTTACTTTTGAAGACATTAAAAAACACGATTTTAAAAGATGGCGAAAAAGCAGTTTGGAATGTGAACTATCCGTCTTTATTACATGGTTCAGCACATAACATCATATGCTAAACAGATGAATGATATTGCAGAATTAAATTGACGTCCTTGTTCAAAATCATTGTCCGTAATCGCAATAGGAAGAAAAGTTTGGAATGTGTTCAAATCAAAACGGTGACTTTTGTTGACGAGTGTTTATTTTGAAATAACTCCTATTGGTCGTGATTACGTCACGATGTTTTTTTTGTTGTTGTTCTTGTTTTATTTTAGTTTATGTTTTCAAACAAATTCTCCAAATTATTAACGTGACCTACATCTGAACATGTCGCTGTAGCGTGCAAAGGTCTTTTGCTACTCTGAGACAACTGCTTGATGGTATGTCGTAAAGGCTTAATTATAAGTCCTAGTACGGAACTATAGTATAAGAAATAAATATAGTTTGTGCGCAATTGGATGCGACGTTAAACCTAAACGAGTAACCATTCGAAAATAGCAGTTGATGTATGGGAGATTGGTCTCTGCTGTTCCCGGTATTGTTTCCTGTCAACGTTACCACTATACTTGAGCAATGCCGATTCAGAATAAGTGTGGTTGGTGATTGCGCAAAACTTGCTTCACAATGCAGTCATACTTAAAATGGATATTCATTGTCTCTCGAGAATTCTGTCATTGGATAACCTTTCCTCCAATTTTGATTTCAGGATTTACTGTTCCGTTGCTCAGTTCTTCTCTGCAAACCAGTCGTTGATAGTGTCTAAAGGTAACGTCCGTGCAGCTATATAATGGGCAATAGTTGATTGCCAATTATTCAATACGCTATTACAAATTTTCAAAATTCTCGTGCACGTGCCTGTCGTAATTCTTACAGCAGAGTGAGAAGTATCCAGTAACGTTAAAGCAATTGGTTGGAATTGAGAAGGGTAAGTTGGTTTCACTTAATGCTAAGACATCCTGCAAGTTTACCAGGAGAAATGATTTTACTTCGTCTAGATTAGTTCTAAATCGTTGTATATTTGTGAATGTCGGCCTTAAGCGTCTGCGTACAACCAGATTTCCCGTCTCACCTCTGGTTTGATCGTGTTTTTTGTGCGTTAGTAAGATAATAGGCCGAGATAATTTTTCATGCCAGTTATGCTTTATAGTGATATACTTATTAATAAGATATTGATCTAAAACATATGACATGGCTATACACACCTTAGATCCTATTACCTATTTAAGTGTCATTGAAGGGAATGCAGGTGGGAGATAAGACATCATCAATTTAACAAAAATTACACATCAAAATACGTAATAGGTAATTTGGATCATTCGGACTACTGGATGATATATATGTGTGTGTGTGTATAAATTATTTCACCCTTTTAAGAAGTAAATTCTTAAATGTTGAACACTATCTGCAATATAATAAAAAAAAGTCGGTCAGTTGGCCTTGTTACGAGATCGCGACTTCCTGTCGCTACATCACTATAGATCGTCTGAATTAATATAAGCATTTATTAACGTTACAATCTTCCTTAATTCCGCGGCGGCTGAACCTAGCCTATGGATTTAGTTCCTCGATAATCGAGCCAAAGGTGGCTTCGTCGCGGGATGTGAACCCTTCGACCAGCGGTAATCGTCATTTCACAGATAAAAATAATTATTTATAATTTATAATTATATGTATTTCCCCCAAACTCCTGTCATTGATGCTGGGGAGACTAAAATTTTCTGCTAGGGTTTCAAATGATCTGTATACACAGCAAGGGGAGGTTTGATTCCAAATATTTCTCATATGTTATCTCTCCCTTCTTTTGGAAATAGAGTACGATAATGAGTATCTCCAGTATCCAATCATCCTTATACACTGTGAAATTTACCTTGTGTATAGAAACTAAAGATGGGAGATATAAAATATGATTAATATTTGGAATCAAGTCTCCTCTTGCTGTTTTTTCAGATAATTTGAAATCATAGTAGCATATTTTAGTCTCTCATCAATCATGATCAGAGATTTTATGAAATTATCAGATATTTTGCAATTTATATGCAAAATCAGAAAAAAACAAATGACTATGAATGAAAAATATTTTGTCTGTAAAAAAGTGCCCAAAATAGGTTCTGGAAGATGGACGATCCCCTTATTATGCGACCTTAAAAGCAAATGTTACATAGCCCACTACACAATTCAGGTTATTGCTTTTCCAACACGACTTCATTTATTAAATTTCGATCAAGAGTCGCTGAGATTTAGAACTTATAAAATTAAAAAAAAATGATGGTATATATATAAAATAAAATGTTTTATTAACTATTTGCTCTTATATATATATATATATATATATATATATATATATATATATATATTAGCCTGGTAGCCAAATTGAATATTGACATGCTCATATATTTGGTCTATGGACCGAAACTACATTAAAATTCACAAGCTTTTTTTAAGATTATAATACTATTCTATGGTTAAAATTTTATGATAATTTGTGAAAAAAGAACCTATATTTTCAAACCAATGAAATATGGTCAAATTTTCCTACATTTGTCCTGCGGTCAAACTTCAGTTTTGCTGCTTCGGTTATCTTCCCCTGTGGCTTTGTTAGACCACTAATATAATTCGAGATAGGTGTAATTTGCTTCGATCATTTTGAATATATATACCAGGCCGATCGGCGTTGCCATGTCCTAAGATACGCTTGAATATGATATTTTAATTCATGAAGATTACGTATTTATTATTATAGATAATTCTTAATAGTATTATAATAACCTTAATATATAATAGTGAGGTCAAAACTAAAATATGTATATGGCTTCAGTGTCATCAGCTAGAATCATAACCAAAACATAAAACTCTCCACTCTCCTTCCTCAGCCTCTGAGCCACTCGCATATGCATATCGATATATACACCTCTCATCTCTTTTTTAAAAGATGGAATCGTCTGAACGTGGAAGACAAGATGCAAGCAAGTAAGCTCCACAGAAATATATATGCGTATGGGCGTTGGGCGTCTTACAACCGGGCAAAGCCGGGTGGCCTGCGAGTATGAGTATAAAGCTAGCCTCTCATGGAAATGTTTACGAGTAAAACCTATGCCTTTGATTAACCCCCGGAAAAAAAAACAATTTTAATTGGAGAAGGTAAACGAGAAAGCAAATAATAAATTAGGCAATAACCGCATACTCACTCCGTCGCACTCAAAGAACTCAAGAATAAACATGTTACTCGAAATAAGAAGTCATTGATGACTGTGTGTGTGTGTTTTTTAATCTTTATATCATTTCAAATCATCTATAGTGCAAATCTCACCTGTCTGTTTAAATGTATGTATGTCTCGCAAAAACTTTGGACAGAGGCGACGGAATTTCACGAGATCGGTATCGTTTTGAAGCTCGACCCTTTGGATGCCAAATATCGAACAATTCTCCGAAAACATTAATTCCTTCATCCTAAACTGCGCACTTTTCTACAGGGAGGGGTTGCGTTTTTCGCCGATATTTCCGAAAGTTATCCTCTCTCTTCGGTTGTCTAGCCTTAATTTAAAACTACGTCACTTCCGGTTTGGTGATGCCTGTAACAACAAAGACGTCAAGGTTGTTTTGGGTTTGTTTGTTTTTTTCATGTTCTTTACATCCTTCGCGTTACGGATTCGAACCTGCCTGCCTACTGCCACTTTTTTTTTTTTTTTTTTTTTGCTCAACACCTACCTTCAAATACCCGGGCAACGCCGGGAACCCAGGCTAGTAATATATATGGAAAAAAATAAAATTTCTGACGTAATCCTACGAATTTGTATGAATATTAGCACGAATTTTGACGAAGCATTTTTTTTCAGTACTTTTTGACAGAGTGTATGTATGGGATTTCCATTTCCGATTTAAGAGAGGTGATCATTACTTTTTAGAGATGTCTTCATGCCAGTTTTGGAGTTTAAGGTGTTTTGTAATGAGAGAAGTATTGTTGGGTTGAACCGGATTCCGAGAAATATTCTTAGTGAAAAAGATCTGCACGTTTTATAATCAAATGTGAGAAAAACGAGAGACACGTTATACGGTAATCAAAACAAAACAATGAGTTAAGAAAGCATATATTCACAAAAGAGATACGTTATATATCTTTAAAATGGAAGGTTTACAGCAATAGCAAAACATAGAATGTTCTATATTTTTAGAGTTCTTGTAAAAAAAAAGGTTCATTAACTGAAATCGAATACATCGATTAATTAAGAGCCGTGGGTTTCAGGGATAAGAAAGATCGTTTTCAACACTTGCCTGCTCAATTAAAAACATTATATATCATTGAAAGCTTATAAGAATCAATGTTCATTTTATTTCGTATTAGAATTGACGTTTAGTGAAAAAGATTGGATTATTTCGGTGAATGAATTTTATACAGACTTGCACGTTGTGTGTGTCTGTGTGTTCGTTAATATTTGTGCGCACAAGTGGAGAGAACTTTTGCGGATATGAACACTACCAGTAGGGGCACCTAGCGACACCAATAGGCAGATTCGGGTCCACTGATTTCTTGGGGGAAAAAAGCTGGCCTTTAAAGGATTTCAGTAGTTCCAATAAAGAACATTTCAAATATATTCAGAAAGTGTTCTAATTGATCCAAAATAAAATTATTTGTCTTTATTCAGAAGAGTGCATGCGCAAACAGTATGCGTACAAACGTGTTTATGCATTTTGATTTTGTACGTTGAGGTGTAAACAGTAATTTTCGACAGGGTGAATAATAGGTATTTAATTAAGCATTCACATTTTAGTTGAGTGTACATGCATTGAAACATCTACTTAAACATATAAAAAAGGAAACACACATTTTTATGTACGCAATAATGCTTAATTATTGCAACTGCAGCCGTTTGCTCAGTCATCCTGTTTTATGTCAATTTCCTTATAGATCGCAGCGCATCTTACGTCATTCCTGACGTCATAAAGCACACACGCACATATATGTGAGCGTGTGTGTGAAACGATCCAAAGATTCACCTGGTTCGTGGAATGTAGATATGAAACGTCTATAAAAAGAGCACCCGGTTCGTGTTATCTATCCTGTCCGAAGGGTCAGCGTATAAGAACGCGGTATTTCTGGCAGAGTCCGCCAACGGTTCCAGATAAGATACTTCCGTTGGCAGAATGTGGTTTTCTGCAGCAGCCTTCCAAGCAGACAGAACGGTTTATAAGAAACTGGTTCCTGAACATCATCACAGATAAAGGATAGAATATCAAAACGAAGAATTCAGTAATCCGCCAACTCTCCAATCCAAATTCCAAGATGGCGAACGGAAGACCATATATATTCAAACGAATTTATGTTGACGTAACTCCGCAGAAAAGAGAGAAAATAAACAATGCTTTTGCATTGATAATTTACTTAAACATTAAGTGTCTATATCTATCTTATTGCTAATGCTGAGTTTATTAACATTTGTTTCGTTAAGAAGTGTAACCTGTGTATTTTTAATTACATGAGACACATGTTAAAATAATTTTTATTTCCGGGATTGAGTAATGTTAATTAAACCAATTAAAATTGATTTTTGTTAGCTATAACTGTAAATTATAATTATAATACCACGTGATCGATCTCTTCGTGTTTGTCTTATATTCTCTTTCTCTCTAATTATTACTTTCTGGTTAGACGCCCCCCCCCCGCCGACTTTATTATGTACTGTATCAATCACTTGCCCTTCTGTATCTTTCTTTGACCACCTTCCTATGCCTTTGCAATACACGCAAACGTGGGAATAGTCTATTATAATAATTATTACATTTAGCCTATAAAAACGGGGAAAAGATATTGTGAACAAACAGAGGCTGATTTTAGTCTTTCTTTATTTAATTGGATTTACAAACTTACTTTTTCCTGGTTCAAACAAATTTCATCCGAGTTCCGTATGTAAATCAACAACGGTTTATATTTCTGCTAGTATCGTTTTTAAGTACTACAGAGTGTCTAATTAATATATGTACATCCTTTGGAATCAATTCTGACTCATTACAATCCGATCGGATATATTGTGTTCAATAAAGCACTAATATCTCTCAGAAAAGTACGAACATTACACCTCCTTTCAGCTATAGGCCGAATAGCAACTTGTATTCAATTAGTCATACACAATAAATTGTTTTTAATGGGTATTCTTTTCAACATCAAATATCCTGAAAAGGCTAATATGTATTATGAAAGAGAAGTAGCAAACCACAAATCAAATAAAGGTTTTTTTTCTATAGGGTTGGTACTATAGGAAAAGTAAATCAACGAATTGTGTTGTTTCTGAAAAACACATTATCATTAAGTAATTCCAAACCATCCCCCCAAAAAATAAAAATGGACGGTTTTACAAAACAAATTTCGGAAATGGTGAAATTCCAACAAAGTCAACAATTAGAACTTGAAAAAATGTTTCGAGAAGAGCATTTGGAAATACAGAAATAAAACGAAGAGAAACGGTTAAATTTAATAAAATATTTTGAGGAAAAACAAGGAAAAGAAAAAAAATGAAGGAACAAATATTGGAAAAGCAGTTAGATTTCATGAAATTCTTCGAGAAAAAACACGAAAGAGATCGGTGTTTGACTAAATCTTTTATTAAAATTTTGGTTGATTGGCATAATTATTATCTAGTCCAACCTTCCAATAGATCAAGACTTGTTAGATTTGTAAACGAATAAAATTAAAGAATACTTGTGCAAGATTAGATAAGATGAATTTCATCGAACAGAAAAGTTATGCACCATTTACGTACTCTTAAATCACGCTCTCTTGCCCCTCTCTCGCTCCACACACACACACACACACACACACACACACACACACAGATATATATATATTATGATCTTCAAACTATTAGATCACTATGACCGGATGTTATGACATCTAAAAAGCAAAAAAAGTAAATGTTAAAATTTCAACGATATTTTTCGCGGTTATGATTGGCCTTGATGTTTGTTCCTTGCTTATGGAGTATGATAATATGGCTTCGTGGCCGAGTTCGAATCTCTTGACCGATAGTAATCGTGTTACCCTGCACGATGACTCCCGAAAAGATGAAACACTAGTGTCTGTAGGTATTAAAAACATTATTATTGTAATAATATATATATATATATATATATATATAGATATATATATATATATATATAGATATATATATATTCTTGAACACACACACACATATATATTCTACATAATCATTTGTATGTCGCTACTCACTTATAAGCACGTTTCGATCATCCAGTTTCAAGTAACTAGAGACCTTTTCACGCGATTTTGGTTATACAAAAGTAAAGCAATATATACTGAAGATATCTTTAGTTACTTTATACTGGCTGATCGAAACATGATCATGAATGTATAGCGATATATAAATGCTTATGAAGAACAAATAAATATGTATCTTGCTCTACTTCGGTATTCAACCCACTTGTGTAAAGCTCATATATATATCTTTTTTTTACATAGGCATCACCACTTATCAAGGCCAAGAGGCCACTCGAGGATAAGGGTTAAAGAGTGTACAGTAGAAATTGGACAATATAGTAACCGTTAGTAATGGAGATTCAGTTCATTTGTTAACTTATATTGAACGGCTCATCAAAAACTTGTTTATGTTTGACTTGAAGACAACCATATTGTAGTCAGCCGGAAAGCAGAAAAACGGAAGACAATTCCATAGGCGTGCAATTCTAAGAAAGAAGCTTTGCTCATGGAACCTACGTTTAGGTTTGGGCACAGATAAAGAGTGGGAGAAATTAGTGTTATTATTTTCTGCTAGACGGGGGTTTCTTGTGAAAGTTTGGCGAGGGGGGATCATAGAATGGAGCTCAGCCGAGCATTTGCCATGAAAATAACGATAAAGCAGAGACAAACTCGCAACATCTCTTCTGTGAGAAAGAGGTTGCAGGGAAGAGAAAAGGACATCCCCTACAAGGCTACGAAGTCTATTTTGAACTTTATCAAGGCAGGATATATATATATATATATATATATATATATATATATATATATATATATATATTGTGTACAGAATGGATACCTTAAACGGGCCTTGAAACCGACGGTACCAACGATCTGTCTCAACTAACAACTTTCTGTACACAAAATATAAATACGCTCTTACAATTTGGATTTTCCTTTTAATTGAGCACTCTGCTGGAATTCTTTTTCCAAAAAAAACTAATCATATATATATATATATATATATATATATAGAAAGCCTTGTGTCTAAAATTAGTCTACTTTTTATCAAAATGAACTACATAGATAATGTATAAAATTTACGGCTTAAGCTTAAACGTTTCTTAAGAAGAAACTCGAATTAACAGGGTCTTAGTTAATTGGTGTGAAATAACTTTCGATAAAATGCAACGCTATTATAATATATATATATATAAATCTACAAATGGGAGCTGATGCATGTATGAGACCTCCAACTCGTTCAAAATAGACTCGAATAACAAGATATTACCTTAAATTACAATAACCAAATTACATTGATATGTATGTTTCAACTTAAACAAAGCTGGTGCAATAATATCATGGAGTGTTTGCGTTCGCGCCAGGTGTCTACTGAATGGAAACAAGAATACAACTGTGGAATTTCCGTGGGTATCACTCATCAGATTTAATACCGTTATAAAATGTATGGATCTACAAACCTCGCCTACAACCATTCGTAACCTCGAGATTTTATCAACTGCTATAATAACTATTCTCGTTCGGGATAAAATACTTCTTAAATAAATACACGTATTATTTACATTCATCGGACTACTGTTCTCATCTTGAGTGTGATTTTCACAATGTTTTTGTCGATATAACCACCGACCTGCTGATGTAAATAAAGGGTTCCGTCGAAATTCCCGACTTCGACAGAAACTTTCTCGAGTTCAACAAGACGCACCTGAAGAAGGTCAGAGGTAACATCGACCGAAACGTCGTGAAAATGACACTCAAGATGAGAACAGTAGTCCGATGAATCCAAATAATACGAATAACCAATCCTCATCTCAAAAATTCAGAAACCTCTTTAAGTATCTATTTTTGTTAAGTTTGAGTATAGCTTTATGTAGTTGTATATACAGGATGTACTAATAAAGTAATTTACATTATCATTATGAATTTTGGAACACCATTGCTAAGCTGTAGGGGTTTAAATGTAGGTTATATTTAGTTTAGTTTTATTCCATAATAAAGCTAATAATGAGGTGAAAATGCATATACGATATGCAGATATTTTTATTTTAACAAATTGTATTAGACAGGAAGTAGAAAATATTCCGAAATATAAGCTTCTTTGCAATATCTAAGACAAACGGGGTTGCCCGGCGTTGCCCAGGTGTATGTAGGTGGTGTAGCAAGGAACATCGGGGGAGAGGAATCAAAACAATAGTAGCAGGGCTGCCCGGGTGTGTGTAGGTGGTGTGCTAAGGAACCCCGGGGGGGTGTAAAAAGTGATACTAACGGAGAGTGGGATCAAAATAATAGTAGGCCGTTTAGTGGAGAGAGGTGTAAAAAAGTGGTAGTAGGCAGGCAGGCTCTAACCCGTAAGGCGAAGGAGTAAAAGAAGGTTAAAAAAGGTGATGTCTTAGCCGATGTCTCCATTGTGCAACGGGAAGTTCTGAGCGTTGAAATTAAGCATAGTCATTGAGACGATGATTTTGCGCAAATGTCGACACAAAAATCGACCCATCCTTGTAGAAAACTGCCCAGTTGAGGATAAAGGAATTAATGTTTTTAGCAAATTTTCGATATTTGTCGTCCGAAACGTCGGGTTTCAAAACGATACCGATCTCGTCAGGATCTGTCCCGTTACTTTAAAGTTTTTGGCAAACATACAAATATACATACATCCACACAAACCGACGATTGAGATTTATATTATATACTAACCTGGGTGCCCGGCGTTGCTCGACTGTTTGAAAGCGTTTGGTGAGCAAAAAAAAAAAAAAAAAAAAAAAAGCTGTAGTAGGCAGGCAGGCACAAACCCGTATCGCAAAGGAGGAAAATAACATAAAAAACGTGACGTGATCGGAAAGTGAGATTGAGAATTCAGCGGGCCTGAGGAGAACTATGACCAACAAAAAGTCTCAGTGCAGCCCCGTCAGCATTCATCGTAAAGGTGACTCAGGCGATTAACAATAAACTAACTTCTTACCAAAGAGAGTAGACAAAACCTGGAAAAGTAAACCTGCACAGAAACAGTATTATACTGCAATTATCAGGAACCAGGTGATCAACTTATTGTTATTGGTACTATCACTATTGTCTCTCTTGTGGGTAACAATGACAGAAAAATAGAATCAATCGAGCAAAAATATGTGATTTGGATTCATACAAATTATATTTTGTGGGTGTCATTTGTTTCTCTCAAGTTACTTCAGCGAGACTTGAACTCACAACATTCAGGCAGAATTCCATATGGAATATTTATTTTTTTAAGAGATGGATTGTTTATATTTGTGTAGAAATGTACATCTAAGAAGACAATCAGAAAACAAATTGTTATATGTTTGGCCAAGTTAAACGTGTATGAACTTTGCCGTACTAATTTTATAGTTCGATTATAGCGCACTATTCAAACAACAACGTCTTAGTATTTACATGATTAGTATGCTAGCGTATCGCTTATCTCTACCCCAGATATTCAAATAAGAACAAGTTGTAATTTCATATTTGTGTTTGCTTTTGTAAGTCTGGTTACGGTCAGATGAAGAAAGATATACTTGTAATAATAAAAGAATCTTTTTATCATATAAACGATTAACATAGCTTTGTGATACACGAAGGAGCACACACACACACGCGCGCGCGCTTTCGAATATAAATTAAAATCATAACAGAACTAAGTGTTAGCTCCAGGAGGGAGCGCCTTGATCTCTTAAAACTTACTGAAGTAAAATAACTATAAATGAATGTAAAAAAAATATTTTTCTTGTATATTTTTTTTTATTTTGTGACGTGTCAGAACACAATTTATTTCAGAGAACATGATTCTTGATCGCATTTTTATAAATGAAAGATTTGGTTGGAGATCAAAAGGCACATCAGGAAGGTACAATCCATCACAAAATCGATATAAATATACTTCATGTTCATATATGTATACAATTAAGGAACATTTGTTAAAACAGGACAAAATGTTTTATCAAACCGTTTTTTTATTTTTTTTATCATTTTTCTAATGTTTTGTGTCAAAATAAACAAAAATAAAAGTAAATGTTTTATGCGTATCCCTAGAAATGTCATATAATATGTTTGTGCCAGAATAATGTCGTTTTTGACGTTAAACTTCATGTTAAAAAACGACATTGTTTTTGCACTAATATGCATAAAGACTCCTTTAACTAAGATTGGCCCCCATTAAGAGAGTTATAATAAGCTGTCTAACTTGGTGTAACGCAAAGCTCTCCACTGTCTGCTGTTGAACACTATCAGGCTTAATTCCGGCATTTGTGCAATTGCCTCGATATTATACATAGGACGTCAATCTCTTTCCTCATCCGATCTAATAGGCCAAATACAATAAGTCAAGTTCCAACCCCTATACCATAGCTGCAATATTGCATTCCGGTGTCTGTTTTACATATACTTTAATAGAATATGCTCTAATGACCCCATAGCACTTGTGTCCCCATCGACATAAATACTCGTGACTAATCCCACAAGCAGCAAAAATCCCACCTTATTCACTGATTAGATCCCTAGATACCGGATAGCCTAGTCTAATAGTCTTTTCCCTGAAACTATTAGGTTGGTGAAAAAACAATGTAGTTTATATATATATATATATAATATATATGTATATATATATATATATATATATATATATAGTAATTTATAAAATATATATGGCGATTAAGCTACACTGAATATTCTGCGTTTCATCCAACTATAGGATTCGTCAGGCTTATGCGCATAAGCCTGACGAATCCTATAGTTGGATGAAACGCAGAATATTCAGTGTAGCTTAATCGCCATATATATTTTATAAATTACTAACTAGCTCTACCTACGTATTGAGCACTTTTGAAGTAAATACTTAAAGTTTACGCATAAATCTATACTTTCGTATATTAAATTTATGCGAACAAATGAAGTAGTTATATATATATATATATATATATATATATATATATATATATATATAGTTAAACTTAAAAAACGACATTATTTTTGCACCAACATAATACTAGACTTTGGAACATTCTCTGACTGTACACGATTAAATGTAATGTGAACAAAGATCTCACTGCCCAACTCAACACGCGGTCCTCTATTAAACGCGATCCTAAATAGTGGGCCCTTATATTCCAATTGGCAAAATACATTGTTTGGGGTGTAGAAATGTATTAAACAAGCATATAGCTATATTTTTATACATATTTTTATACATATTTTTATACATATTTTTATACATATTTTTATACATATTTTTATACATATTTTTATACATATTTTTTATACATATTTTTATACATATTTTTATACATATTTTTATACATATTTTTATACATATTTTTTATACATATTTTTATACATATTTTTTATACATATTTTTTATACATATTTTTTATACATATTTTTATACATATTTTTATACATATTTTTTATACATATTTTTATACATATTTTTTATACATATTTTTATACATATATTTTATACATATTTTTTATACATATTTTTATACATATTTTTATACATATTTTTTATACATATTTTTTATACATATTTTTTATACATATTTTTATACATATTTTTATACATATTTTTATACATATTTTTATACATATTTTTTATACATATTTTTTATACATATTTTTTATACATATTTTTATACATATTTTTATACATATTTTTTATACATATTTTTTATACATATTTTTTATACATATTTTTATACATATTTTTATACATATTTTTTATACATATTTCTAGATGTATTATATATAACTTGGTTAATATTTAGAATATTCTATATCAAGGCTGGTGCCGCCGAGTCGACAGCGTGATAGCGCTTGAGAGAAAGGGTAGTTTTCGACTGGTTTCATCGTAAATATCGTCAGAATTTTCTTTCGGCGCATTAATTGGAGTGTGCTTTCAAGGGAATTAGATAAATATGTACAGCCCGTATATCAAGAAATGAGATACGTTTCTAAATCTCCGTAATATTTTACCGGGTAAATTCTGAAAAAGCGTTTTTTATTTTGTAAAATAATCATTTCACAATTTTGCATCCTGTTTATTCTTTGAAAACATCTTCATCAGTGTTATATCAAATTTCATTAACTCATTTGTTTCTAAAATGTATTATTCTGCCCCCTTGTAAAA
Source organism: Euprymna scolopes (assembly GCF_053919585.1). Taxonomy (NCBI): domain Eukaryota; kingdom Metazoa; phylum Mollusca; class Cephalopoda; order Sepiida; family Sepiolidae; genus Euprymna; species Euprymna scolopes. The sequence goes on from NC_136484.1 coordinate 92,945,834, forward strand.
CATTCGCAGCAAAATTCCAGCAAAAACTATGAAGAACTGTGCCTTCTACTTATTATTAGTACCAAAACAAAAGTAGAACTTCTATTAATATAGTTTATTTTCAAAACGTTTTTATCAGTGAAACACAATGATTAACACATTGATTATAACATGGTGGGTAACAAGTGCGATGTAAAATTCTTATCGCGACATTTTTTGGTAGCAGGCATAAGCCTAATTAATTCTCACGAGAATGCAACAGGGAATATTCTGTGTTTCATTAATTGGCATATATATATATATATATATATATATATACATACATATATATATATATATATATATATATATATATATATATAAAGTTTCGTGGTTAAATTTTAAATTCTGAAAAAACAACACATAGAGACATATATTCGATTTAAGAATTTATTGCTTGACAAAAGGTATATGTAGAAGGGGTTATTTTAATTTCCTTAATCCATGGATTGGCAACAATGACTTATATCGTCAGAGGAAATGAAATGCAGTTAGCAAAATGTTCAGCTGTGAATGGACGCTATTTTGCTTTTCAGCACAATTATTGAAAATAGTTTTTGGAGTGGTTGTGGGTAATTATATGGAGAAACTTATACGAAAAGAGAAGTTGATACAACCTGGGTAATCCCATTATCGGAAGGAGTCCAATTTCGTTCGGGGTTATAAATCCATATTGCTCTATTCTTAAATATTGAGCTTTTCCTTTTTGGCTAGGATCTCCTTGAAAGTATTACTTCAAGTAATATATTATAAATATTGAAGAGTTAATATTTATAAAGTAATCTCAACCAGATGTAAAAGCTCGATAAAACCAAATAGAACTTAATCCGCGTACTTTCGAAGAAATATTTTCTCCGAAAGTTTCTTCGAAACTCCTTGGATTAAGGATTATCAACTTATTTTGTGCTTCCTGTTTAAAATTAAATATGTTTTTAACTCTTTTTCAAAGTGTTTTTAACATGTTTTATTAACTACTTGTTCTTATATATATATATATATATATATATATATATATATATATATATATATATATATATATATATATAATGCACAAACATAAACATATGCAGCATGTTTAAATGGTACGTTGTGCTTAGCACTAATATGAAAATATACTTCTGGAAGTAAACTTGAGGGAAACACACTTGTAATTGATTTTCGAGGAGATTCTCAGATTATTTACATGGATTTACATTCTAAGATTGGTTTTTATAGCTAACAAGTGCTTATATTTCTTGCTATTTAATCAATCAGTTCTTGGTTTCATTATCACCTCACTATTTATTTCCATCAACTAAAGCGTTTCATTTCCTTCGTTTTAAATGCTGATAAAACAAACGTTTCTGTGTTACTTTCTTAAATATATTTTTATACTAGTAATACGCACATATACAAGCCCACACACACACACACACACACACACACACACACACACACACACACACACACACACACATAAGACGCCTTCATGCAACGTTCAACACTTTCGTCATTCGCACACTGTCTCCAGATTGAGCGTTTATTGATTATTAACTCCTTTTATTACGTGACAATTGTTTGGTGGTCCAGGGGTGACCGCTTAGCGTAGCTTTTTATCATGTCTCCTTAGTATGTGGTAGGCATGTCGAGTGTTTCAAGCTTAGATTCGAAACTCGACCATTTGAACAGCAGTCCAATATCTTATCCGTACGCTATCATATTAACCTCGAAAGTAAGGAAAACTTTTATCGTTGTTTAAATTATCGACTACCTAAAGAGCTACAATTTTTCTCCGAAGATAAATTGCTTTATACTGAATAGTAACGATGCTATAAAGCTCAACTTACGAGCGAGGAGAAATTTTAGTCATCGACAGAACCCGTATCAGCTTTGCTCCTCAGTATAAAAACATCTCTCCTTAAAATGATTGCATAAACTAATTTCGTTATTTAGCCGCCTCCTTTTTTCTCTAATCTCATACTTTCCCCCCTCTTTTCTTTCTTTCTATCTTCTTTCTCTTTTAACTTTGTCTTTTTCTCTTTTCGTCTATTTCCATCTTTCTTCTAATCTTTGCAAGTTGTTTCTTACCCCGCCTCACCCTCCCTCTCTCTCTCAAATACTTCCTTTCCTTCTACGACATACCCTCCCACTCACCCTCGTATTTTTCCTTTTCTCTTTCGTCGTCTTTTCACTTTCCCATCTCCCCGTTCTCATCTATCTTTGTTTACCTCCTTCTTATCTTTCTTTTTCTTTCTTCCTTTTCATCTCTCCTTCGCGCCATTCCATCACTTCCCTCCCTTTTTGTCTCCTCCTTTCACTCCTTCTTACCTCTCTTTTACTCCCTCTCGCCGTCTCCCGTTCTTATTCTCATTCTCCCATTCTATTCTTTCCTCTCTCACATCTGTAACTCGCTTTTTCTTTATATCCTCTCTCTCTCTCTCTCTCTCTCTCTCTCTCTCTCTCTCTCTCTCTCTCTCTCTCCTTACGCTATTCCTTTTAACTGTCCGCCTTTTTAAGTCACAGGCATATGCGTAAAAGTATCATAAGCTGAAGACAATTGATAGATTATTTCGCTGTCTGTGTCCGTACGAATCTGATTTGCATAAATAATAACTCGTAAGGTTAACGCGTACTTCCAACAAGTTGTTATGGCAACGCGTCTATCACACTCTAAATCTCTTCCCTTTCATTTCGGAAATTTAAAAACCGGCAACCAGTTGAACCCTGCACCAGAATTACTTTCACAATTGCCGAAATGTTGATATAGGCCGCCTCTTTGATCTTCTTGACTTTCCAGCGTCGTTCCATGCCTACAATATGAACACACTTTTTTTTTTTCACAGACAGGGAAGCGTTGTCCTTTCTTTCACCAGCTGTGGCCCCGATTCTCTTTTTTGTTTTTCGTTGTTCGCCTTTCAAAGGAGTTAAGTCCAGTTTATCTGGGTTCATTGAGTTCATTTCCATGTTGGTCGCTTAGTATTAATGCGTTTTGCATACCTTGGGGATTTGGAACGCTTCCGCTGAGATCCTATTAATTCCTTTATCGATGTTTATTCGTGTTCCAACAGGTACCCGTTCGTATCTTCAGCTATCCCCGCGAATCTAGTGAGTCTTATTTTCTGACTATGGTAGTTTTATTCAAGAATATCCGCAGGATGAGGAACTATTGATATTTAATTGCTTCCTCACGAAAGCAAACTGTGAAACAACGTCGTTTTTAATGAGAAGGGAAACCAGCTCCCCAAGAAGGGGCACTCTGGAAGTAGACAAAAATAAAACATGTGCCTTATTATAAAAGGGTTCCCCTACATTGACTAAGGATAAATTAAGTTGAGTGTAGTATCAAAACAGATACTACACTCTGATATATCATGATTATTATAAACAGTTTTATAATAAATATAAATGAATGTTTTGATGCTACACTCTATCTTTCTGAATTTTTGAGATGAGGATCGATATGATGTATTGTTTGGAATATTCAGACTATTTTTCTTATCGTGAGTGTTATTCCTCACGAACTAATGGCGCCATAGATAAAGTACTAAAATAAATTCAGTTACAAACAAGATACGAACCCGGTAACGAAGACATCTTAGACTCCATGAGCAGAAAACAGACCGCTTAGCCAATGCAAACTGCAGCGAGAATATACTTAAAATTATCTATATATAAAAAAGCCAAACGTCTGTGTGTATGTATGTATGTTTGTTTGTAACGCTAAAACTTTTGAAAGACGGAACCAAAATTGACAAATTTGGTATCATATCGAAGCCCCATCACCCGGATGACAAATATCGAAATTTCACGTCAAACGGACCACTAGAAGTTGGTCAACTGATCAGTTATCTTCGAGGGGGCCCCCAAAAAACCTGTCATTATCTATATATATAAAAGACAAATGTTTGTTTGTAACGCTAAAACTTGAGATGAAAGATTCCTCTCCCCTAAGAATAAAACATATGTTCAATATCTGCTTTTGTTTTTTCATTGTTTATACGGTCCCGAGCAACGCCGGGTAGCCCTGCTAGTTATTTATATAAATCGTAAATGTTATTCAAGAAGGTCGAGAGTGATCGTGTTATTTTAACATCAACTTGCGCAGGTATATATATATATATATATATATATATATATATATATATATATATATTCAAGCGAGTCTGGTTGAACATGATAGTTATTCCTTTTGTCCGATTTTTTGGATATCTTTTCCATTCGCCGAGCGGTCTTTTTTTATTTCAGCTGGCTTATGGTATGAAATGGTGCACAGAACTTGTTGTTCAGCCATATTTTACTCATACGCTTTCTATCGGTGCATCCAATAGAAAGCGCTTGAGTAGAATATGGCTGGACAACAACTTTTGGGCGCCATTTTATACAACATACCAGCTGAATAAAAAGACCACTCAGCGAATGGAAAAGTTATCCAGAAAAATTGGAAATAAAGAATAACTTTATATATATATATATATATATATATATATTTACTATAATAATTATCAAATACCTACAGACGCTAGTGTTTCATCCTTTCGGGAATTATCAGTGTAGAGTGTCACGATTAACACCGGTCGATAGATTCGAAACCGGCAATAGAATCCATCTCTGACACATGTACTAATATATATATATATATATATATATATATATATATATATATATATATATATATATATATATATATATATATATCCTGAACAATGGGAACGTTGGAATATATATTTTGAAAAATACGGCAGGTAATATGAGCGCATTTCTTTTTGTGACTGCTTGTATTGAAGGAGGCATATCTGTAAAGTTTCTATTGTGCGTAACCCGTTGACCTATCATGACCACATTGTTAGACAACTTACGGCTACCAACACCCAGTCTAAGTAATTAAACTACGTTAGACCCCAAAAAAACTTTAATAGAGAAAATAATTTCCTTACATGAAATTTGGAGTCATATTAGCTAATAATAAAATTTGGATTTGATGATGCGCGCACAGGCGTCAGTAATAGTTATTGTGCTTGATACATTCTGAACTATTGAGCATTTCATTATGAATTATGGAATACGTATTCTAATTAAGCAAAAAGTATATAACGTTAGCAGATTATGTGTTTAAGTATATTTATATTTAGGTTGTACTACAGAAGCCTTGCATCCCAAATAAAGAGGTTCTGGATATGACCTAAAACTATATCCGATCGTGAGGCCCCACCTTGCGGGCCTTGGGGAGTGTGGAGCCACCCTTTAATTTCCATTGCTCCCAGGTCCACACTGACCCGGAGTGGTAGTACCTGTTAGGGTCCCAACTATGGGTTAAATAGAATCTGACTTAAAAAATATATATATACTTCATTAAAAATCGTTCCTCAAAATAACTAGATTCGGCATTAAATAACCTGAAAAAGTTGATATGCCGTAAAACAAAAACAACCAACCAACCAACCAAATAAAGAACAATATGATATGTCTTCAATAAGCTTCCATGTTTTTTTTTTTTTAGAATGAGTACTTTTATTGATAGTACGCAAATGAAACTTTAGTCCCCTTCCGAAGTAATCTCCTCCGGCTACGATGCATTTGTACCGTTCTAACAACATTTAGAAGGCTCCATGGAAGTCCTCTTGTATGAGCGTGTCAATGACCATCATCACAGCTTCTTTCTTCTCCTCAATTGTTTCATTTCGACAACCTGTAAGATTATGCTTGAGCTTAGGGGATAACCACAAGTCACAAGGAGCAAGGTCTACAGCGGGAGTGAGGATTTGTCTTTATATCAATCTTGGTTAAATTATCTTTGACAGCGTAGAAAGCATATAATGCGTCCCCAACTTACTGTGTATCCTTATTACACGACAAATAAATAGTTGTATATCAACATATGACGTTGTCTTGTTTCATCAATGATCTCCCAGTTTACATTCTTATGTCACGCGTAGACATTTATGCAGACAACACGACAATCTATAGAGACACTTCAACGGCCAGCAATGACAACGATCTTTCTGATTTTTTCTCTTCTGATCTTGAAAACCTGGTGCAATGGGGAAGGGGCGAAGTGCAATATGGGGGGGCGGGTTAATTTTAATGTATCGAAAATCAAGCTTCTCTCCTTTCATCATAATCGCTGTGATCACCACCATGCCCCTTCACTCCTGAACTGAAATGAAACACGTACATCAAATCTGTTGCCAAGATCGCTGGAAAAAATTGTTGGGCCACTCCAGTAAGTACCTAACTACCGACGCGATCCTCTCTCTGTATAAGGGCCAGGTGCGCCCTACAATGAAATGCTGTTGCCACATTTGGGCAGGAGCTGCTCGGCATGACATATCCTGCTTTGGTAGAGTTTAAAACCACCTTCGAAACCTAGTAATGATGCACTTTTCTCTTCTGTGCAACCTCTTTCCCACAGAAGAGACGTCGCGAGCCTGTCTTTGCTTTATCGCTATTTTCATGGTAAGTGCTCATCTGAACTTCAATCTATACCCCCTTTGCCAAACTTCCACAAAAACACTTGAATAGCTAAAATCACTATATATGATTTTCACCACTCTCTATCTGTGCCTAAATGTAAACGCAAATTCCATGAAAGAAGGCTCTTTTCAAGAATTGCCCGCCTTTGGAACACTCTTCCGCTGAAATGCTTCCCAGCAAAATACAACATGGTAACCTTCAAATCTAATATAAACAAGTTCCTGTTACGTCGTCCTCATAAATGATCAAATTCTACCTAATTTACATAATTTACGATTACTTCACTACCACCTTATATTCATTAATCTTTACGCTCGAGTGGCCTTCGGGCCTTGATAAGTGATGACTCCAAGGTAAAAAAAGAATATATATATATAAAATTTGTTGAGAGATTCCAACGAGAGAAAGATGTATATTTAAATGAGAAAGTTACCATGAAAATTGCTATGTATTTTTTAACATTATTTTATTATTCCGTGTTTTGAGCTTTCATTTAAAAAAGGTATCATATTTAGATCATTGTAATAATGTTTTTAAATCATTGATATATATATATATATATATATATATATATATATATATATATATATATATATATATATATATAATCAGACAAGTATTGTTAAATAGCACGGATTGTTCTTGCTTAATAAGCTTTCTTTGTAGCGTTTCAATTTTTCTCATCGTCTTTCTTGTTTCTCTGTTGAATCTGTGTAAGAAAGTTCTATGGTCGACTTTGTCCATTTGTGTTTTTGGTTGATCTTTCCAAGTACTTTCGACTGACTTTTCAACAGTCGTCTTCAGGCAGTTTTGATTATTTTTCGTTTTAAATCCGGATGCTTTTATATGCTTCAGTTAAAATTATATTTAAATTTCTTGAATTAGTGAAGTATCTCGTGTGTAAAAAAAAAAAAAGTAAAATATATAGTAATATAAATATAATCTATTGTCACGTTTGATTAAATTTCTTCTTTTCTTGACAAAGTGTTAGAAGTTATTAGCATGGGATCGGAAAATAATTTGCATGTTTTTTTCTTACTTTAACTCCTGCACTTTTTGGTTAAGATTTGACATGATTGAAATGAGATATTAACGAATTTTTCATGAAATTTATGCTTCAGCACTAAATTGCAAAATGGAATGATCACTCCTGAATCAGACAAAACCGAAACTCCGATTTTTTTAAAAAATTTTTTTACGAAGATTTTTGTTTCTGAACGAGATTTTGCGTGTTCCGATCTTTTCTTTTACTTTTTTTTTTTTTTCTTAAAAAAAAATGCTGTTTTTGATTGGTTGAAATCCAAACACGTGTCTCTAGTCGTTCCCGGGCTGGAAATCCTTTTTCTCATTCCTAAGAAGATGAATTTTCTTGTCTTTTTAGTACAAAAACACACACACACACACACACACACACACATATATATGATTACAAAAGAAAGAGAAGAGAAACTATGTCGGGTAGAGAAAGAGAAATAAAAAGGACAGGTGGACTCTTAAGTGATTCCTTGCAGCCCACAAAGCCCTTTTCTGATACGCGAGAATCTTTCACGCCAGTGCTAGGAGCTAGTCAGACACAGAAGCTGCTGACTTAGACACTGGGTAATTTTGAATTCGAGTGGAATCTCCAGATGTGGAAATAAGAGAATGGATGTCTTTTAGTGAATTCAAAGTCTCACTCCGCCTCCCATTTTTTTCTTCTTTCCTTTGTGGCCTATTTCTGTTCACTTTGCCTTAATTGTCTATTCTTTAATATCCAGAGAATTTCAAAACGTTCTCGTATATATTTAGACTGACTATTGCCGAGAGGGGAGATACTCACAGATGAGACCGTGTATATTATCGGACCTTTTTTATTATCGTCGTCCTAGTGCTGTTATAAATATATATTAGACGTGAGTAAAATGCGTATGTATCTTGCCTTTAAACTCTGTGTCTAATGTATCCAATTTTTCTCATCTTTAAGCAAATTCTTTTTCTTTTGTCGATACTAATTCTCATATGTACGGTATGTATAGATAAACGGCAGAGAGATATTTGTCTGTCTGTCTACGAGATAACTGCCAATGAGTTACCTTCAACTGAACCTAATATTTGAACTTAGTGTTTGCGGATGTTCTATCCGCGCATTAAATGATTTCAGCTGTTTCTTTGTACCGTATTTTTTATTTATTAGTCAAACAAAAAGACAACTTAAAGATAACGGTTAAATGAGTATCAGATAGACAATAATGATGATTGAGCAGACTTGGGAAATTTAAGAAGGCGGATGAATAAGAATTTATTTACATAGGACTTGAAAACAAGCATGTTGTAGTCGGTTGGGAAGCACCCTGTGGCAATGTGTTCCGCAGGCTATTTCGATTAAAATAATCTTTATTTATGGATGTTTCGTTTGGGCTAGGTGGGTAGAGAGAAAGAAAAACTATTGCCAGTTGTTGTACCTAGACGAGTTCTTGTGTCTGTTTTATAGAAGGGGGTCATAGATTGCAACTGAGTCGAACACCTTTCATGAAACAACCAATAGAGTAAAGAAAGATAAGCAACAGCTCTTCTGTGAGAAATCAATTGTAGGGATGAGAAAATGCCGTTGTTCACTAGATTTCGAGGTGGGTTTTATATTTTGTCAAGGCAGGAAACATAGAAGTAGTGCCTTCCAAGATGTGGAATAGGACTCAATCTTGGGACTTATTTGGTTCATATACAGGTGACGGATTACGTTAGAACTGATATATCATCTGGAGCAGCGAGATGACAGTCACTCTAAACTGGAAAAAAGGCCTTGCGTGAATGTAGCTACTTTAATAATTCATTCGCTTGAAATCATGACTAATAATCTTCCTTAAATCAGTAAAGTTCCGAGTGTTTTAAACGCTGCTACAAAATGACATCTTTTCCCGGACAACATTTGCATTTTATTCGGCTTTTTCTTCATGATAAATGCATAAATGCACATCTATTAAGTTGCACGTTTGCAATTATACACTTGCAGTTTGCTACTATGCATATCCCCGGAGCAAGGTCGGCTACTCAACCCCTAGAACCACCACCGCGACTTAGTTATATGTCACAGACCAAGAAGAAACATGCCGAGCTTTGTGTGTTTAAAAGTACTTGCTTTCCGACGAGGGCGAAGTTAAACACAAGATCGATTTTGTATGTAGGAAAAGTCCAGCTGCGTAAAAATGAGCGTCTTGGATTGGGATAACAATTGCCACGTAATGTAGAGAAAATCCAGCTACCCCAAAAGAACCACTCTGAATTTGATAAAGAATAAAATGATCTCAGTCTAAGAGGACCCTTTCTCCGATCGCCGGTGATACAAGAGATAACAGACTTCCAACTTGAAAGTAAAAAAGGGTGATTCGTTTTTTATTTCATCTTTCTAATTAGGTATTTAAATAATGTGCAATCCTCTTCGCTTCAAGAAAGAACAATGTATATATATATATATATATATATATATATATATATATATATATATACATATATATATATTTATATATATAATGTGTGTGTTCGATTTTCTAATGAGAAGCATTAGACTTCGAAATACCATGGCCTAAAGAGATTCTTTCTTTATTGTTCTTGTGATGTAATAAAATTTTATTTGAATTCTCTTGCTCCATTTCTTACGTATATATATATATATATATATATATATATATAATATATATATATAATATATATATATATAATATATATATATAATATATATATATATAATATATATATATATATAATATATATATATATATATTATATATATATATATATTATTTATATATATATTATATATATATATATTATATATATATATATTATATATATATATTATATATATATATATATTATATATATATTATATATATATATATATAGAGAGAGAGAGAGAGAGACATATAATCAGTTAGGTCGCGATACATTTTTCTCTTAGAAAACTTTTGTCTTTTCTGATCAGTCCATGGAGGGAAACATACACTATTGATGTACAAATATTGCTTGTTTCTCCATGAACGAAACACTGTGCCGAAGTTTGTTTTTTTTTTGGGGGGGGGGGGTGAAAATAAAACTGATTGCTGAGATGACTGAATCCCGAATTTTGGAATCCAGCACAGTTGTTATTTATGCATATATGCTAGGCTGTGATATCTTAAACATCGAGCTTCTGATTAAAAAGTGATTAATATACTTAAAAACTACACATCGATTTATGAAAGAGGGCAAGGTAAGTGCTCGTCAGGCGTATATGCACTTTAGCTTGATGAATCAACATGAAAAGAAAACTTGAAAATTCTGTATGGTTACATTGACTTATATATTGACATGATTGATCACCTGTATTCACCTCTTGAACACGGTTAAGTAATTACTAAAACTCAATACATAAAATATTATATCTCTTTTAAAGCATTTCATGTGGATACATAAACGAATATATATATATGGCTTCTGTTGCCGGGTTCGAATCTATCGACCGTTGTCAATTGTGACACCCTGCACTGATGATTCCCAAATGATGAAACACTAGGGTCTGTAGGTATTTGATGATTATTGTAGTAAATAATTACGCCAGCCCCTTTAAGAAACTCGTTTTTTATTGTTGAGCATTTTCAGTTGAAATAAAGTCGGTCAATTTAGCTCTCATGCTCAGCTCATCATATAATGATTAGATCACTCTGAAAGACGTTAAAAATATTTAAAAATAAATGTTTAATTTTTAACAATATTTCTCGCAGTTAACGGTGGCCGAATGGATTAGATCTTTGCTAATGAAATCAGAGATGGCTTCTGTTGCCGGGTTCGAATCTATCGATGAGCTGATGATTGCCGAGAGGATGAAACACTATCGTCTGTAGGTATTTCATAATTATTGTAGTATATATATATATATATATATATATATATATATATATATACTACATATCTATATATATATGTAGTATATATGTATACTACATATATATGTAGTATATATATATATATGTAGTATATATATATATATATATATATATATATATATATATATATATGTAGTATATATATTTATATACTACATATATGTATATATATAGTACATACTATATATGTCCCGTCACACAAAAGTTATCGAGTAAGAAACTGTAAGCAAATCAATTTCAAAATATTTAGAGGAACTGATAAATCGAATAGCAAATTAAACAATCCTTAAATCGGTGTCTATAATAAGACGTTTTTTTTTGTTTTTTTTTCGTTTTCTCTACCAATTTATACGTTTTTATTTCCTTTCGAGGAGTTTACTCTCTCTCTCTCTCTCGCTCTCTTTTACTTGTTTTTGTGAGCGTATTGACGCAATGTGTATCACCCGGACCTAATATATTTTCGTTTAAATTTGAGCATTGAAAGACGAAAATAAAAATGCCAATCTTAAGTGTGACAGACAAAATTAAATTTGGTTCAAACTGAAGCGTAATAGAACGAGTGGTGATATTCGGACGCATCTAAATAAGCTGTGTCGATTTAATCAGCGCATTGAACGATGGCAATGGAAAGCGTTATTACTGAAAGATGGCAAACAGATGAACGGACGGACACAGTCTTGTATGGAATCAAACCATCTGACATTTCTAACTTTTTCAGATGAGGAGTGATAATTTACGTTATTTCGATTATTTGAACTACAGCTCTCATCTTGGATGGCATTTTATTTATCTTTCCTTCGTGAGGTTGAACACAAGGTCAAGTGTTGGTTTGATAAAAGTGTTTCTCGCAATGTTTCAGCAGATATAATTCCCGGCCTTCTTCAGGTGCATCTTGTCGAACTCGGGAATCTTTTTGTATGACTCAGAAATCTGTACGAAATTTAGAACGGAAGACTTTATTTAATCCACCGGGGTAGCATGCTCTCGTTTCGTCTGTCATAGCCGGGTACGAAGTCTTAAGTAATTCTTTATTGTATATTTAGCATCCCTCCCCAATGAGAATTGAACATTCAACCCCCGAATTCCATATAGTATTCGATATTACACAAATTATACATATTATTGAATAGTTTCTTTTGTATTTTAAACTAATACTTTTTAAAAAGTCGAAAAACCAACGGGCAAATTGCAGCAGGATTCTTTGATTAAATTTTGCGAATGAATATTTAAATTTCCCGTCGACAATTTTCCTTGTGTCATCTCAAAGATTGTCTTCTCTCTAAATAGTTTACAGACAGAGCACATATGGCATCGCATGTACAGCATTCTGATTGAGGTGTTCAGGTTTTATTCATATTTTGACGATACTCCTCCGATGAGTTTCAGGCGAAAAGGTATTCTTATACTCACTATAATAAAAGTAGGCATATTTTTCGATTTGATACAATATTTCTCTTTCTTTATATTTGTTTACTCTCTCGAACTTGCATCTCTTTCTCATTTTCTTGTCTGCATCTCTATCTCCCACGCGCACGTGCGTTTCCATCTCTCATTACTCCATCTTGGTTTTCTCTTGCTCAGTTCTCTGTGTGTCTGTTGCACATTTCACACACTATCGCTCTCTTTCTCTTTGCAACACCTGCTCACCTTTCTCTCTTTCACCCCCTCTCCCTCTCTTTCTTAGATTATCTTTCTTTCTCTGTTGTTTTCACCTTTTTTTTATCTCTTTATCTTTTTGTAAAAACTTTTATTTCTCTATCACACATTTATTTCTCGCATTTTCTTTCCCTTTACACATCACCTTCTCTTTTTTTACTTTCTTTCATATCTCTTTTGCTATCGTAAACATATATCTCTTAATAACATACAAGATTCTCTCTGTTACTGCGATGTATGAGTCTCTTTCGTATTCTATATTGCAAGTCTCTTTGGCTTTCATTCTATCGTGCAAGTATTTCTCTCGTTATATCGTGTAAGTTTCTCTCCATTGTGCAAGTTTCTTTCTCCCGTTCAATCGCGTAAGTTTCTCTTTTCCGTTCTATCGTAACCTTTTTCCCTTCTTTGCTTGCTAGTCTCTCTCTCTCTCTCTCTCTCTCTCTCTCTCTCTTGCCATCCTTTGTCTCTTTCTCTATTGCAAGCATCTATCTATTTCTCTCTTGCAAGCCGCTATCTCTTTTTTTCTTTTTTTGCAAATAAATATCCCTTTCTGTCCTGCAAATTGATATCTATCTGTCTTGCAAATTTCTTCTTCTTCTCTTGCAAATTAATCTCTCTTTCTTTCTTGCAAAATTATCTTTTTTTTTTGTCTATTGCAAATTCATCTTTATTTCTTTTCTTCAAATCGCAAATTTATCTCTCTTGAAAATGTATCTGTATTTCTCTTTTGCAAATTTATCTCGTATTCTCTTTTGCAAATTCATCTCTCTATCTCTCTTGCAAATTTATCCCTCGTTCTTCAAATTTATCTTTCTTTCACTCTTACAAATTTATTTCTCTTTCTCTCGACCGCAAATAGATTCTTCGAGACGCGCGCATAAAACTTTTGCGATTTTTCCCTTTCCTTGTTTTCTTTTACCTATCTTCGACCTGTCTTTCTGTTTTCCCCTTGATTCCTTTATGTCTGCTATTCTATCCTTTTTACCGAAAAAAAACCCCAGATAAAAACGAGCCCCCTCTTCCCATTTCTTAACCACACAGAGCACTTGAGTGTAAGGAGATGGGGGTCTGCCCTGAAATGTGTGAAGCAAGCAAAGCGCTTTTTTTTCTTATTGTTCCCTTCGCCTGAAATCCGATAGTCATACTTACGTAAACATATATAAATAAGATTTCCATGCTTCGCCCCACCCACACACCTTGCCAACCTCCTCCATTTACTGATCGACCGACTGGTCGCACCTGCTTCTATTATGGCATGGGTTGGAGGAAGGAGCCCTCCTCTCTGTGATACTAACGTTGATAAATACAATAATGATGTTGTGTAACAGAGATGAAGAATTCTAAATACATTTTGATTATTAAGACTGATTGCACGGTTATCCGTCTGTTCTTTAAAAGTCTTCAAATATAATTTTACTATCTTTAGATTTTGAATTTCTCCGTAACTTTTTTACTTACATGTTAGTAAAATAAATATCTATCTCAAACAACGCGCATTGAAACAGACGTAAGAGGATAAGAGGTTTGGGGGCAGATGTATAAGTGGCATCCTAAGGTAAGAAGTGTGTTGACATGGAGTTTTTTTTTTTTATATATAGCATTTAAGTTTTTGCAGGTTGATCCAGTCGAGGAAACAAGAAACAGAAATGGAATTCCAAAAGGCAATAAGTTCAAGGAAAGAAACTGTTAGAGTAAAAATAATATTTCTTCTATCTGGAGACTTCTACGGTGAATGGAGTGATATTTTGCTGCTTGTCTATTTGATTGGAGTGGTTATGCTATGGGGCAGAAGTTCAGCAAGTTTGTCGGAGCAAATACCATTGAATTACTTGAAAAACAAGCATAGAGAGGCAACGATGAGACAAGGGTTAGACCTTAATAGACGATGTAAGACCTATAATATTAGAGACTCTTTTGTAGGCCCTTTATGAGTGGAGAAGTAGTTAGATGAGTACTTCATTTTATTTAGATGTTTTCTTACACACATGTCCAAATGAAGCTTAGTAACAGACGATATTTCAATCTGGATTGTGTTTGATGTTATATAAAGGCGTGACGAAAATAAATAGACACCTTTACAAAGAACATACAAATTCTTATTTTATGCTTAAAATTTAT
>NC_136484.1:92965973-93000973 GCF_053919585.1 Euprymna scolopes
TTTCTAATCATAATAACTGATCCAGCGAGCATCCGTCGCTCAAATCAATTAATAAGAATACAATAACAATAATAATAATGTTTTGACCATTGCTCCTGCTTGCCACAGCTAACAAATACTACGCTATGATCACAGCTTAATGGGGCATAACATTACACCTGGTCCACAAAGTATGGAAATAAAAAAAAAAAAAATAAAAAAAAAAAACATTTACAAGTGTTTTTGATATAGATGTACATAAGTATGTTTTAACTTAAATAGGGATGGTATAATAAAATTATGGGGTCTGCGTTCGCGCCTGGCCTCCATAGAATGGAAATAGGCACAGACATTAATAAAGACTTTTCATATCTATCTGCGTAAGTATACTTTGATAATTATGTGTCAGTTTGAAGAAATATGGTATAATAAAATTATGGGGTGTGCGTTCGCGCCTGATCTCCATAGAATGGAAATATGTCACAAAGTTTAACAAGGTTTTTTTAATATCGATCCACAGAATATTGTGATAAGTGTTTCAGTGTGAACAGGTATGGTATAATAAATTATGAGGTTTTTCTATTTTATTTTTACTTTAATACTATTTTGCTTTGGTTTTGATATCCCCAAATTCCTTTTTTTTGCTAGTATATATATATATATATATATATATATATATATATATATATATATATATATATAGGGTGTCCACAAAGGCTGGCTACATTATGTAGCCAGACTTTGTGGAAGCATCATGTAGATTATGTAGCCAGACTTTGTGGGCACCCTGTATATATATATATATATATATATATATATATATATATATATATATATATATGTATATACACATACACACACGTGTATATATATATATATATATACGTGTGTGTATGGCTACATTATGTAGTCAGACTTTGTGGAAGCATCCTGTAGATTATGTAGCCAGACTTTGTGGACACCCGATATTTATATATATATATATATATATATATATATATATATATATATATATATATATATATATATATATATATATATATTACCAAGTTAGATCTATGACTTATTTGTAGTTTCATTAAATACTTTTGCAAGCAAAATCCAATCCCACATTTTGCTAATCCCTAGCCTCTGATGAAAAGGAATATAAATCTTCGAAACTCCACTAATTTTGTGCTTCTTTTTTTAAATTAAATATGTTTTTAATTCTTTTTCAACGTGTTTTTTAACATGTTTTATTAACTACTTGTTCGTGTGTGTGTGTGTGTGTGTGTGTGTGTGTAAAGGGTATTGGGAGTAAATGAAATCAGACCGCTAGATTATTGTAATTTTTTTCAAAATAATCGTGTAATATTTATTTATCTGCACTGAATTCCTAATGGAACTTCTTTTTTTTTTAATTTACGGGTATAGCATCATATCTTCTGTCAACCATGACTTGGGAAGAATCCACAATAATTTGCAATTGTATTTTAGTGTCAATTATATTGAGCACTGATCATTCAATCCTCGAAAGACTGCAGCTTACAACTAAATTTTACCAAGCACATTATATCTACGCCACGAGCATAAATGAAGATTCTAATTCCGATGTCTATTTCTTCGTGTCCAAGCCATTTAAGCTAAATTAATTCAAACGATATGTATGTATTTATGAGATGAACGTAGATAATTTTGATTATTTAGTTTACTGATTTCAGTTCTAAGTGACTTTCCTCAGTACGAGCTATAAAGATTCAAATATGTGCCTGAGGAAAACCGAAGATGTAAACTGTGAAAATTATATCGAATATAACACCAGTCGTTGAATAATCTAAATAATACATTTTATACGATGTCATATTACGAACTTAGGACTATATATATATATATATATATATATATATATATATATATATATATATATATATATATATATATATATATAACTATACTATATATGAAATTAAACGATAATTATTCTTATAGACCTACAGACACTAGTGTTTCATGTTAATGCAGTCATCAGCGTGGGGAGTTGCAATACCTGCCGACAAAGAGATTCGAACCCAGCGATGAAATCATTTTTTGCTCCATTAAAGGGAATTAGGAACTCTTAAATGCAAAAATAGAGGCAAATACCTTAGATAAGAGTTCGAACGCGTGAAAGTCATGACCATTATTATAACGCTAGTTGGCTTCTTCATAGTTAATGTTCCGCAGACAGTGCCCATCCTTAAGTATTCTTAAAGCGGCTGGATAATTGATCACACACACACACATTTATATATATATATATATATATATATATATATATATATATATAAATAGTGAAGGCATGACAAACGTTTATGTTTCAAAGTTCATGATGTTGACCATCTTACAGTTTATTCCTTTAATTCAGTTGACATTTACAATTCTTGACAGTATCTGTTTTGTAGTACAAAATCAATTACTTAATTATTGTATCAATTAGTTAATCTCTTTTGCTCTTGACGAATCAGAAGAAATAGCAACACTTAATCTATAAAACGCGCTTTGACATGATTAAAGTCCGAAAATTGGAAGAGAAGCTGGAAATACCTTATATGTTTACATTACGCCATTTTGAAATAAATAATTTGAAATAAATTCAAAATGGCGTAATGTAAACAATGCAAATAAGGCATTTACAGCTTTTCTTCCAATTTTTGGAATTTTAATCAAAACGCATTTTATTTTATTTTTGATGGATTGATTGTTGCTATTTCTCCTGAAGGGTTAAGGACAAAATAGATTCACTAATTGATACAACAAGTAAGTGATTGATTTTATGCTACGAAACAGATACTGTTAAGAATTGTAAATGTCAACTGAATTAAAGGAATAAATTGTAAGATGGTCAACATCGTGAACTTTGGAATATAGAATTTTGTCATACATTCACTATATTGCTTTGTAATTACATAGAGCTTTTTAAATAAGGATTGATATATATTATAAGGAAATAAAGTATATTTCCACAGAAATATGTATATGTATATATATGTATATAAATGTGTATATATGTGTGTATATATATATATGTATATATGTATATATATGTATATATGTATATATATATGTATATATACATATATATACATATGTACATATATATATATATGTATATATGTATATATATGTATGTATATGTATATATGTATATATATATGTATGTATATATATGTATATATATACGTATATATGTATATATATGTATATATACATATATATATAACGTTTGCATCTCTTGAATTAAAATTTCATAATATTTAAGCAATTAAATTTTGTTTTGACGTAATTCACAACATATTATAAACATTTAATATAGTTTCAGAAATATTGTTCATATTAAGGAATCTTAATAATTGGTCTCGTTTTGAGATATGCTATTTTTAATATTAGTTTTATCACTTTTATCTGTGTGCGTCCTAATTTTTTTTTATTAAATCCTGGATCGCATGTTTAGTTGGCACAACCTTCGATTTGTTCCAATGCAATGCTCATTAAGGTTCAAGAAACAGAGAGAAAACACCAATGATGAAAGTTTCTTTATACTTTTCTTTATAACAGAGTTGAGGAATCTAAGTATACGTGTTCATATAAACTTATACACACACACACACACACACACACACACACACACATATATATATATATATATATATATATATATGATGAAAATAATGGAATTAGTATTCCGACAAAATAGAGAAATATATAAAGGAACAAACCGTATTATGTGTTCATCAACGTTTCGTCTTTATTTTCTTTTATTCATCTAGAGGAAGTCTCGAAATAAAGACGAAACGTTGATGAACACATAATACGGTTTGTTCCTTTATATTTTCTCTCTCTCTCTCTCTCTCTCTCTCTCTCTCTCTCTCTCTATATATATATATATATATATATATATATATATATATATATATAATATTTTTATTTATATAGACGAGTATCACATAGTTGCTACACTGAACATGCTAATGTTTCGGAACGATTGTTTTATAGCTGATTCTTAAATTTAAATCTTTGATTTAAGGATCAGCTATGATGTATAGCGAATAAACATTATTTCTGTTGCCTGACAAAGAGCCTTTGGTTTTTAATAAACCAATTGTTCGGAAACATTAGCATGTTCAGTGTAGCAGCTATCTTATATTCGTCTATATAAATACAAATATTATACTCTGTTCTTTTTATTGAGCACGCTTTATAACCTAGTTTTAATTCATGGGTTTTATCACCTGAATACCTTTCACTTGATATATATATATACTAGCATTTCAGCCCGGCGTTGCCCGGGTGTTTGGAGGTGTCTGCTGAGCAAAAAAAAAAAAAGAGTAATTTTTTTTTTTAATTTGACCCCTATTATAACCCCTTAAAATTTATAGTTTCGGGCTCAAATAACTTTATTAAATTAGATCCAGGTTCAAGGAACCTATATCTAAAATTTCAAGTGTCTAGACCCAAAATTGTCGGAGGAGTTTGGTAGAGTTCTTAAAGGTCAAATCGTTGAAATTTGACCCCTTAACAGCCAAATTTCTGGCTGACACCCGTCACATCGATTTTCCCAAATCTCAGTACCCGGTATTTCAAATTTCGAGTCTATAGACTAAAAATTGACAGAGTTATTGCGTAGGGAAATGTACACAGACAGACAGACAGACAAGTTCACTTTTATAGATATATATATATTGGGCTCCTTCAATCTTTGACAGACTGATACCCACAAAGGTGTGCCTGCGCATGAAATGTTTGTGGCGAGAGGTGCGCAATCTCCAACCACACGTTTCCTGAGTCGACATTGTTTAATACCAGCGGCAAGTGAAGTGTACAGGGTGACCAAAAAAACAAAAAAAAACAAAAAAAAACAGAGAACATTCAATTTTTTGCTGAGAATTTTACAGTCAACGGAGAAAAAAAGGCCAAAGACCCTAATGTTTTGATGTGATGTTTTTAATATAATAAACTAGTTATGACCAAAGTTTAATTTCATTCAGACAAAACAATAAGAAACGGGGCCTAATTATTGTTGGAGCCGTTTTTTGGGTCACCCTGTATATATAAGATGATTGGAAACAAATGGTGAAATAAGCGGAGAGCACATACAGCGCCTAGAATTCCCAAATGGTCACCCATCTGGTACTAACAAGGCTCAACATTGCTTAACTTCGGTGATATGACGAAAACCGGTGTGTCGATGCGATTATATAGTGTATATATATATATATATATATATATATATATATATATATATATATATATATATATATATGTGTGTGTGTGTGTCAGGTCATGTCATATGCTACTGGTACCATGTTACCCAGTACTACCTGCCTCATGATCGGGTCACCGGCGACTAAACTGGTTCCCCCACCAGACTTGTTTGGTGAGAAGGGCGGCTAGTCTCCCTGGAGGATTAAAAACAAGACCTTCAAAAGGGCGAATGAACTCTTTTTCTGGGTCAACGGCCAACTACCACCGTGTATATTTGTGGTTGTGTGTATATGTGTATTGGGGTGGAGAGGGCTCCCGTAAGCTGCGGTGAAGGCAACCTTTCTAGAAGAAGCAAATCTCTGATTTAAAAAACCATAAAGCGGGAGACCAGTACCCGCATTGAGCTGGTCTGCAGTTTAATTTGTTGCTGGCTATCTTGCTTTTGCTTGTTGCTGGATCTCAACATTTTGAACCGAGAGAGAGACTTAGCTGTCGTACAAAGCTAAGACTCTGTAACATCATCTTTGTATAGATACTCCCTCAGGCATTTGGGCTCATGGATTTTAAATGTCTGAGGGAGTGGCACTCGTCTGATAAAACGTTGCAATCATATGTATATATATATATATGTATGTGTGTGTGCGCGCGCGCGCGGAAATAACTCCTTAACTAATTCCCCAATTACAATGCATTTTTCCAGTAGTTTCTAAGCATAATGGGTCGTAATGCAGGCTATATTAAGTTTTTACTACTTTTAAATAATGAGGAAAAAACAGTGGGTGAAACTCGTGAACATTTAAACATTTCCGATTTTTGTGAAAGCTTAAAAATATGCATTAAACTAATTAATCAATATATTCACCCAATTTCTTTTTCTTAAAGTATTTTTAATGACTTTTAGGGAGTATAATATTGACACGACCTCCGATTTGAACATTATAATATATCAGAAGTGCATTGAATTTTCCGCATAGTTGTTAGACATTTAATTAGAAATATTTTATTGGTATTTAATAATTTTTTCCTGATTAATTGTATCAAAATAAACACATTAAATGTTATAAATCTAGTTACGAAGTCACTTAACTTTTAAGCCCTGTAGTCGATCCGTAAGCCTGATCTTTGCGTAACACCCACAAAAACACTCGACTAACTGCAACCACTATATGAGTTCCCCAACTTTCTATCTCTGCCTAAATCTAAATGTAGATTCCATGAACAGAACTTAATTCCCAGAACTGCCTCTTTTGGAACTCTGTTGCGCTAGCTTGCTTTTCGGTTGAATGCAACATGATAGCCTTTAAATCCGATGAAAACAAGTTCTTGTCGAACGGTCCCCATAAATAATCAATTTCTACCCAATCTACACTATTAGTGATTACTACACTACCAACATTCATTAATTAACCCTAGTCCTCGAGTGACCTTCTTTCCTTGATAAAGGGTGACTGCCAAGTAAAAGAAAAACAAATTGACAGCTTATTATAGCTCTTGTAAATACACGTAATCCTTGTTAAAAAAGGATCTTATAGTAATATAGTTATAAGTAAACGTGTATTCATTTTACCAACAAACAATATCTTTACTAATATATTATATAAAAGTTTCTTTACGTGTTTGAGTTCCTTCCTCATCGGTTCTGAAACGGTTGATCTTATCTTTTGCAAATTTCATACAAAGTTAATTTATATTTCTAGCAGTGTTCTTGTATGTATTGTTAAGAATTCATTTGATACGTATCGTAAAAATCCGATCTTAAAATAATCTTTCTTCTCTTATAGGTAAAAAAAAATACAGGAGAATATTTTACGTTACACCGGTGTAACATTTGCCCCTGTAAGAATTCTTATTTTTTATCTATAAGAGAAGAAAGACTATTTTTAAGATCGTAAAACCTACTTATCAGTTGACGTGATATTGTAAGACGGAATTTGATGAACGACATCATTATTTATTTATTTGCGATTTAGTCCGCCGGGCAAATTATTCCTCGTAATACATATGCAATCTGCATACATTAAAATATCATATTTAGATGCATTGTACGACAATGTATCATTAAGAAAAAGACAGATCGAGAGTTGATTTAGTTGACAGTCTTTTTATAGTAGTATAAGTAACTCGAACATAAAGTACACAAAATAGTTCCCCTAAACAATGAGAGGGCTTTAAAAAGATATGCCAATGCATTCGTTTACCAGCTGTGTACTGTGTACATTCATGGTAATGCTGATGGCAATATGGTCTGTTTTTTGTTTGTTTGTTTGTTCGTGAATAACATTGCAGAAAAGGGTACGTTCCTTTGCGTATTTTCCCAGCCTCCTCTCACCAATCTCTCTGCCTGGGTAAAGTGTGTGTGTGTGTGTGTGTGTGTGTGTGTGTGAGAGAGAGAGAGAGAGCTTAGCAAGAGGAAAAAGAAACGAGTGCCTGTTGAGCAGCTGCAGATATTCCCAGCTCCCCGGCCCCTGTTGTTTCACTCCGGCAACAGGAAAGGAAATCAATTCAACCTTGTACACAGGAGAATCATCAGCGTACGCTGACATTTTGTGCGTTGAATCCAGCGCATGCGCACAAATACATCCGTGTAGGTGTTGACCATCTTCTTCGGTTGTTCTGTCACGCTTTCTTTTGAAATAGTATTCTCATTGCGCAACTTGAATAGATGCATCCTATATTAGACGCACACACGTATTTTGATAAGAGGCTACATACGTCACTCACACTGTGACACTTCGGTGTGAAATAGCAATATATTTGGTCTGTCAAACTTGAGTTTTAAATACATTTTCCGTGGTCTGTTTATGTTTGAAATAGCATGTTCTTTTGTTCTGTCACGCTTTGGTTTGAAATAGCATTTTTTGTCCGTTATAATTCCGTTTGAAAAAACATTTACTTTGGTATGTTAAGCTTCAGTTTGAAATAGCATTTTCTTTTTGTCTGTTAAGCTTTCGTTTGAAATAGCTTTTTTTTGTCTGTTAAGCTTTCATGGAGAATAGCATTTTTTTTTTGTCTGTTAAGCTTCCGTTTGAAATAGCATTTGCTTTGGTTTGTTATACTTAAGTTAAAAACAGCAATTTAGTTTGCCTTTCATGTTTTTCTTTAATATAGTTGTTTCGTTGATACGTAAGGGTGACATTTGAAATAGCAATTTTACCCGTCTATTACACTTAAGTTGTATATAGCATTTTATTCGGTCTTTCGTGCTGTAGTTTTAAAGAGCTTTTTTGTCCGTCGGTCATGCATAAGTTGGAAATAATATTTAAAATTATCTGTTTTAATGTGGGAAACCCCCCAACTTCATCCCCTTAAACAAAGAAACTCTAGAGTGAAACACTTCTTTTAACTGCCTGCGTCAAGAAAGATTGCTCCTTCACTGAGGGAAGAAAAAAAATGATAAAATGTAGTATTCGTACATTTTGCGTTTACCAAAAAAAAAAAAAAAAAAAAAGAAAAATAAAGAAAAAAAAACGATCCTGGTCTGTCATACCTTTGGTTAAAATAGAACTTTTAAATAATTCAACCTATCTCTGAGACTGTCGATCCGTCTGTCACGCTGGATTTCTGAGTAGGTTTTTTGATACTAAACGCGATCATTAAATGTGACATCTTGAGAAGGGAATCGGCATTTTGGGGGGCTTTCCTCGCACATGATTTTTTTTGTTTTTTACATTTGTGTTTCCAAACCTGTGCAAAACACTGCTTCTTTTTTTTTTCTCTTACATAAATAAAATATCACGTTTCATATTTGGTTTTTCCCCCTGTATTTTCCTGCTTCATGCGTTTCCTGACTTTTCAGAGTTGCCCACACAAAAGAGTAACCTTTTCCTACCGTGATCCCCCCTTTTCCCTCTACAAATTATTAACTATGTGCAAACACGCAGAGAAAATATGCAACGCGGATGCATAACTAATCAGTAGCACTACTTCTGGTCTTGCGTTTTTTGTTTTTTTGTTTTGGTTTTCATAACATATAAAGTCTGTAGAATTATTTGCCTCATAATTTCTTGTACGTTGGGGCCAATACAGAAGCTATCTCTGGAGAAGACGGAATGATAAAAGAGAATGATATGGAAAAATGTGCCAGGAAGAAGATAGGAAGAAATATCAGATCGGCGCAAAAGTTTTTGTAGAAGAGAAATTTTAAACCGTTGTAACTTCTTGTATGCATATTGTTATAAGTTAAACATAACATCATTGGATTGGTGCAAAAATAATGTCGTTTTATATATATATAGAAGTTGAACGTAAAAAGAATGATATTATTTTTGTACCAACCTAACATAATTTATATATATATATATATTTTTTTTTTGTAATTATTAAAGCGGCCCTGGATATGACATTAAACTATATCGCGTGGTGAGGCCCCAGCTTGCAGGCTTTGGGGAGTGTGGAGCCACCCTTTAATTACCATTGCTCCCAGGTCCACTCTGACCCGGAGTAGTAGTACCTGTTAGGGTCCCAACTATGGGTTAAATAGAAACTGATTTGAAAACAATAAATATATTCTATTAAAAAATTTTTCTTCAAAATCTTTGGATTCGGGATTAAATAACCCGAAAAGGATTGATATGCCGTAAAACAAAAACAACCAACCAACCAAAGCAATTATTAAAGCATTATCCCTACCCTTGTTGATCCCAAAGCGATCTTCTTTAATCAGAGGAGATGGGGTCATCTTCCATCATGATAATGCTCGTCCGTACATAGGTCTACTAACCAAATATATCCTAGGATAAATTGGTTTAAATATCTTGTCCTATTCTGCATATTCTTCCGACATAGACCCCTCAGATTATCACTTATTTTGAGGATTTCAAAACTGTTCACATAGTTTTAAGTTAAGATTACGAGAGGAAACTGAATATGAATTATATTCATATGTGACAAAAGAAACTAAAGCATTTTACGAACGAGGCATTTATTGGCTCGTTTAGGGATGGAATCAAGTTTATTAAGCAAAGGCCGTTATTCTCGTGAATAAAGATTTACAAAAAACACATTTTTAAAATTTGCAAGATAAAATTTTAAATCGGTTAAACTTTTTGCACCGACCAACTATTTTATAAGAGACTTTGACCCTGGTAAAACTTTGCCTCGACCACCAGAAGAGAGTTATTTTTATTCGCAACTCACTAGGAATTTTCATCCAGATTAACATTGAAGATTTCTCTTTGAGAACAACCTGTGGTTTCCCTGAAGTCTTAGTGACAACAAGTCTCTCCAGATTTCCAGTAATCATCACCCAATTATTATTATTATTATTATTATTATTATTATTATTATTATTATTATTCATGTTATTCTTCTTATTTTTTACAAAGGCATCAGCACCTAATAAGGCCCAAAGTCACTCGAGGACAAGGGTTAAAGAGTGTACGTCTCAATTGGGCAATATAGTAATCGTTTGTAATGAAAAATTCGGTAAATTAGTTAACTTAAATGGAACGGCCTATAAAGAACTTGCTTACATTGGACTTGAAGACAGCCATATTGGAGTCACCTGGAAAGCATGCAGTTCTACTCCATCACCAGCGATGACTCACTTACAATAACTATTTGTGTTCTTTAGAGTTCGAGTAACAAAAATTTTTCACAGGTTTCCATTGCTCGCTCCCTCGTATTAAACATTTCAAATGAATTGGCGTTATCGCAACAGCCTCTTATCATTGATTTCTCGTTGACAATTTCCATTGGTATTCCCTGATGTTTGGATGATAAAAAGCCTCCTTCTCAGGTTCCAGTGCTCTCCACGCTCTCGGAGTGGTGGTTTGTTTTGTGTTTTCCGTCCTTAGTAAACTGATCCCACACAATTATTTGATGTGATACCAGCCAAGGCTATAGCCACCATTTTTTTTAGGTAAATGCGCAATTAACTGACAATTTTGTGGTTTGAGTTCTATTGGTCTCATGTGATCTTTTCCTTTCTGTTTTTTTGTTGGGGGGAGGGGTGTTTATATTACAACATAAATATGTCTACTTAGTGTTTGCAGATTATACATTCGAATATATTCTTTAAGATTATAGATGCTTGCATTATTGCCTTACGTTGTATTTCTCACTCTTCTCCCTGATTCCAATTTTTCATATTCATTTTCCTATTTTTTTTTGGGGGGGGGAGATGTCGCTATTATTATTATTATTGTTCTTGTTGTTGTTGGCTCATAAGGAGCTTTCACACAGGTCATCAAGGATCTCACCTTGAAGACAACCTGTGGTGCTCCCTCGAAACTGAATGGCAACACGCCTTCTGAGATTTCCAGTACTCTCCACCACTTTCGATGACATTCGCAAACAAATGACTTTGCGTTATCGCAACAGCCGTTTATCATTGATTTCAAGCTGACAGCGGCCATTGGTCTCCACTGGAATTTGAGTGGCAATAAGCCTCCCCAAGGTCCTAATTCTCTTCGCACTAGTCTAGCGGAGGTATGATGAGCGCTCTCTCCTCGGTCTTTCCATACTCCTTGACCCTTCTCGACTATTAGTGATGGGACAATGGGAAAGAGTGAAGGATAGAGAACTTATAGATATGCAGCTTCAATGTTCTTGGTTTCATGCAGTTCTTCATATTTTGCCTCTGCAGCAGTTTGTCTGACCCGCGCATGTGGCTCATGTGTATTAGTCTTCGCATTCAAATGTTTTTTCTTTATATTTCAGCTGTTTTCATTATTGCTATTCGTTGTATCTTTCCAGCAATTCCTCTGATTCCAATTTCTCCCATTTTTAATATTGGCTTACAAGGAGCTTTCA
Organism: Euprymna scolopes; assembly: GCF_053919585.1. NCBI lineage: Eukaryota > Metazoa > Mollusca > Cephalopoda > Sepiida > Sepiolidae > Euprymna > Euprymna scolopes. The sequence continues at coordinate 92,977,926 of NC_136484.1, forward strand.
CACATGTCCTCAAAGATCTCTCCTTGAAAACAGTCTATGGTGTTCTCTGGAATCTGAGTGACAACAAGTCTCCCCAGGTTTCCAGTACTCTTTACCTCTTTCGATAACATTTGCAAATAAATTTGCATTATCACAACATCTGCTTGCCATTGATTTCTCGTTGGCAGTGGCTATTGGTCTTCACTGGAATTTGAGTGTCCAAGCCTCCCCAAGGTTCCAGTTTTTTTTTTTTCGCACTTATCTGGCGGAGGCCTGGTCAGCTCCTAGGTCTTTCCTTCCTCCTTGACTCAACTTGGTTATTTGGTCTCACTCTTTATGGGGGGGGCAGTGATGTGGCAATGGGAGGTTTGGAGTGGGGTTTGCGTTAGAGAACTTATAGATATGCGGCTTGAGTGTTCTTGGTTCCATGTAGTGTTTCATGTTTTGCCTTTGCAGCAGTTTGTCTGGCTCGCGTTTGTTGCTCCTGTGTGTTAGTTTCCACATCCAAGGATTTTCCTTAATATTTCAGCTGTTTTCATTACTGTTGTTCGTTGTATTTTTTCAGTCATTCCTTTGATTCCAATTTCTCCCATTCTTTTTTCAAAGTTTTTTCGAAATTGTTCCTAGTTCTCCTCTATTATAGGTATTATTTTGATTTTCTTCATCTTCCACATCCCTTTCAGCTCTCTGTGTATTTGCTCCGTTTCTCCCTTTCTTTGATATTCACCCTGTGGTCAGCTGGAACAGCAATATCTACGATTTGACAGGACTTTCTTTCTTGGTAATTATTACGACATCCGGTCTTCTTGCTTGGATTGGTTTATCTAGTAGCCCCCTACACCAAAGTAGTAACGTGCCTTGTTTGGGGTGAAAATGTAATTTAAAAAATGTCCCGTAGAAATTAGTGATTCTCATTTTCAAGTACTGTTGCCAGCTTATGTTTGTACCACATATCTGCGCTTTTAAGATGCAGTTGTTTGCATAATTCCCATTGTTATGCCCTTCCCACTTGGTCGTGTCTCTTTTTGTATTCCTTTTGTGCCAGGTTGCTGCATTCACTTATTATATGGTTTATCGTCTAGTCTCTTTGTCCACAGAGTAGGATTTTGTGTTTTCTTGTGTTTTGTCGGTCTTTGCTTTGATGTGGTTGGTTTCTAACGAATTGTCTTGTGCTGCAGTTATTAGGAATTCAGTTTCTCGGCTTATGTTTCCTTTTCGCATCCATCTCCAAGTGTTTTCTTTATTTTCAGCTTTTGTTATCCTTATGAATATTCTGTGTAGTTGCTTCTCCTATCACTTTTCTTTTCTTATCCTTTGTCTCTCTGTTTTCTGTTTTAATGATTTTTTTCAGTGTCTCACGCTGCTATGATTATTCTTTCAGTGTTTTGCATTAAGTATTTTTCTAGTTTTTTTTTTTGTGCCATTCCCACAGTCTTCTATACTAACCAGTTCCCTCTCACTGTCTTTCTTTTTTACATAGAATCGGTGAACATCGCCCTCCGGGTGTAGTGCGTTGTGCATGGTCATGAGTTTTTTGGTCTTCTGATCAATCTGTCTCAGTTCTTCTTTAATCCACCCTGTGAGCGGTACAGAGTATCTTACTCGTGATACTGCTCATGTATTTATGTCTTTTATCAGGTTTCTGCTATATAATTTTGTTTCGAGAATTTTCTTGTTCTCCTAAGGTATTCCTTTCCAATCCTCTGTTGTTGTTGTTGTTGTTGTTGTTATTATTATTATTATTATTAGTAGTAGTAGTAGTAGTAGTAGTATTACTACTACTCATTAGATATACTCTCACAGGCCACCATCAAAGATTAATCACTGATAATAACCAGTAGTGTTTCCTGAAATCTGGGTTACAAGAAGTCTCCCCAGATTTTTAGTACGATTCATCTTTTACTGATAAACTTTGCAAATGACTTTATTCTCTTAACAACCAATAGATTTCTCGCTGGTAGCGAACATTGGTCTCTACTGGCAATAAGCCTACCGAAGCTTCCAGTTGTCTTTTCATTCTTTCAGTGACGGTCTGGCATGTGCTTTCTCTGTTTGGTATTTCCATCGGTATTTCCATCCTCCATGACTCTTCATACCTATTCCATTTATTGCACGTTGAAGTTAACCATGCAATTTGGGGAAGCGAAGCGGAATAGTAAACAAAGAATTTCCACTTTCCATATGGCTGGTTATCATTTGTGGGTTCAATGGTTTTTCTTTTAAGATTAAACCTGTTTTTAGTATTACGGTCGGTTGCATAGTCTACAGCTTGAACCAAGATATTAGCCTTTGAATTACAAAAGTGATTTGTGATTGTGTTCAAATCTCCCGACCAGCAGTAATTATCACTACCTACACCAATAATTGCGTAAGCATGAAACGCAAGCGTTGGTAGGTATAAAAATACTTGATAACTATTTTTTAAATATATATTATATATATATATATATATATATATATATATATAATATAAAGCTGAATGTGTGTGTGTCTGGTGACGAATAGGCTCCTATATGGTTGACTATTATAGAAAACTGATTACATATAATGATAGAAGATTATCGAGACACAGGAGTGGGTACGTTTGATCTGGCAAAACGGTGGTTTATCAAAATTGTGGGGTCTGCGTTCGCGTCTGGTCCACAAAGTAAGGAAATAAAAAATTCAAAAATTAAAAAAAAAAAACGTTTACAATTGTTTTTGATATAGATGTACATGATAATACTTTGATAAGTATGTTTTAACTTAAATAGGGATAGTATAATAAAATTGTGAGGTCTGCGTTCGCGTCTGGCCTCCATAGAATGGAAATAGGCACACACTTTAATAAAGACTTTTTATATCTATCTGCGTAAGTATACTTTTATAATTATGTTTCAGTTTGAAGAAATATAGTATAATAAAATTATGAGGTGTTCGTTCGCACCTGACCTCCATAGAATGGAAATCTGTCACAAAGTTTAACAAGGTTTTTTAATATAGATCCACAGAATATTGTGATAAGTGTTTCGGTGCGAACAGGTATGGTATAATAAATTATAGGGTTTATCTAATTTATTTTTACTTTCATCATATTTTGCTTTAGTTTTGATACCTCAAATTCCACCCAAATTGACAATCCCTCCTTTTAATAATCTATCATACTTTCAGAGTCCATTTTCTGTAGGCTGCTTTTGAACCCAGTCAACGGCGGGTACTTTTACTAGTATATATATATATATATATATATATATATATATATATATATATATATATATATATATCCCCTCTTCACCAAAGTACCATAGATTAGCAACAAAAGATATCACATACAAATTTATTGTGTGTAGACTATTAGCCACTATGTTATGTAACTTTTGAAGGGCATTTTAGGCACATTTAAGCGTTATAATAAAAACTATGCATTTCATCATAGAAGCAACACCATCACAATCACAGCATCTTTAGAGGAAGTAGTTCTTATTTTCTTCCTAAATATTAAGTTTTTCTTACCACCTCAGTCAAGATCTGGCGGAAATATAAGCATTCTGAAGATTTTGTGCTAACACCCTTCGTAACTTGATCATAAACTCGTAAACATAACATCATCTTTCCATTTCCCGATTCAAAAATAATAATTGTTTCCTTCTCAAATTCCGCTCATTCTCATTGGCTGCGAACTGACAATTCGATTATTCCGTAATATGCATCTTAACATAAACGAACGCTCCAGAACTTTTCAAATATTGCGACACTCTCTACAAGAGGCAATCGTTGTAAAAAACATAAACCAAATACAAACATAATAATCACTCATAAACAGAAAATTAAATCCTGATAAATTTACATTTACCTATGCACACATAAACAAGACGCCACTATGCCACTCAAAAAACAAACCCTCAAAACTAATTAACCGCTTAAAATTAAGATTACGCCCCAATATTTTATGCAGGTATTTTTTAACCTAATCATTTTGCCTACGAGACCATTTATTTGTAATATGTTTGATTTTAGAATAATTATACTTTCTCTGCAGTATTTTGTTTACTTTCTTTTCTGAACTCATTATCGACACTTCACATTTCCTTTGTTTACATTTTTTCTGTGTAAATTGTCACCTTAGCTCCACCTCTAAACTTTTCTTTACATTGACGGTTTTTATAGGTGTTCGACTATGTTGATTAAGAAAATCTCATTTATATTTGGCAGATACTAGTAGTTTTCGAGAAATAAGGACCTGTATTGTGCACTTTAATTCAGTGGCCGTCACATTTGTACGTTCGTGTGATGAACAAATTTAATTCTATCCCACCGATACTGTCAGCCGCCCTCCATTTTTTGTTGGTCTATAATATTTTGAGGGTTCGTATCCTAACGACGATTATCAGGGTTAAATTTGGGGCATATATTTTGACAACCCCCTCACGAAATGGGGTGTTGATTCCTATAGCCGTTCTTAACATGCGGAGGTTGGGAGTGTCAGTTCCGAAAGCCGTTCTTAAAATGAGAAAGTTGAAGTTGTCTATTCCGAAATCCGTTCTTAACGTGAGGAGGTTGGAGATTGGGCAACAACAACAACAACAGTACTTTAATTTTATTGGTCAACGCCGGCTAACAGGTCTTGCTAGTAAATATATACAAATATATATATATATATATATATATATATATATAAAACATTGAAAATAATTTTGGTATTAGAAGTAAGAGTAGTAGTGTTAGAAGTAGTAGCAATAATAATATATGTCATAGTTTACAGGAAATTCCTGTGTAACTTTGCGATCAAGTTTGAAAAATCCAGCTTCTGACAACCTCAGATATACGAACCCAAGAGCTGTCGAAAGATGACTCCTTTTTAATGCCTAAGACGTTTTGCTAATTAAGTTTTGACTGCAAGCGAAGACGACGCCTTTCATACAAAGATACAAAGTACCGCCAACTCTTGAACATTTCGGATTATGAATCGCATGTAAACGTATCAACATCAGTTATCTATCGAAAGCCGACATCTTAATTAGGGGTCGGCTCGCTGTGAATCGTATCACCCCGTGTTGATAGACGGCGATGCGTTCGATTTTCTGTTTCATGTTGAATGATATGGGTAAAAGGGATCAAAGTCCTGAAAAAAAAAACCGTCCCCATTTCTTACGAGCAATATCAACAGGCGTTGCCCGACAAAAAAAGAAGAAAAAAAAGGAAAGAAAGCGTGAGGGTAGAAATGGTTAATCAAAGTATATAAATTTGAAACGTTTAAGATTGTTGTTTTTTCTTTTTGTTTTTGTTATTTCTCAGTTTCTACGCCGTTGGGTCTTGTGGGATGTAAAAAGGCATTGAAGTTTGAACTATTTTCGGTTTAATCCGCGTAGGTTCCGTGCTCATCAAATGTAAAGCATCATCCCTGATGTGGGAGCAAATACGAAATGAATGTTTAAATATCATGTGACGCTTGGGGGGTGTGATTGCTGATTGAACGTGACGAACGTCACAATGTATCTTGTCGTCTTCTGTGTTAATTCCTCCTAGAAGCACCGAAAACAAAGGGAGATAATTAGGAGATGTCATGGTAGGAAAAAAGTGGTATTTATGTAGAAGGTGTATTTGTCATGTAAAGAGTTTCACTTGTTAATGATGAGGATGCTGGTGAACTCTAAACTGTAGCCCAAGGTTTTATAAAATACCCAAGAAATGTGTGTGAAACAAGTGCAGATATGATTCTCACAATTGTTTGGATCCTTGGCGGCAGGTTCACAACCGTAAGGACTTTATTGTTTATAGTGTTTCTGAAACGTTGACCTATCTTTACAATAATTCATTCTTTATTGCTCCAGATGAAAACTAGTTTTAATTATAAAGATTGACGCAAACACTTGGATGGAGCATTTATGGTAGGTTCACGGCCGGCATTATTAATTTCCTTGTATGCGATACGAATAAACAGCCTTTGACAGACTATGGATATCCATGAAAGGATACCTGCGCGAGAAATTTTTGAGGATGACCCCCTTAATATGCGACCTTAAGGGCAAAATTCAAATTGCCCACTACATATTTCAGGTCATTACCTTTCCAACGAGCCTTCGTTTGTTAAATTCTATCAATAGCCGCTGCGATTTGGAAATTATAAAATTGATAAAAAAAATTTGGTATATAATATATATATATATATGTATACATATATGTTTGTATATGCATATATATGTATATGTTATATATATGTATATACGTATATGTATATATATTATTATGTATATGCGTATATGTATATGCGTATATGTATATATATTCATATGTATATGCGTATATGTATATATATATTCATATGTATATGCGTATATGTATATATATATGTTTATATGTATGTGCATATGTATAAATTTGTGTATATATATTGTTATACCGGCCTTCCTTAAACAGAGAAATGTATACTGATTAGCACTATAAATAGCGCTAGTAATTATAACACCTGTGAGAGATGCGACTGCACTTCAACTGCTAGCCGAGTGCCCAGCAGATATACACGCTTTTCTATCTTTGTACATTATTGTTAATACACTTGTTCCTTAACCGAACCTCGACTTGATTGTTCTTATTTTCACTGCTGTTCCACGAGACAACATATATGTATGTATATGTATATATAATTGTGTATATATATATATATATATATATATATATATATATACTTATATGCTCGTCATTTTCATTGTTTTACTTCTTTAATATTGAAGTTGAGTTTGGAAATTCTAACAACAAACTAATAGGACATTGCATAAAACCTTTTGGTTTGGCAAATAAGACACTACGACTCTCCCATGATTACTCTTCACCCTATTCAGAGATTATATTTTATTACTATAATTAATTCTTCTTGTTGTTCCGAATGAATTGCCTAGTTTTCACCATCCGGCTAGGCTTACCAAACAACGGTAAATTAGTCTTGAGGCTTAATAGAATTCACGGCTTTTTATTTCAGATGTTTTGCAGATGAAATCCTGTCAAAAGCTGGAACCGGAACCTTTTGCTCTTTAAGTAATTTATGTCAAGCATAGAATTCGAGTACCAAGATAAGTATCGGCTGCGTATTTATTGCGCAAGGAATCGGGTTCTTCCAGCTATGAACAGGGATACGTCAGTTCTAATTTCCCCAGTGGTTTCAGAGTTTTATCATCTTGCGATGTTCGCACAAAGAACGCACATTCAGCTCAATTTGTCATCCAAAACTTCTGCTGTCTATTTTTGTATTAACGTCAACCAAGAAAATTTCCAGAAAGAGAAATGCTAATAATAATTCACTATTAAATAAAAAGTAATTGCGTATCACTGTGGGGAAAATATTTGAATAGTATGGATGTATATTTCCTTGTTTTAATCAGAAAAGCGTACTACGGGTGTTTACAACATGAAATTAAATAGAAAAATACATTGTTATCCAGCGCAGGGTAGTTTCTTTGCATCATCTTCAGCACGTTTACAACTGGTCACATATGTTTTTTTTTTTTAAGAGCAAGCTTACCATTATTAACTTTCTCTAGCCTATAATATATGATTGATCAGCTTCATCAGCATTCTCGTTGGGGGGGGGTCAGACGATTAGTGATATACACCTTTTCTAAGACTAAACTGAATCATACCCTAGCTCAACAGATCTGAATCTTAAGAAGCCATCGTGGCGTACCCTCTGTCTGACTGATTCTCGAGGAACCACGTACGATGCAAATTGTATGAAGGTGATCTGAGGAAATCCCACCGTCTTTTTTTTGTATTGTCTCTGTTTACCCCTTGACTGACAAAGTACATGAAAGATGAAGCATGGTATGAGAACAAATACTACACTTTGCTCCTACCAAATTTGGGCCCGCCAAATAATCAGGTTTCAATTAACACTTAAACATTTTACCTTTATTTTGAACTAGCATTTCAGCTCGGTTTTGCTCGGGCCCTATGTACAGCTCATAACTTTATGTGCATATATATATATATATACATACATATATATATATATATATATATATATATATATAATGTTTGACTCATATTCAGGTAACCTACACCTAAAATTTCAAGGGTTTAGACACAAAATTGTCGGAAGAGTTTGCTAGAGTCTGCAAAAGTCAACTTTTTAAACGTTGACCTCTTGACAAACAAATTTTTACCCAAAAACTGATTACAACGCTTGCTGCATGTCTGAATACCCTTTATGTAAATTTTCGAATGTTTAGACCTTAAATTGCCTGAGTAGTTTGCTAGAGACCGCAAAGGCAAAATCTTTTGAACTTTTACCCCTTGGAAGCCAAATTCTCGACCAAAAACCGATTTAAAAGCTTGCCCCTGTCTAAATACACTTTATGTAAAATAGTAAAAGTTTAGACCAAAAATTGGCTGAGTAATTTGGTAGAGCCTGGAGAAGGAAAGTTTTTTAAAACTTCGAACCCAATTTTGACGCATTAACATTTATTGTGCTGAGCTCAAATCAAGTTAAAAGATTGATCCATGTCGAAGTAACCTACATTTAAAATTGCAAGTGTTTATACCAAAAATTGGCGGAGGAATTTGGCGGAGTTTTCGAAGAGCAAATCGAGTAATTTTGACCCTGGTTGCAGCCAAATTACTTGCCAAAAACCCATTTAAAAGATTTTCCCAAATCTCAGTACCCCTTACGTTAAATTTCGAGTCTGTAGACTGAAAATTGAGTAGTTCAGTAGGGAAATGTACACACACAAACACACAAACAGACAATTTCACTTTTATAGATATACTAGCATGGGTGCCCGGCGTTGCCCGGTTGTTTGGAGTAGCGTGTTGAGCAAAAAAAAAGTAGTAATAGGATAGCAGGCACGAACCTGTACCGCGAAGGGGGAAAAGAACAGGGAAAACGTGACGTTATTGCTGTCACGACTACCGCCAAACCGGAAGTGACGTAGGTTTGAATTAAGGCTAGACAATCGAGAAGACGAGATGACTTTGGAAAATATCGGTGAAAAAAGCTACTCCTCCCTGTAGAAAATTGTCCAGTTTAGGGTGAATAAATTAATGTTTTTGGCCAATTTCTTGGTATTTGTCGTCTGAAGGGTCGAGGTTCAAAACGATCCTGATCTTATGAAAATCTGTTGCCTCCGTCGAAAGTTTTAGGCAGACATGCAAATATACATACATACATTTATATATTGATAGCTCAAATTTTCGACCAAAACGGATTAAAAAGCTTGTCCTATCTCTGAATACCCTTTATGTAAATGCTCAAATGTTTAGACGAGAAATTGTCTTTAGTAATTTGGTAGAGACCACAGAGGTCCATTTTTTTAAAAACTTTCACCCCTATTATGCCCCCTAACATTTATTGTTTTGGTCTCAAATCAAGTTATTAAGTTAGATCCATGTCCAAGAAACCTATATCTAAAATTTCAATTGTTTATACCCAAAATTGGCGTAGAAGTTTGGTAGAGTTCTCAAAGGTCAAATCGTTGAACTTTTACCCCTTAACAGCCAGAATTCTGCTCGAAAACGGATTACAAAGATTTTTCCCAGTCTCCATACACTGTATATCAAATTTCGGGTCTGTAGACTGAAAATTGACAGAGTTATTGTGTAGGGAAATGTACACAGTATTTACTAAAATTTATAGAATTTGTCTGATTAAAATATAGTATGTGTGCCGTATGCAGTTGGTCGTGTGTTTCTACATAATATATCTAAATTAAGTGAATACTCTGAAGAAGATTTACAGATTAAGCGAAAGTACTTGGTTTGTAGAAATTTTTTTTTCTTTTATAAATAATTTATATGTTGATATACAAAAGAAGCAGAAGAATTGAATAAATAGAAGAAAATGCAATATATGGCGATTAAAAGAAATCAAATTTGTTTCGAACAAAATAATTCCGTTTAGATTATTCAAATGACATTTCTCATCTTGGAAGTTATTCTCACAACGTTTTGGTCAATGTAATCTTTGACTTTTAAGTACGTCCTGTGAAACTCGGGAATCTGGATGGAATTTCGAACGGCAAGTACTTGATACTAACGATACTAAGAATATAATTACGAATGACACAAGATTTCTATTCGGCCATGGTTGACAAAATGAATGATTGAATGAAAAAGTTATTCGAAATTTTCAACAGATTTCCGAGTTTAATACGAAGCTTTCCGTATTCGATGAAACAGAGCAGAAGAACATAGAAAGTTATATCATCCAAGATGAAAACTGTAGTCTGGATTATCCAAAACATATAAATTATTAATCCCCCACCTAAAAAAATATTTCAAAACACATTTATACAAGTTCTTTTGATTTTATTATTTATGCACGACAAGGCACGACAAATGCTTCGTGCCGATTGTCTATCCGTGTGTTATTTAAGCATGCCATTCGAGCAATCTGTGATTTATATGTCAAGAATACTAAAAAGTAACCGACTTTTATTTAGACGGACTGATATAATGTTTTACTTTTCGCGAAAAGCCAATGTAAAAAATAAACAAATTTTTCAGACCAGAGTTGTAAATGTTTCCTTAAGTTGAAAGAAAAATATATTTATTTTATCGTAAATATTTTCATAGTGTTTTTTTTTTTTAAATATTAAACGTTTACCAAAAATTGTTTCACTTAAACGATCATTTTTTTTTAATTTGGTTAAACTCGTATTTTTATACATTACCTTCAGGTTTGAAAGAGAAAAGAAAAACTAAAAGAATCTGGGGAAAAAAAACCAATGAAGAAAACGTGTTTTTAAAAAAAATATTTTAACGAAAGAACAACAGTATGCCAGTTCGTCATGATTAAACTCTGTTCTTCCTATTTTTCTGGACATAAGAATTCCAGTTTATCCGAATTATGTGCTTAAATATGATGTAGATAGACAATCGACACGAGACATTAGCTGTGCCTTAATTTGTCGGACATAAATAGATAAACCGAAAAGAACCGGCATACAATTGTTTCAGAAAATGTCATGAAAAAATTAATAATTCATATTATTTCGATTATTACGAGAGGTCATTTTTCGTGACTTAATTTGTCGTACATAAATAATAAAAAAGGAGGATTAATATAAATTTATTTCAGAAAATTTTAGATTTAAATTAATAATTCATACTAGCAAGACCTGTAGAAATTCCACAGGGGAGACATTCATATGTTGGCATTCTGTAGATGTTTAGTGTAAATGGAAATGTTCTGATATTATTGTAGCTTTTTGTTAAAACTGCAAAAGTATTTATCTAAGCTAGCACGAACGCCTGGCAAAGCCCGGTTAAATAGTATATTTTACTTCTTGCAGATTCCGTACGTATTATTATACAGCTAGTGTTCGATCGATTTTTATATGTTATAAAGTTGCGATTTAAAAAAAATGCATCTATATGCCTTGGGTTCCTCAGCTTGAATCGAAACCAAATTCCAAGCTTTTATATATATATATATATATATATATATATATATATATATATATATATATATATATATATATATATATACAGTTTAGTTCCTTCCGCTATAATCGAAACCGAAACGAAAACATGTGAAGAATTCTTGATAAAATTATTATAAGAAAATAGATTACTAAGGTGCCATCAACTAAAATCGAAACCGAAACCAAGACTTATGAAGAATGTTTGATAAAATCATTTTTTAAAAAGATTATTGGTGTGGCATTAGCTATAACCGACACCAAAATTATGAAGAATTCTTGGTAAAATTATTCATTACAAGAAATAGAAGTACATAACAATTTAACGACCCGGATATAAGTGTGACACAAAAAATAACACACACGCTATCATTTTATTATATAGATTATTTGGATTATTCAAGAGAGTTATTATTTGTGCCTTTGTCGTGCCTTAATTTGTCATACATACGTAATAAAAAGGCACACATCTTTTAAATAACTATTAGCATTTAACACAACCTGATTCAAGCAAGTTGATTTTAATTGGTTGCTTTAAAATCTGACATTAATTATCCTCACCTGTACTTCTAAACAGATCTTTTTTTCAAAAACAACAAGACAAAAAAAAAACCCAACAAAAACAGGCTAATGAAATATACATATCACTCGGGTATATTCTGACAGGTGAGCATGCACAACAACATGCGTCAAGGTGCCCATAAAAATGGCATTCAAACAATAAAGAATAGGAAGGGATCGGAGTGGAAGGGTATCACCGAAAGCAGGTTCTCCCCACCCGATTTGCCTATTCGTGTAATATACGCATAAATAGTTTACCTGTAATCAAATACCCAGACTTTCATGGTGCATAACTTCGTACGTATGCACCCAAGCCAAATCGTCTGGTTCTGTCTTCGATGAAGAATCAACTCGATAGAGTGATACCTAGGTGACTCTCTCCCACCTACTCTCTTTCTCTCTCTCTCTCTCCCTCACTCTCTTTCTTAGTGAATACGTACATGCACAATAAATGTGCTCCTTATTTACTGACGCTTCGAAATCGTTCGCGTTACTGTCTATAAAGCGATATCTATATGTTTGTATAGCACCAAAAATATTGAAATTAAAATTTTCGAAAGTAAATAAATGAATAAATACTTCTTTAATTTCATGAATACATCAAAGATATTGAAATGTACCGACTAGCGCTCATTCGAAATAAAGAACAAAAACATTCTAACGTCAAACTAGCACCACATCTTTTGAGCGTAAGCGGATACGTGTCGTATAAACTTCTTTATACGATACTCATTTCATGTTATAAACGTATTAAATATTTCGAAAATACGCACGAAAAGAGAATAAAAATTTTCAAATTAGAAACGCAGGAAATTTCAAATATTGTACTCGGATTTTATTTCCTGAAATCAATCATCACCAGAAGTCTTGAAATTAATATGAAACGTTCGTGTATATACACTGTGTCCAAAGAGTCACTGAGGGTTAAAAGTCTTTTTTAATTTTACCATTAATCATTATATTTTTCTCTATTTCAAATATTTTAAAGATAATTTTTTGGAAATAATTATGGATAAGTATAGCATTGAACAACGTGCGAAAGTTGCGAAATTGTTTTATCAAAATCGTTGGTCAATTTGGCAACAACAACATCTCTCTCTCTCTCTCTCTCTCTCTCTCTCTCTTTCTCTCTCTCTCTTTATGGCAATATCAAATGGCCACTACATTCCGCAGACTTTGCTAGCTCTGACTTTTCTTAGTGGGAATATCTTAAAAGAAAGAGTCTATGTTAACAAACTCCAAACCCTGCAAGAATTGAAGGAAAACATTAGGAACGAAATAAGGGAGTTAAATCGAAATCCAGAGATTCTGCAATCTGTTATGAATAATGTTTTGGAAAGAGCATAAACATGCGAAGCTGAAATGGGTCAACATTTAAAAAAACATTTTTTTCATGAATAAAGATTTTTTAAATTTTGCATAGTTTTTTTTTTTTTTAACTTTTCCAATGTTTTAGATTGTGTTAAAATCACAGAAAGATATCAAAAATTAGGAATCTATTAAAGTTCGAAACCCTTCAGTGACTTTTTGGACAAGCTGTGATTTTTTTTTTTTACATTTAGTTTCATGTTCAATTATTAGTTCCATAAATTACAACATATCTACATAGTATTAAACATGTACGATGATATTGTGACCTGTTTTGTTTTTTTTTTTTTTGCTGGTTATTCATGCATACTGCAAATCTACATGAATATTGTCAAGAAGGAGAGAAGGACGCATGAGTTAAAATGCTGAGAGAAATTTCAATATTAACAATGAAAAATAAGCAAACTATAATAGAGGAAAAAAAAGATTTTGTAAATGTTTTAAATTAAACAAAACTTTTCATAAACGCAGGGAAATGCTAAAAGGTTTTATAAATGTTTTAAAACTCAATAAGTATTTTTCGGAAATATTTGCACATTCCGAAACGTTTTCTATAAATATTTGTACATTCCAAAAACGTTTACATAAACATTCGTATATTCTAAAAGATGCACTTAATCTTGACGAAACGGGTCACGGATAATAAATTATGATACTAAAGTTGTTTTTTTCCTTGTTTATCATCGCGAATTATTTTGACATAATTTCTTTCGTTCATTGTACGAGTTCGAGTACAAATGCACATGTCAATTAGATATTTTACATCTGTCATTTATTAATATTTTGTTAAAGAATATTAAAAAAAGGCAAACTATCTAGAGAATGATTTTCCATATATATATATATATATATATATATATATATATATATATATATATATATAATTGGGGGCGACAACCACAGCGACAAATCTGAAGCTAACCCGCAAAACACTATATATACAAATGTAGGCAAATTTGGGCATATTTTATTGGTTTGCAAATATAGATCCTATTGACGAATTGTCAATTATAACCATGTAATTGTATTATAGTCTTTAAGAGACTTTCAAACTTTCATTAAGCTTCGTCCCATAGAACCGAAGATATGAGCATTTCAATATTCAATTTTACAATCAGTATAGATACATCTCTCTCTCTCTCTCATATATATATATATATATATATATATATATATATATATATATATATATATATATATATATATCACCTTTTCTGACAATTTTATCAGTTTTAAATCTCAGAGATTATTGATCAGAATTTAACAAATAAAGGCTCGTTGGAAAGATAATGACCTTAATGGCGTAGTGCGCTTTGTAACATTTACCCTTTATGGCGCTCATTAAAGGGATCATTCATCATCCAGAGCCAACTTTTGGCACATTTTTAAAGCAACAAAATGTTTCAATCATAGTCATTTGTTTTTCTAGTTTTGCATATAAATTACAAAAGACTTGATATTTCCCCCAAAACTCTGACGGTTATGACTTTACACTAAAACTTGCTGCTATGATTTCAAATGATCTGAAATAGTAGCAAGGGGGGGACTGGATTCTAATTATATCTCATATGTTATATCGCCCCTCTTTGGTTTCATACCTAAAGTAAATTTCAAAGTATATAAGGATGATTTGATACTGGAGATATTCATAATCATACCCTATTTGTAAAAGAGGGGAGATATAGCATATGAGAAATATTTGGAATCAAGTCTTCTCTTGTTGTTATTTCAGATCATTTGAAATCATGGCAGCAATTTTTGTTTTCTTTCGAGCAAGATCAGATGTTTTGGGAAATGGCTGTCGGGTTTCGATCCCCGCTTGAAATAATTGCCTGTCTAGCCGCACTGATGAGCTGTGATACAGCAAAACAGTACTGTATGTGGATGACTATGTTATAAAGATCTGCTAGAGTCAAGCAGTCTTTTTCTCTTCCTTATTGTTGACCTCGGTTGCTGTGCTCAGCCAGATCATTATTTTGAAACCTATGAGTCCTAACGACAGAGATGCGAAACAAGGAATAGCTATACGTCAAAGAGTATTTATATGGCACTCCTAGGCATGCCTAGCGATAAATATGGGCTGGTAGTAGAGGTGAACACTTTACTGACAGTAAAATTATTATTATTATTATTATTATTATTATTATTATTATTATTATTATTATTTATTCACTAGAAGTAATCACACAAGCAATCATCAAAGTTTGCTTTTTGAGAAAAACTTGTGGCGCTCCCTGAAATCTGAGTGACAACTCTCCCCCAGACTTTTAGTACTCTCCACCTCTTTCAATAACCTTTGCAAAAGAATTTACGTTATTATACCTTCTGTTGCTTCCAATTTCCCCTCCTCATGGTCAGCTTGGATATCCTGGATAAAAATTGTGATCCTGTTTATTAGCGTTTCTAGTTTTGTCTTTGTTTCAGTTAATCCATGTACATTAGGGGGTTCAAACTTTCTTTTGTAGTAGTGAACTTGTATCCGACTTGGCATTTTTTTTTTTAGTTTATTGTTCAGGGGCATCACGGCTATAATGAATAGTAATAGTGATAGGGAATCACCTCGGAAGATCCGTCTTTGTATTTTGATTTCAGTTATGTATTGCTCATCAACTGTCTATTCATGTCTCCATGTTCTCATTGCATTTTCTATCAAATTGATTATCTTCCATGGTATTTTGTATATTCTCAGGCATTCCATTACCCATGCTTGTAGGATTGTATCATATGCTTTCTTATAATCTATCCATGCCTTGGCTAAGTTCTTTTTTTTTCTACTTTTAACCTCCTTTAGAATACTTTGATATGATAGGTCATGTGTTCCTTCTTTTTCCTTTTTGGCATCCTTTCTGTTGCTTTTCAGGTAGTCCGCGGTTATGAAGGGAATGACAAATTTGTGCCCTCAGTTGTACAGTTAGTATTTTCCACATTGTAGGTAAACAGGTTGTAGAAGTTGCTGGGGATGGTTCCTTTTTCTTTGTGTTTTTTTTTCTGTTTTTGTTTTTCAACAGTGTGGCGGTGGTTCTTCTTCTTCTTCTTCTTCTTCTTCTTATTATTATTATTATTATTATTATTCCCCCTCCTCCTCCTCCTCCTCCTCCTCCTCCTCTTCTTTTCTCACTGTGTCACTGTGTTGATGTCTTGCAACATATCATTATCGGCAAATTTCGGGCTAAAATCCTAATGCTATTGGTATTTCCACCATTAGTTTTTCGTTCCCAGTCGTGTATTTTTTTTTTTGTTCTTATTGAATGCGATTTCCATATGCTTTTCTCCTTGCAAGTAAAATTAGAGTGTGATCATTTAACAAAATATTGTTCGATAAAACTTAGAATCTAACAAACTCTGTTTCACTACGTATAAGAATTAGTTTTATCCTGACTTTTATGCTAATCTTTGTTAATATTTTCATAACTTAATAGAAAAAAGGGTTCTTGGCTTTAGGATCAGGATCAAAGTGTAGTATCTGTTCTAATGTTGCATTAGACTTGTTTTGCCTCGGATAATGGAGGAAAAAACCTTCATGACTGATATATTTTTAAATGTTTGTTACTATCCAGAATGTCCCTGTTTTAGCTAGTTTCCTCCGCATTAAAAACCTTGTGTCTAATTCTGCCCTTGTGTAAATAAAAAAATAACAGTATTTTTACAACTCTTCGAACCATCAACAATCTGATCTTTTCAAGTGTATCGTTTCCAACTTTGGAATCTTGATGCCGAATTCTGGGACTTCTACGAAATAAAGGTTTCTATTCGAAATACCGTATTTTGAGGTAATTGCGCCAAATCCGAGGAGGTTGTGCCAACTAAAAAAAGTGGTCTTTATATGCGTGGTTGCTAAAAGAGAACTTTTAGCTAGTTGGTGCAATTGCCCCAAAGTACGGCACCGTACATGTTTCTTAATTCGACAGAAAGATTTTCAAGTTCAAAAACATGTTCGTGAAGAAGGTCGGAGATTACACCGAGCGAGAAAGCATGAAAATAACAACGAAGATGAGAATAGTAGTCTAAATAATCCTCAAATATAAAGTATCATGAAGGGTTAAGATATTTTTTAATTAATATTTAATGGCATTTGAAGCTTTTAAATTATGTAATATCGGAAACAATTTATATAAACAAACTTTTTTTTCTTTTATAAACGAATTCACAAGAAGAAAAAAAAGATTTAACTAATAAATACACATACTGATGAGATTAATATATTTTCCAAGTGGTAGAGTCGTTCCAAAACGAATATCTCCTATATTTTAATTCAAAAACTAAAACGTTGAAGAGTTACGAAGACGGCAGTGGTACCATTAAAATGCGCGACGTTTTGTGCTTCAGGATTGTTTTTTGTAGATAGTCACTATAATTCTCAGTGAACTTTTGTCAGCCAGGAATTCAATGATACATGTTTCTTCAATGCAGAAAAAATTGAACCGATCAACATTCATCAACTCCTGTTATCTATTTACGAAGTTGATGCAGTTGATGCCAGCTTAATTAGGAAATGGGTTCGTCGATTTCAGAGTTGTGACAGAAATGTAAGTGACCAAGCGCGCCCCGAACTTTTACGATCAATGCATTAAATAGACTGGCAAAAGTGCAGTGAGAATGGTTGTGACTATGTAAAAAAAAAAAAAAATTCTGAAACACAGATGTTTACTTGTTCAAATGATACCATTCTTGACTTCGTAGCTCTTCAACGTTTTTGTTTCTGAGTTAAAAAAAAAAAAAATAAGAGGCCATACATTTCGATCGACCGTCGTAGATATTCAGGTATCTGATTATTCCAACGTAAAATTCATATTTCAAAACATTTTTGTTCTTCTACACAGAAATAAACTGGGTAAATATCAAGTAATAAAAGTATCTGGCGGGCTAAAGCAAACTTTGGCACAAGGCCAGCTTAAAAGAGCCCGCTGTGAAAAGGAAACATAGAAGATGTAGTCATGTACGATAAGCATTCAAACCATCTCTTCGCGGCAGGTGCTTCGACATACCCTGCGAAAGTGCGTTCGTATTGCTGGAAATGGGGGTGACTTTTTACCTAGTTAGGATCTGACGCCGCAGTCGCTGTCGTAAAAAAAAAAAAATGCATCTTCATGCAAGGACGTTCAGGCGGTTGGAGCAGCGTATTTGTCGAGATTGAGAATGTCGTAGGTTCTGGAGAATGCTATGCTAAGGAATCTGTTTGACTTCGTGCCAAAATCCGAAAAGTCGGTGGAAATGCATAAAAATAAAAATGGCGAAGCAGATTTTTTAAACAAGAATTACCGCAATTTGTCAAAAAAAAAAAAAAAAAAAAAAAAAACAATGTCAATTAAAATCATAAACTGTAAAAGGCCGAATTTTGACTGAAAGATTAGGTTTAAAATAAATTCAGATTTCAATAATTTTCTATTATCAATTATCTTTTTTTTTTTACATAGACATCATCACTTATCAAGGCCAAAATACCACTCCAGGATAAGGTTTAAGGGTTTTAACAGCATACTTATCCTTCGTAGTATCTGTTCTGATGCTACACTTCACCTTTTCTGCACTTGGTAAGTGAAGGATAAATCCTTTAGTACCGGGACAATTTTTATTTTTGTTTTTATCCATTTTATTTTTTTTGGGGGGGGGTAGTTGGACTTTCGTTACATTAAAACCGACCTTGTGCCTTACTCTGACCTCGTGGGGAGGTAAATAAATAGGAATATCATGTGTCGAACTAGGATGGTGTCATTTAAAATTTCGAAGTAAGTCTCGTCTTCAAACAGACGATATTTTTCAGTCCGCATTGTTTATTTAGGTTTGAATATGTATTTAATATCATTTAAATAAATAAATTAATTAATTAAGTATCTTCGTTAAGTAGGTACGGGCAAAAAATGGGCGGACAAAGATAGAGGGACTTAGTTTTGGAAGCCGATAATTTTTTGTAGACTTCCGACCACTTTTTGATTGTATTTGAAAGATTAAGGGCTAAACTTAATTTCCAAAAGGAAAATAAATATTTGTACACGTAAAAAAGTTATGAAAAATGTTTTCACGGCGAGCTACCCAATTCAGCTAAATTTTGAAGTTAAATAAATTCATTGTAAAAATCCTTTAAAAGATAAATATTAGTTTTCTGGCTCTCTTTCAAAGATAATTAGTAAAGTTAAGTTCTAAGATATTGAATTACATTTTTAAAAACACCTTGTTTGTACAAAACATAAATTAATTAGCCCCAAAACTGAGTGATTCTGCCATTCGCAAAACGCAACAAACTAAAATTTTGTATAAGACGGACCAAAATTTCAAACAGTCGAAAGACAGTGAAAATGACGTCATGTAATTAAAAGGGAAAAAGGGTTGTGATAGTTTTCTCTTTTTCCCCCAGACGTGCATCCGTACATTGCTATTCCGAACGGTTGTATAAAATTTTCCATTTCGTCATTTAATTATTTTTCTATGTTACTGTTGTTAAAGTAACTTTTTTTAAATTATTGTTCAATTATATAAAAAAAATATGTTACGCCAAAAGTTTCACATTCTTGCGAGCAAAATATTAAAATCTTACATATAAAAATTATGCGAAACCTGTAATTAAAAAAAAATTAGAAATATTTTTTGCAATTATAAATTTTTTTGTCAAAATATTAAATAAACAATGCTTAATTCAATGGTAATATCGGTAGTTCGAGAAATTAATTTTTCTTCGAGTTATATCGAATTCATTAATACGGATTATAGGGGTTTTTTCCTAATATTTCTGTAAAAATTATTTCATTTTCTTTTTACGAATTACGATGCTTTATTTATAGAAAAAAAGCAAAAACAAATTCTTGAGTCTTTTATTTACAACAGAAAACCATAAGTAAACGCATTTTTTGTTGAAACAAAATAATATATTTCCACTAAAATTTAAATAAAAGTAATTAGTTCATTATATCTCACGATGATTATTTGATAAATACTGAATTTTTTTCCTGATTTTTTTTTTTGTTTTGGTTATTTGTTTAAGGAAAAAGAGGGGTCAAATGTTTATACATTTTGTGCATCGGAATTCATTTTGCCCGTACCTTTCGTTAAGTAATAGGTTGTTGGTCCCCCGACAAAAGGAGGGTGGACGTGTAAATTCACCGTGGTCCGTTCGTCCGTTCGCACTTTTCCCAATAACTACGCCTTGGAATTTTTTTGACATTTTGCACAAACATTATACATGATATGAGTAAAAAAGTATCAGAACGGATTTTCCGGGAAAACTTCGGTGGCTCCACTAGGGATACGTTTCGGATTATAATGTCTAGAATGGACATTTTTGATGCCTTGGATTTTTATAAAACTTTCTGAAAAGTTGTAACTAACTGATTTCTATATAATTTTGTTTGTCTATACTTCGCGATAACGCTTGGGTGTGCTCCAGGGGCTCTTTTAGAGCTAATAAAAGCACTCCATTTTTGGGACTATTTTACTATATTTGTTCAAAATATTCTGTGTATGTCTATTTAGCAGTTTTGCATAGTGCTGAAATTAAATTTAAATATGTTAAAGCCTTAGGGACTTTTGGGGCTAAATGGGGAGGGGGCAAATGATGGACTTTTTTTTCGTTGCATTGGCAGAACTCACATTTACATATGTTAAGGCCTAGAACTGCACCGTTTGTTGATTTTAACGAGGATTTGACGTCCCCTCGGGACTTTAGGGCATAAATGGGGGGGGGGAGAAGGAATGCTGAGCTTAGTCATTTTTTTATGCCCCGTTCACAGTGCACTCACGGGGGACCATGCGTGCTTCACTTGTTTCCCATGTAATCCTCATTTTTCTGTGCAAAAATAAACTTGCATAAATATCATATATCACACATATTTTATCTGCTTTATCAAGTTTGGTGCAAGGTTAAACAGAATAAATTTATTATCAAAGAGCATATACTTTGAAATGGGCACAAACAACTGTTTTAATTGCAATGTTTTTAAAAAAAATAAGGAAATTGACTAAATAATTATAGTCTGGTGTCTTGAGTTACTATCTTATTTTGTGAATTTGAAACAATGTATATGTTTTTAAAAAAATCCTGATGAAAGCTTTTTTTATAAGCCGAAAATTGAAATTTTAAATAGATAAATATCTGTGTATTTAAAGATACAACTTCGCACTTTATCGTTCTTCTAATCCCACATTTCAAACTTCCCTTCTACCGCGTGCTTCTTAAAAGTGGATCTTACTAAAACTCATACTTCACACTAGCGAACGAACAGCGCCATCCACCAGATTTACAATATACAACCAACATGCCAGAACGACACCATGGCACATAAAAGCAAAAAAAAAGAAAAAGAGGAAAGAAACTAATATATTGTATTGTTTTTTTTTTAAAATAATCCTGATAAAAGTTTTTTTATAAGATGAAAATTTAAAACTTGTAATATATAAATATCTGTTTATTTAAAGATACAAGTTCGCACGTTATCGTTCTTCTAATCTCACATTTCACACATATATATAATATATTATATATATATATTATATATTATATATATTATATATATATATCATATATTATATATATTATGTATATATTATATATAAAATTTGGATGTCTTCAAGTCCAACATAAACAAATTTCTAATGGACCGCCCTCTTTAGTAGACACTTTATCAAATCTCAACACTAACGTATTGTACACGCAATAACCCTTATCCCCGAGTGGCTTCCTTGATAAGTGGTGACCACCTTGTAAAAAAAAAATTACGCTAAACTAGTTAATTAAATAAAGAGTTCGTTTAAAGTTCCGTACAGATTCCTGAATTTGACACAAAGATTCAAGTTCGATAAGAGACACGTGAAGAAGACTGGGCGTTATATCGGCCGGAATATTGTGGAAATTAAGGAATCAAACATTTTCCGCTATTCATTCTCGTGAAGCTTCGTCAGTTTATTTCATAGAATGGATGTCGCTATGTGTATTTATACGTCCCTGTAGTATTGGGTTGGCTAAATAGTCAATCAGATTATTTGTTATCCACACATCTATTTATCGTAACCAATGGACACACGTTTAACAGGCAAGGGTAATTAGATCTCTACTTCACCTATTTCTTTGTCTTTTTTGCAGGGACGGGATTGTTTTGTTTTTCTTTGTGTTGGGATTTGTGATCGGATTTTACTATTCTATGATTCATGTACTTCATTACTCCACTTACTTCAACTATTTTCAAATTGCTTATTCGAACTTGAAACATTTCATTTGATATATTTTCTTAAAATTGAAAAACCCTTGTCTACAATATTAAACTTTGCAAAATTCATGATAGTTAGTAAATTCTTATTTTACTGGGTTTGTTTTCTTTTTGGGAATAAGGGCATATATTTGTAACATTCATATACCTTGTTTGATAATTTGATGAGTTTTTTTTTTATTTTCATCATATATGATATTTTTTTATTAAATATAACTTTTATACATACAAGCAACCTTTGAGATTTGAAAAAAAATAACTCGATCGCCGGTCGAGTGTGAGGGAAAATTTACTCGCTCAAAAATATTTTTACTCGTCCGATTTTATGTCTTTGTTTCATTCAATAATAGTAAATAATTTTGCAACAATTCAAGAAATTACCGTGTGTATAATCTAACAAGAAAATATTTGTTTAACTCTTGTAAATAAACTATTTTATTACTACAAACATTTCAGTAAACATTCAACAAAACGTTAAAATACAACATCAGTCTCTTTATATAGCATCATTCATATTGTTCCATAGAAATAAGAATCATTTCTTCGGATGCTGATA
>NC_136484.1:93003473-93038473 GCF_053919585.1 Euprymna scolopes
TAGCATGCTTTCGGTCGGTCTTGATTTGTTAAAAGTCTTAAATAATTCTGCAATTGTATTTTTAGCATCGCCCATACTGAGGATTGAACCTTCAACATCAGAAGGCTATCACGTAGAACAGATTTTTTTACTTAATAATTTATTCATTACACACTGAATATTGCGAATAAGTTCCTATATTCATATGTATAATTTAGACTCCTACACTAATTGGTGTGGCGGAAATAACCTATATTACCTACTAAAAGACTATTCTAATCTCAATAAATACCGGAGGACTAAGCCGTAAGGTATCAGTTGACACCCGGTATTTGTACTAGGCTGGTTATTTAAGTGTGATGTGCACAGATGCTGCAGACAAATTAGTTGTCCTTAGTCAATAGAGGGCGAACCCTTCTATACTAAGGCAATTTTATTTTGTAGAATCCCCTCTTTAGGGGAGCTGGTTATCTCTCACGTTAAACCGATCTTGTATCACATTTTGTTTTGTGGGGAACAAATAAATAACCAGTTGATATCCCCAGCCCAGCTCGTTCGTCGGCTAGCACGAATAACCTACCTATTGTATTCTTTGCAATACATATTGTTGCTTTATGTTGGCGTTCTGTTTTTCTTTGTAATCTTTTACCAGAGCTATAACAGTTGCGACGTCGGAATTTAAACTCACACTCGAATTTTAAATACCGCAAGCATTTAAAAGAACTCATGACTAAAAGCTGAATTAAACCAAAGAAAGTGTTCAGAAAACACTCACAAACGGAAAAAAGAGAACTCGCAAAAACCAAATGAGTATAAAAGTTTGAGTTGCAAACTCGTGAAAGTAAAAATATTTTCATAGTCAGTATTATACCGATCATAAAGAATGGACCCATTACAAAGTACATTGGTGGTCCTGGATATGACATTAAACTATATCCGCTAGTGAGGCCCCAGCTTGCGGGTTTGGGGAGTGTGGAGCCACCCTTTAATTGCCATTGCTCCCAGTTCCAATCTGACCCGGAGTGATAGTACCTGTTAGGATCCCAACTATGGTTAAATAAAAGCCGACTTAAAAAATATATATATTTTATTAAAAAATATATATTTTTTATTAAAAAAAATTCTTCAAAATCACTGGATTTGGGATTAAATAACCTGAAAAAGGATTGACATGCCGTAAAACAAAACAACCAACCAAAGTACATTTGAACAATTATTAAAACTGCAAATTGAACAACAACAATATTAGCAACAATTATTTGAATACCAGAAACGTTCAGATGAAAAACAACATTAACTAATGAGACAGAAGCCCAGCAATATGAAAATCAACAGCACATGAAAGAGCTGCTTATTCGAGTCATAAAAAATATGTTCACTAATAATACAACACAATAATACAACACTATTATACAACACAATAATATAACACTATAATACAACACCATAATATAACACTATAATATAACACTATAATACAACACTATAACATAACACAATAATACAACGCTATAATATACTACTATAATACAACACAATAATACAACACAATAATACAACACTATAGTACAACACCATAATATAACACTATAATACAACACAATAACACAGCACAATAATATAACACTATAATACAATACAATAATATAACACTATAATACAACACAATAATATAACACTATAATACAACACAATAATATAACACTATAATACAACACAATAATATAACACTATAATACAACACAATAATATAGCACTATAATACAACACAATAATATAACACTATAATACAACACAATAATATAACACTATAATACAACACAATAATATAACACTATAATACAACACAATAATATTACATAATAATACAACACAAATAATATTACATAATAATACAACACAAATAATATAACATAATAATACAACGCAATAATATAACACAATAATACAACACAATAATATAACATAATAATACAACACAAATAATACTACCGCATTTTCACAAGATTCAATATGGAATACGATTGACAATTTCTGCTACGGACCTGAAGCATGTAAATTATTTGAAGCTTATTTTCCTCGATATGAAGATTTTTTTTATTATCGACTACAAACGGTGGTCGAACGAGAAAAAAAAAGTTCGTTTACTATTACGAAAATTAGAGACGGCCAAGCAAAACAAGTGTGTGGAAAACGTCGGAATTAACTTTCGCCGATACGGTGGAACTTCTTACAGAAATATTTAACCCGAATGTCTCATTATTCCATAAACGTTGGTCATGTCTGAATTTGCAGAAGAATGACGAAGATGATTGCGCAACATAAACAGCCATGGTAAATAAACATTGCGGTGAATTCAAAGTTGCAGACTGTGACACTATATCTTACTGCCCCGGTTGTAGTAATTGCTTACGCGCCCTCACCCTTCATGGTCAGGTGGTAATTTGCCCATAGGCGGAGGAATACACAGAAATGCAAACCCATAATTCCCTTTCTTTTATCGACCTCTTTCTGCCTGGACCGCCGTGAGGTGAGCACGCATATTTCTGTCTCTCCATAACTGAGGAGGGGGGCACCCCCCTCAACACTAGTAAGGGTAGGTTAGTTTTATTGAAGTAAAGGTGAAAATCAATTGTGGGACATATAAATTGTATGTTAATATTGTAATATATATATTGTATACATTTTATAAAATAAATAATTAATTATATTTCATATATATTACGATTGTGTCGTGTTGTGTGTGTGTGTGTTTTGTGTCTGCCATAAATGTCTTAAGTCGAATGAGGCGGGCCTGAAGATGAAGGAAGAAGATTCCAGCCAGATTTCAACCAGAGTGATCTTGAGAGAAGGAGCCACACAGCCACAGCCAACATCTCAGGCAAGCTTTTCCTATTGATACTCAAACCCTAATGACTGACCCATCATCACGTAATCATGGGATCGTTTCTAAGACATTTAGTGTAACACGTGGGTCGGTCACACGCCAGTGTTATAGACCTTAGTGCAAACAATTTAAAACGTTCAGTATTTGTGCAATGATTGACTTCTGATCGAGATGCGGAAATTAGAAGGCGTGTTCTAACAAAGTTAGAAAATGAACCAAAACCTACAGCCCTTCAAATGTTAACGGAAGACTGCCAGAAAATACAAATTATTAAAAAAGATTCGATGGATATCGAAGCTGGAAACGGGCAGATAAAAAATATGTTGACAGAAAATTTTTAAAATACGTAAAAAATAAAACCCAGGTTAGAGGAAAAGAACACACATATAGACACGTAGTCAGGAAAAAATTGAAGAGAGAAAAATACTGTCTCCGTATAATTGATGTGGTGATTTGCATTGGGTTAAGCTATGTCCATATCTACGAAGAAAATGTTTAATATGTAAAACAACGAACACATTTTGCTGAAAATACGAAAGATTGCGAAAATATGTGACAATAAAAACTCATGATAAAGTAATAAAAATGGTCGGATTCATAGCTTTCGATAGTAATTTTAAATACCTGGAGGAAATTGAATAAACCTACCGTGCTGAGAACACGCAAAATAGCAAAAGCCGTTAAGGGTATGCAAATTAGGGAAAGACGAAAAAATTAAACGAGGATGTATTAAGAAATACCACTAACCTACACTGGCAGGACTGGATTCATGATTTTATATTATGGAACCAGTCAATCAATAATTTTCGCAAAACGAAAATAAAGTACAACAGATGGGCATGCCTTGAAAAACAAATGAAAAGGAAACTTTTGATGTTTTTGAATTTTTTAGATGGGGATTGGTTATTCGTATTATTTGAATTCATCGGACTATTGTTCTCATCTTGAATGATTTTCACAACGTTTTGGTCAATATAACCTCCGACCTTTTTCAGGTGTATCTTGTTGAACTCAGAAATTTGGACGGAATTTCGAGTGGAACACTTTATTTACTTCACGGAGGTAGTGTGCTCTTGTTCCGTCAGCCACGACTGGATAGAGGTCCTAAGTAATTCGCATTTGTATTTTTCGGTCTCCCACACTGAGGATTGAAATTTCATCCTTCAGGAGAATATCACTTTTTACAATTGATTTTTGTAAGTACTCTAACCACTGCGCCACGGGTCCTTGCGGACAATTCTAGGAAACTTTCCTTGTTCTAGGCCATGAAAAGCCAATAAGAATGCGCAAACAAACTGGTATTGTTGTAGACTGAACAAAAGTTGCTCTCTACTAACGAGAACAACTCTTGACCACAAACGAAGAAACCAAAATCAGGCAAGGTACTCTATCGCTAGTCCTAAAGTGATGACACCTTCGCCAACCGACCCTGTCGTAAATTTCTACACCGCAACAGGTACCAATCAAAACTATTTTTCCCAGTATTGAAATATTATTTACCGAGAGTCAAGATATTACGCACAGCAAAATAATAGCACTCAAACTGTTTTTCCACAATATGGAAGAACTACTGGGCCGTTTTACCCGGCGTCTTTTCAAAAAAAGAGGAGCGCATCAGATTAAAAATACTAGTGGAAACCTCTGGGACAATATTACGCATTGTCTGGATTATTACAAGTGGGGGGTTGAGGTTTATTGGCCCTTAATGACTTGTTGCGAAGTATACACACGCAAGTAATCATTTTTTTATTAAATTCTCGCAGTTAATACATGAGAAAATGGCAATAAAACGGTTTTCTTGTAGTCCAAAAGAAAATATTTCGCCTTGCACAACGAGTCCTCTAAGAAGGAGGGGACTATTTAAACCGTCTACGACACGCTTAATATTGAGCCTCCCCAAATCACACCAGAACCACGACGTTCGGACAGGAAAAGGAAAATCACCGAACCATTCATGGTCCACCAAAAGAGTAAAAATATATTGATACACCGTTCGGAGTTATCAATTGGAAGGGGGTGTTGTGGCGGAACTAACCTATGTTACCTACTAATAGACTATTTCTATCTCAATAAATACTGGGTGGCTAAGCCGTAAGGTGTAAGTTAATATCTCGTAGTCAACGGAGGGGAAAACCCTTCTTAATTAAGACAGTTTTATATTTGCAGAATGCCTCTTTGGAGGGGCGCTGGTTATCTCCCACATTAAACCGACCTTGTATCGCATTTTGTGTTGTGGGAAACATATAAATAACCAGTCGATATCCCTTAGACCAACCTACGACGATCAACCAACCTATCGTATGCTTTGCAATATATGTTGTTACTTTTTTTCACCGTTCTGGCTTTATTTGTAACCCTTTAACAGGGCTCTAACACTAATTAACCGATTCTTATAAATTTAGAAGCAACTTCTTGGCGTAAGGTATTTAGATTCGGCTCAATTTAGATTAATATACTCTCATGCAAAGGTAGTTTTGTACACATTTTTTCGTAAACAAGCATTGAGCGGGTGCGTCCCCTCAGATGTACAAAAGACAAAGTTCAAATAAGCGTAATACAATAAAACTTACTTTTAAAATAGAATTGCTTTCTATACGCTTTTAAAGTCATATTACGTAATAACTTTTAACCAGAACGGTGTGCGCAGGTGAGCGTCGATATTGATGTGCTTGATTAACTACTAAATTGTTGAACTCCTCAGCATGAATTATTAAAAACATATTCTAGAAAACGAGGTAAATATTCTTGAATATATGCATAAAATAGAGAAGAACGTTGCACGAATGTTCTACTGCTTATAAATTGATGACTTAAAACAAATTATGAAGTGTTCCTGCGATGTACATTTAATCATAATTATCTGCGGTTCATAGAAGGGAACACGAGTTTCTTTGGTTAATGAAATATAATATATGTATATATAGGGTGAGTCACAGGAAACGGATGCTTTTAAGGAAAACAAAACAAACTAAACGGCATCTTAAGCAGATTAAAGGCTACCTTCCTCACTCCGTATTCCATATTAATGGAACATTCTAAAAACATCCGTTTCCGTGACCCACACACATACTCTCTCTCTCTCTCATATATATATATATATATATATATATATATATATATATATATATATATATATATATATATATATATATATATATATATAGTCTTTGAAGTTTTTAACCGTTAAAACTATACAATATATATATATATATATATATATATATATATATATATATATATATATAATCATTCGTTAGAAAACCGTTCCGTCAGTAAATCATGTAATCACCTGCAATCACTGCATCAACTCGCTCTCGAATTTACTATATCACTAATAATTTATTTTTAAGGGATCATCAGTTGCTTACCATGAAACGCTGTTTCGGGGATTTAAAAACAAAATAGCATATTACATCATATATATATATATATATATATATATATATATATATATATATATTGAGCACTTTCAGTTGTAATAAAGTAGGTCAACTTAGCTCATATGAGTAGATCGTCATATAATGATTAGATCACTTTGACTGAGGCTAAAAGCATTTAATAAGAATCAATGTTAAAAATTCAGTTGGTTCGGGTCCTTGCTAATCAAGCCAGAGATGACTTCCGCTTCCGGGCTTCGAATCTCTCGAATGGCGTTAATCGTGACACCCTGCAGTGATGATTCCTGAAAGGATTAAACAGTAGTGTCGGTAGGTATTTAATAATTATTATAGTAAATAATTATATTTTATATATATATATATTATATATTATATATATATATATATTATATATATATAATATATTATATATATATTATATATATTATATATATTATATATAATATATATTATATATAATATATATTATATATATATTATATATATATTATATATATTATATATAATATATATTATATATATAATATATTATGTATATATTATATATATATTATATATATTATATATATTATATTATATATTATATATATTTATATATATATAGAGATTATATATTATATTATATATTATATATTGATATATATAGATATATTATATATCATATATATTATATATATTTATATATATATATTATATTATATATTATATATATTTATACATATATAGATATATAATATATCATATATATTATATATATTTATATATTATATATATATATCATATATATTATATATATTTATATAAATATATATTATATATATTATATATATATTATATATATATCATATATATATTATATATTATATATATATTATATTATATATTATATATATTATATCATATATCATATATATTATATATATTATGTATGGATATATGTGTGTGTGTGTGTGTGTGTGTGTGTGTGTGTGTGTGTGTGTGTGTGTGTGTGAAAGGGCATAGTGGATGCAATGAAGGAAGCAGCATATTTAAAAAAAAAATGTGGGGTTACCAACGGTTATATTTTTTTTTAATCTGTTATTTCATATTTTTAATTTTATTTGATTTTATTTTTAGATTTGGTGTTAAATTGTTTATAACACGTGTTTAGAACATGTTTAGTTTTCTTCTGATATTGGATATCAGAACCAAACATGCTTAAAACACTTGTTTAACACATTTAAACACTAAAATGTTTTAAAAATTTCCGAAATCATTAAATAATAGACAACATTTTTAGTATAAATATTTTGTAGCCTCACTTCTGAAATATATATATATATATATATATATATATATATATATATATATATATATATATATACGCATGCAAGGCTATGCTGGTTTGTTTATACCGAGACGTGTGTGTGTGTCACTGCGAAATCTTTCTAAGGACATTCAAAAGTTCGTGTTGACATGTGATATCATCATTGGAGTCTGTGAAAGTAGATGTCAACAGAAAAATTAAGTCGATTAATCGGCGTCTTGAATGATGCAGGTGAAAATAAAAGAAATTCCTTCAAGACAGGTAAGAAAAATAAGAAAGAATGTAGAGATATAAAGGAATAACCTTTAAGGAGAGAGAGAAAGAGAGAGAGAGAATGAAGGTGTAGACGGATTACGTCCTCAATGCTTGAAAATACGCGTGGCTTAAGCGAAAGACAAATCTATGAATAGACAGGAACATTCCCCAAATATTACAGAAAGTAATGACATAAAACTTAAGTTGCGACAGATGTAAGTTAATAAATAGTTAGGAATCGATAGGAATAATTCCTGCGAGCAAGTAATTTGAAAAATCCGACTCTTTAATTTACGGAAGTCCACAATGACATAATTGTTTGCTAACTATAATGGAGATACGGTATCCGTTTGCTTGTATTTTTTTTAGAGGAGGATTGGTTATTCGTATTATTTAGATTATTAGGACTACTGTTCTCATCTTGAGTTCTATTAACACAATGTTTTGGTTGTTTCAGGTGTGTTTTATCGAAATCAAGAATTTACATGGACTTTTAAACGGAATCTTTTATTTAATCCACTGAACCTGCCAAAAGATGCCGATACAAATTACTGGAGATTGGGTCGTAAACTGGATTAATGCTCCAATAGATATCGTACACATGGAGCGTGTTTAACGTTTGACAGCCCTGATGAAGAAAGGACTATCTACAGTTACATATAAAGTGCGGCTTCAAAAGCTTAAGCTATTTTCACTCGAGCATCGAATGATGCGGGGAGACTTGATTGGGACATCAATCTACATTTCAATGAGGTTGACACTCCAGCTCACAATCGTAGTCTCTGCGGATATATGCAATTGTCGCTTTCAGCTCAACCGAAGAAATGCAGCATTCTTTTTCAATCTTTCTGCTCCGTAATCTGTCAGAGGAGGTCGTAACGATGACTCGTTTATCCAGGTTTCAAGCAACTTCACACAATTCAGATCGTATGTGGATGTAAATATCAAATGCTCTATGGAATACTGCTGTCATATAAGGTCTTGTTAATACGTGCCCCATTTGAGAGTACTTGATAAGGTGCAGAAACCTACCTGTAATTTGGTTGCCCTCCGCACCGCCGTCTTCTTCTCTACAATTTTTCTCTCGCTTGTTGCTATTCTCAGTTTGTTGCCCCCCCCCGACAAAAGGAAGGTGGACCTGTAAATCACCCTGGTCCATTCGCGCATTAATCTGTTCGTCTGTCCGCACTTTTCTCAATAACTACGCCTTGGAAATGTATTGAAATTTTGCACAAACATTTAACATGATATGAGTAAAAAAGTAAGTGAGCGGATTTTCCGGGAAAACACCGATTGCCCTTCTAAAGGTGCCTTTCGGGTTAAAATGGCTAAAATTGACACTTTTGTGCTTATCAAAAAAATAAATAAAATGATTCCTTGGATTTTTATAAAACTTTCTGCAAAGTTGTAACAAATTGATTTCTATATAATTTTGTTTGTCTATACTTCGCAATAACTCTTGGGTGTGACCCAGGGGCTCTTTTAGGGCTAATAAAATAACACTCCAGTTTTGGGAATATTTACTACATTTGTCCAAAATATTCTGTGTATGTCTATTTAGATTAAAATGATGTCAATAGAAAAAATAACAAGATGACAATAGTAGTCTGTAAAATCTGTATAATCAATGTTAATTGAAAACAAATCTGAAACGTGTCAATAAAGTATGGACGCCTAGAATATTTCATTTCTTATGGAGTCAGTTCCAAATGATAACGGAAAATCCTGACTCAGTCTTTAAATAAACTTGAAAGCCCCAAAATGTATGAATTCCCACCAAGCATAAGAAGAGCTAGGAATAGGGTTTTAAAAAGTTTCCCACTAAAAAAAGTTCAGTTTAAAAAAACTTCTCAAATAAAAGCGAAAAAAATGTTACTTTCAATTCCTAAACTGCTTCGACAACTTCAGAAACTAACTCGGGATTCGCTGTGTTTACTCGGTCTGGTCTTACCAGTTCAGACTGTCTGAGGATACTGGGTTTGTGACGTAAGATGCATAAAACATTATTTTTTTCCTGAACTTATCAAAACTCAAACGTGTTCTTGAAAGTAAAAAAAAGACCATACGAAAGAAAAAAAAAACAGAAATAAATATTACATATGTAAGTAACTTGAAGTAGCAAAACAATTTTTCACAAAAGTGCTAGATTTGGTATCAAATAACTAAAAATGGTTGATATACCGTAAATTAAAAAAAACAAACACACCAAATTTCATTAATAAATGTGTGGAGATATAAAGAAATTGAAGCATATAATCTTTTTCCAAAATTACTTGATTCGGCATTAAGTAAGTCTAAAAGGATTGATATGCCGTAAAACAAAATAACCAAATAACCATATCTATAAGATCTCTGGGCATCCATTTTTTTTACAGACACCGAAACGTTTATCTAGTAAGCCTGCTTTTGATTTTAAAAAATAGGCGTATATATCATGCAATTTTTTGTTTATTCTTTGTATATGTGTACAGAGTTTCAGTTAGAAAAGAAGAGGAAATTATGAGTGTCTTATATATCGCTTGATATACAACTGTCGCATAAATATTTATATTTCATTCAGATGAGCAAAAGGTGTTTAAAAATATTTCTTACTAAAACGTGACTATGAATAGTTTAAATATATATTCTTTGTATACGTAATTGTTTACTTTGCATGGTGTCGTCTTTTTTATTTGCTTTAGTATTATGCATATATATTTTTTTATTCAAAAGAAGTAAAAAAAAATACTTACAAAAGAAGTAAAAAAAAAAAAATACTTACAAAAGAAGTAAAAAAAAAACTTACTCTCGAATTTCCAGACTTAAAGCAAATAGATTTAAAGATCGCTGCGCAGTTGGACTGGCGGGTGCGCGGAATAGCCGGCTGAACGGAAGCTATATTAAAAGACTTTATACAAAGGAAGGTGCGTTAGGAAACCCGATAGGAAAAGCGAGAAGGCCTCACACCCAATCGCCAGCGAGACAAGAAGACAACAACAACAACAGCAACAACAACAGTAACGAAAAAGACAAAAAGCGGAGTGTCATGGCGGTCCAATTCCCACTATGCACTTTCTCAAAGGGCAAGCGATCAACAGAAGGTTGATCGGTTTCCCTGTCACGCTTATAAACCGTGAACAAAGTTTTGTCAGAGCGAATTAAAGAAAAAGAACAAGAATTACAAAAATAAAAAGATGAATAGTTAAACTAATAAGGAAAAAAAAGAAACAAAACAAATAAACGCAAGGGAAATGGATATTTGCTCTTATTAAAAATTAATCGGTTATTACGCTTTTTAAGAACGGAAAATGATAATTTATATCTATAAAAGTGAATTTGTCTGTGTCTGTACATTTCCCTAACAAACTACTCTGTCAATTTTCAGTCTACAGATTTGAGATTTGACATAATGCGAATTGCGATTTGGGAAATTCTTTTCTGGCCAGAAATTCGGATGTCTAAAGGTCAAAGTTCAACGATTTGACCTTTGAAAACTCTACCAAACTCCTCCGCCACTTGAAACTTTTAGATGTTGGTTTCCTGGATATGAATCAAACTTTTTAATATATATATATATATATATATAT
Source organism: Euprymna scolopes (assembly GCF_053919585.1). Classification (NCBI taxonomy): domain Eukaryota; kingdom Metazoa; phylum Mollusca; class Cephalopoda; order Sepiida; family Sepiolidae; genus Euprymna; species Euprymna scolopes. The sequence goes on from NC_136484.1 coordinate 93,014,865, forward strand.
ATATATATATATATATATATATATATAAGCTTATGAACAGTACATTGCGGAACTGCTAGTTTAATATAAAACTATATAAAAAGACCAAATAAATGGCATAAAAATGAATAAATCCGTCAGATTTTTTTTCACGCATATATATTCATTATTCTAAATACACGACGATCCTTCGTTCAGTCCCAAAAGACAAAGGATATCTTCTGTAAGGTAACTGCGCGTGTAATTGTGAGAGAAAGTTGCCCAATCTCCCACCATACCTGTATCGACTCTGCTTGAATCCAATGGTATCGAGAAGTGCTAAAAAAGTGAAAAAAAAAAAAAACTTCCGAGAAAGATGGAGAGCACGTACAATATCTGGAATTCCCAAATTTATCGTCATTTTCATGGCAAGTGCTCGTCTGAATTCCAATCTGTTTCACGAGAAACACTCGTCTATCCGAAAACACTATCAATAATTTCCCCCACTCTTTATCCGTGTCTAAACCTAAACGTAGATTCCATGAACAAAGCTTTTTTCTTAGAATTGCACGAACTCTCTGTGGAACTCTCTTCCGTTTGCCTGCTTTCCAGCTGACTACAATATAGTAGTCTTCAAGTCCAACGTAAACAAGTTCTTGATGAGCCGTTTCCCTTAAGTAATCCAATTGACCAAATTTACACTACCAAAAACTACTACGTTACTGTCTCATTGACCACTGTACACTTATTAACCCTTATCCTCGAGTGGCCTCTGAACCTTGATAAGTAGTTACTCCTTTGTAAAAGAAAAAAAAATGGTCACCTATTTTAGCACTGACCAGGCTCACCGTAGTTTAACTTCGGTGATCTGACTAAAATCTATGTGTGAATGTGATTATGCCGTATATTCGAGATACAAACTACGTTTAAAATAATAATACTACCTGAAGTAATCGTCTTCAACGGCTTATGATATAACACATTAGAAGATGTTAAAAAAAAACGTGGTTGTTGTACTACATATCCAGATAATAAAAATCATATATATCTGTTCGCATTACGTTTTAATGTCTGCATGTTAGTGAAGTTGGGAAAGAAGAAACAGTGGTGGGGGGACTCCAAAGACTAATACTTCAGAGGAAACATTTGAAGTAAAAAGCTTTCTGGTATCTAAGGACCGTTACTACAGTAAAATAGTGGCATTTTGCTTGTTGTCGGGTTCTGATGGGGTATAAGCCATCTACAACTTTGTAGATGCTTTTGTAGAGAGGAGTTTTTTTTTTCGGCGTGAGGGTACTGGTCCAACGCCCAACCTTCCCAGAAGGTACATAGAGCGCCTAGTCTTCCCATCTGGTACTGGGCAGGCTCAACGTTGCTTAACTTTGATGATCTGAGGAGAGCCCGTGTGTCAACGTGATTATGTCGTACAGTTGTCGGGTTAGTCGATGGTATTTATGTCAAAGGGATACTAATGCAACGAGTTCGTCGGGGCAGTATCTATCAAACTACCCGTTAAACTAAAATGCAACATTGAGATGATTGGACAGAAGTTGGAGGTTGATTTATAGTGCTAGATCTGTTAGAATATAGACTTTTTTTTACTCTGTCTAATAGAGTAAGATGCACATATGTAGCAACAATAACTCAATGCATGTGTCAGTTGTGGCTTTGTATAGATATGGGATACTGACAATTGTGAATAGTTTTCTAGCGCGGGAAAGAGAGCCCAAATTATTTGCAGCTACCTTGTCGATTTCTTCGATGTATTTGTTCCAATTCATGATAACTGTGAATGTTAGGTCGAGAAGTTTGAATGATGGACTCTCAGCTAGAATTTTATTTGCAAGGGTAATCGGTGGTTGAAATTATTCTTTATAATTGTTGCTGGCAAGTTTTGTTTGGTAGCATTTATGTTATCATCCATTTACGTCTTCATCCTATTACAGACAGAAGCGCTAAGATTCCAGGCATTTCCTTAGATGTGTGTGCATTCGTTTACTCACGATTTTGGAATATAGCGTACTGTCATCAGAAAATATACCCATCTCGGTCACGATGTCATCAGGTAGGCGATTTATAAATATTAGGAATAATAAGGGTTCAGGCATAGACTCCTGTGGCATAACCTCTTTGTCGACATGTTGCTTAGAGGGCGACCTAGATTTTTCCATTGTTCAAGACGGATCTAAATATATTCAGTATTTGTTTAGTATTACTAAACATGTTAATTTAATATATATATATATATATATACATATATATATATATATATATATATTAAATTCCTGACGAATCCTATAGTTGGATGAAACGCAGAATATTCAGTGTAGCTTAATCGCCATATATATTTTATAAATTACTAACTAGCTCTACCTACGTATTGAGCACTTTTGAAGTAAATACTTAAAGTTTACGCATAAATCTATACTTTCATATATTAAATTTATGCGAATAAATGAAGTAGTTATATATATATATATATATATATATATATATATATACTAGCAGTCGGTGCCCGGCGTTGCCCAGGTGTTTTGAAGTGTATGCTGAGGAAAAAAACGGTCAATTTTTTTAAACTTTGATCCCTATTATGACCTCTTAACATTTATTGTTTAGGGATCAAGTAAAGTTAATAAGTTAGATCCATGTCCAAGGAATCTATATATAAAATATCACGTGATTAGACCCTAAATTGTAGGAGGAGTTTGGTAGAGTTCTCAAAGGTCAAATTGTTGAATATTGACCACTTAATCGCCAAATTTCTGTCGAAAACCTATCACATCGATTTTCCCAAATCTCAGTACCCTGTATATCAAATTTCGAATCTGTAGGCTTAAAATTGACAGAGTTTTAATGTAGGGAAATTCACACAGACGCACAAACACACACAGACACTATCACTTATATTTATATATATATATAAACATAAACATCATATATATAAGGATAATAGTACGCCATATATATAACAAAAGACCATTATTTACTGAAGTGAAAGGAAAACCCGGGGGAACTTTACCCAAAAATAAATCTATATTTTTTTGTGTGTATTGATAGTTTTATCAACACCCCTTTTTTCTATTTATTTAAAAAGAAAATACAACTTTGTTATTTATGAGTCGTGGAATTGCATTCATCTACAAAAGATCTAGCTAATGTGCATATTTTTTATCGTTTTTAATTAATTCCCTATTAGTTTTTTTTCGGTTCTCTTATACGATGATCATCTTTATTTAACTATTACGTGTAATTATATTCATACAGATATTCTATATGATTTATATTTGCGTAATATTTGCGTAGAAATGAAGAAAATCAAATTTACTGTGTGTTTATCGTGTTGCCATAACAACGTGACGTAGCCAAGGGCGGTAGTGGACGTGAGTGTGTGTGCGTGTGTGCGCGTGTTTTCGTGCTGTGTTTATGTTATGCATATTGTTTCGTATCTTATCAACTTTTTCGAATCTATGTATACAGTAATACAACCCCGTTTTTCGAGCTGAATAAATATGTTACATTGAATAAAAACACGAAAAATATATCCAGTTTGGTAGAAAAGTAACTTATCTTGCCTTTAATAACATTTATTTGTTATATATTTGTTTTTTGACAACTTTTTCGAATCTATGTGTACAGTAATACAAACCCGAAATGAAAAGACCACGAGTGAACGCGCGTTTTATATAAAAATAAGTATTTTTTAATTTTATCTTTCTAGCTTTAAAAAAAAGTTTTAAAATTTTATCAGCCGGCATAATTTATTTTTAAATATTGAAAAATTTCAGGAAAATTAATTTTTGCTAGATTTTCAAAACATTGTTTTCGTGTTGTGTGTACGTGTCTGCGGCTAGCACCAGAATGGCGGCCGTGATGTCGTAGGTTGGATTGTTAGATTGTGTAAGTTTCGTATTTTTTTTAATTTGTAAATAACAAGTTATGAAAAAATTAAACCCTTCCAAGATGGACAATAAATGAAGCCATAATATTTTATGGTAAAGGTAAGAGCGTAGGAACCATAGTTTTTTAGGAGATGTGATTATTGGATCAACCAATCAGAAATCGTCTGTGGCACACACATCTCTGTTTTTATAGATATATAGATAGATAAACATGTTTTATTAACTGTTTTCTCATATATATATATATATATATATATATATATATATATATATATATATAGTCTTGCAAGGTTTTTAACTTTTAAAACTATATCAAAAAGGTTATTTAATTTATATATTTTTTATCATTCGTTGGAAAACTTTTTAGTCAGTAGAACATTTAATCACCTGCAATCACTGCACACACACACACACACACACACACACACACACACACAATAATGATAATAATAATAATAATATATATATATATATATATATATATATATATATCGAGACCTAATGACCCAGCTTCGACGATCTCATCCAGTGCATAGTATATGTGTTATGAGATGAACGTCATGATATCTACAGGAGAACAAACTTACCTAAATCGATATTGGTTAGAAAGAGCTTTACCATTTACGAAATGGTGGTCTGGTGCTAGATTGGTTAACGATTCGGAAATTTAGCGAAGGAAGGAAGGAGGCTGACAAGGCAAGAATTGAGGGGATCAGTTGTTTCAGCAGAATGATAGCACAGAGCCAATTTTACAGTTGTCAAGGAAGCAAGATTCGGCAGGGCATTAGGTGGAGAGCTTTGAGAGAACATTCTAATGAATGGCTATTTGGACCTTTTATGTCTCTGTTGCTTCATAGACAGCCTTACGTGGGCTGTTCATTGTCTCTAAATACTAAACAAGAAGAGCAACGAAGATATTTTAGATTTTTGTTCTAAATACGTATCACGTATTTGATATTTTTCCAAAATTTTTTTATTTGTTTAAACCAGATTATGTTCGACCTGTTTAACTCTATCCGAAATATTACTTATCAGTACTTTTTAATCTTCTTTTATGTTCACGTTAATCCAATAATTATTTTTATGTCTCCACTTGGCACGATCATTTGTTTTTTGTGGATGAAAATTGCTTTTGTGCAAGGTGTCTACCCATCTCATCATCGACCTTCCCATTTGTCGTTTCCTGGCGACTTTTAATGTAAAAACAAGACTTTACGGCGATTTCTTCAACACGTATCGGAATCATCCGGACCGCCTTCCTTTACACTAATTTCGACAGGTACCATATTGTCGCGACTTCGGGCGTTGTCATTGCAGATGTAGTCGACCAGTATAAGTAAAAAGTTTCAGTAAATTATTTTCATTTTTATAGCGGCGAATCGTGACTCGTTGTCGGTAGGCACGCGGAGTTTTACAAAGCGACGTGCCTTAAAAGTCCAGTAGGTCTTGGACGTTACTATTACCTTTTTCTCACAGAGAGACACTGTGAGTCTATCTCCGTTCTATGTCTTTCTTTTTTACGGCACGTGTTTAACTGAGTCTCAATCTATAATTTTCAATTGTTAAATAAACATTCACAGCAGAAACTCGTTATGCTGTCTTTCCCAGAATTACTCGTTCGTGCAACACAATCCCGACTTCCCAGATGCCTATAAAATGGCCGTTTCCAAGTCAAATTTAAGCAAGTTCTTGTCTAGCTGTCCTCTTAAATAATCGAATTCTATGTAATTTACAGACAATCACGTTTTCTTACCTTCCAGCTGAGTAGGACAAACCTTATCCTCGAGTAACTTTTGAGACTTCATAAACGGTGACCGATTTCGCTGCAGATTAAAACTCTCATCGCTGAGCGGGCAGTGGAAATATTGTCCTGTTAATTACTTATATATATATATTTTTGAAATAACCAGCTGTGAGATAGATTTTTTTTTTTTTTTTGCCTTGCTTGAACTAATATGTGAGTCAGTATATTTTACTCTATTCATGAACCGGTTTTTCCTACCGGAAATTACAAATAGTTAAAAAAAAAAAAACTGCAGTAAAATAAAATGAGAGGAGTTTATTATTACCTGAAGAGAGTGACATTTTATTGTACGTAAATAGAAATTTTATCAGGCAAAAACCATCCTCAATTTTTAAAGAGGAAAGAAATCCGGGAAAAACTTATTCATGATTTGAAGAACCTTTGACGAACAGGACACGCCTGATTTTTTTCTTTTAACATAATGGATTAAAAATAAATATATTTTGGGTCTCTTTCTTTCTCTAGACACAGGCAAAAAATAGGCTAATTGCCTTGTTGGAACATGGTCGGTTTTGTTTTTAGCCTATAACAATAGCTGCTCAAGGAGTCGAAATTGAAAAAGATGTGGAACTTGGCAGGCGTAAGTTGACTTAAAGCGCTCATCTACGTATGCGGAAATATACATTTGTAAGTTAAAGAACGTTACTTTTAACGTTTTATATGCGCATAGACGTGGCTTAGAGGGTAACGAATAAGACAAGAGATCTATATGCTTTCGTTTCGATTCTAGCTGATGGTAACCAAGTCATATATATATTTTTAACTTTTGAAATCACTACCATATATTGGGTACAATATAAAAATTAATAGAGCATTTCTTATATAACAATAAATACAAAATCGGCATAATAGTAATATAATATTTAAGCGTATTTTATGAACGGGCTACGCCGGGGGACACTACTATTTATTGGGTATGATATAATAATAGAGGATTAGAATAATAATAATAATAATAATAATAAAAAATACGAAATCTGCATGAATTATAATATTATATTTAAGCATATTCTACTACCGGCTAACACCAGGAGTGCTGCTATTACCTTTCTTTTGCACTCTCTCTCTCTCTCTCTCTCTCCCCCCTCTCACTTTCATATATATATATATATATATATATATATATATATATATATATATATATAATGACCTTCTCTGTCTGTCTTCGAAACGGTTTCTATAACACCTCTCAGACTTGGAACTGGATATATAGGAAATTTGGACCTATGGGTACGAATTCAATTTTATTTTTAGCGCGTAAAAACAACTACTACGGTGTTAAAATCGCAAAAGATAGGAGGTTGGCAGACGTAAGTTGGCTAAACGTGTTACTTATAAGTATGCGCAAGTATACATTTATACGTTTAATGACGTCAATGTGTTGTTTTGATATTCATATGGACTTAGCTTGGAGAGTAGCGAATAATACTGGAGAGCTGTATGTACAATATATGTCTCTGTTTTGATTATAGCTGATGGCAACCTAATCATATTGTTTTTATAATTTGAAAGTATTAGTATATATTGGGCACAATATAATAATAAATATATATATATATATATATATATATATATATAAATCCAAGCTTAATTTATTCAAAAGTAGGAACCAATGAACTGAATGATGTTGTTGGATAGTGCTGGATAATAAGAGCAAAATATTTTTTTTATTATTTATTAAAAGGTAATCAGTTACATTTGGTCGCAACGAACAGTCATCTGTTTCAGTCAATGAGACTTCATCAAGCGACCCTGAACTATCTGACGCTAAAGATGGTCTAGGGTCACCTGATGAAGTTTCCTTGACTGAAACAGATGGCTGTTTGTAGCGACCAAATGTAACTAAAAATATATACCTTTACAGACAAATTTTATTTGTTCATGACTACCGAAAAAAAAATCTTATCTTAAAATACCTATTCCTTTTGAGTTAAAAGAATGGTATTACTCTATTCAAAGAGTAAGAATGTTTCCATGAACAAACTCAGAGAGTTTTTAAAAGAAAGATAAATTATTGTTAATTTCAAATATTTATGTTAATTAATTATATTAAATAGTTATACTCTACACCTAGGTGAGCGCTAGTGTAGCAGATGCATGCACTGAGGGGGGTGATGGAAGCAAGGCTACAACATACAAACATGCACACGATATGGTAAGTAAAACAGGGCAAGATAATGCACAGTAAATACACAATTTTTGCGAGGTGCTTGAAATCGTTTCTCAACAAAATGACCGTATCTTAGGGCGTTAATATAGATACAATGTATCGTAGTATTTTAGAAAAAATTGCATCTAAATGCATTCGTATCACAAAATATTAATATATATATATATATATATATATATATATATATATATATATATAAAATGATCTGTAACGATTCGTTAATGAAACATATTCACACCTTGCAATTTCTTGAACTACTGATCTGATCTTCTAAATTAATATAATATCATGAATTAATATCTAAACCATTTCGGCCATTGTAAGCTCCGATATTTTTTAGGCGCGTCTTTTCGAACTCGGTAATTGGTGTAGTATTTAGAAGCAAACTTTTTAGTTCATACATGAAAGTAGCATGCTGTCAATTCCCCAGCAATTACCTGGTATAAATATTAATCATATTCTTACAGTAGATGAAAAAGAATTTGTTTGTAGTAATATTTACTCTCTTTTTCACTGCAGGAAGGGACAACACATGTAGGGGAATGCAACAATCGCTCCGAAAGGAAGACTAATCTGCCCTAATAAAATTTACCTGCGTGTCCTATTGATATTATTTGCTAGAAGCGCATTAGCTAGTATAGAAGAAACTTACTGCACCCGGAAGACTCGAGTCCGCAGGAGATTGAACCGCAAACAATTGCGTAGAACGTACCTAGTCATACATAGCCAACATACCCTCATATTTTATGTAGGATTGGTTTTCTTGCTGCTTCTATTAATTGGAGTCTTGGGTGGAACGTACCAGTCAAGAACACGCCCTTAACAGTCAGCCCGACAGGTGATAGGTCAGGAACCTGCCCCATACCTGCTAGACTGAGGTTCGCTGTGTGGGTATTAAGGTCAACCCTCATAGGCTTTGCCACCCGACTTTCAAGTGGGGCAGGCGCCCTACGTGAGAATGCTGACAGGGATGCCCAGGAAATGTTTGTTAAGCCGAGTGCCCCTCTTTTAGGGATACTGGCTTGAGTACCCCACTTTCCTAACTTGTGTAACATCTTGCTGTAGATATCTACTAAGACAACAGATAAAATAATAGTCCAGATTCTGTTGGTTTAGATGACGAAAAATCGCATTTGCAGTCGTGTTTGTTTCTAGGTATTTGAATAAATTCAACTTTATATCAAGTCTGTGCAACAAAATAAAGTTGGATTTGTTTGGATACATCAATTTGATGTTCAACAATTGAAAGAAAATCATTTGTTTGTTTTATTACGGTGTTGCATGAGCAGGTGTTCCTTGTGAAGCTCGGACCTTCATTATGAACTTAATACAGATTCGGGGGATTTACATCCATCCCTGTTTCTTACAAAACATGCACATCCGTATATTGATTGTTTGTCTGTTTATTTATCTATGAACTCCTGCGAGAATTTAGGAGATAGACAAAGAAAAAAAAACCCACATATATTGCATAAACTACATCTTTAAATTTGACGTTAAATTAGTTTTTTCCTAAAAAATGACCAAAGATTCTGTCCACTTAAAAAACGATGTAAATATTAACTCTTACCGGATTAATCAGCAATATATTTCTAGAAAGATGTGTAAATTCTGTACTTGCTACGTGATTACGCTGTGCAATACGCTAGCATCTGTAACCTTCGGACATAAATATCAAATAGTTCTATTAATACACGTAAGACCTTTGTCTTTTATGAGAGACGATAAACAAGACGGAAATTATAAGTCCCCTTATTTATGGTCTCTCTTAAAAATACAGACACAGGTGCTGTTTATGTAAATGAACATAAAACACTACAATTAAAATTCAATAATTTACAGGCATCCATAATTTGAAATAGTTATGCATATATATATATATATATATATATATATATATATATATATATATATATATATATATATATATATATATATATATATATATATATATATATATATATATATATATGAGAATAATAGAAGAAATTTAAACAAGAGATGAGAAAATACAAAAAGATATTTCCTCGGAATATATATATATATATATATATATATATATGTATATATATAATGTATCCTTCAATCTTTGACAGAGCGGGCATACCCACGTAGAGGTGCCGGTGCATGAAATTTTTGTGGCAGGAGGTGCGCAAACCACACCTTTCTGAGTCGACATTGCTAAATACCAGTGTCGAGTGAAGTGTATGTACAGAACGATTGGAAACAAATGCCGAAATAAGTCACAAGCATAAACAGCGCCTAGAATTGCCAAATGGTCACCCATCTGGTATTAACCAAGGTAAACGTTGCTTAACTTCGGTAATCTGACGAGAACGAATGTGCCAATGCAATATATATATATATATAGATAGAGAGAGAGAGAGAGAGAGAGAGAGAGAGAGAGAGAGAGAAATCCTAAAAATTCTTACGAGGATGAAACGCGGAATATTTTGTGTAGCTTTATTGTCATGTATATTTTTATAATTTACTACCTAGCTCTACTTATGTATTGAGCACTGTCAAAGTAAATACTGAAAATTTATGCATAAAAGTATATCTTCTTGTATTAATTGATGACTTAGTTAAAAGCAATAAACAAGAAAACACTGTAAACTTACTATGTTTAAAATATAATTTCTGGTATTTTAACAAAGCTGATGTTTATCTTCCTCGCACGGATCGAAGATGTGACACAAGGTCAAAAAGTGGGATTTGAAAAGCTGGAACCTCACAGAAAAAGCACAGTCCGACAAAAAATGCAGGGGGGCGGGGGCCTTATTGGTATTCGATTGTAGAGTGGAGGCGGGCTCAAGCGATTAATAAATAATAAACTCTTTCTTAAAGGGTGAAAAGGCAATGCCTGGGAGGATGAATCTCCTAGAGCTATAAAGGATCGTATTTCATTCTGAGGAAAAGCCACCTCAATAATGGCATAGACTATAGTGGCTGTTGATGAGGGGCAGAGGAAAAGCCTGAGGCCTCTGTTTAAAGATATCTGAATAAATCTAATCGCATAAGTTTGAGGTTGGGTATCATGCGTATGCGCACGCGCGTGTGTGTGTGTGTGTGTGTGTGTGTGCGTGTGATGTTTTTAATTTTTGTACTAATGAATCATTGCTTGCTAATACTAAGCAAAAAAAAAACACTCGACGACGAAGTTTTTTCAGATGGGCCACGAGAGCGTGATTGAAACTGGTCAAAACTTGACCATTTAAGTGAACAACTCGACAAGAATTTGTTAACATTCGATTTGGACACAACCATGTTGTAATCAGTTGAGAAGTAGCTCCGTAGTATTGCGTGTCACAGACGAACAGTTCTAATAAAGAAACTCTGTTCATTGAAGTTCCACTCGGTTCCAGAAATAGAGAGAGAGAGAGAGAGAGAGAGAGAGGAGAGACAAAGAGAGAGAGGGGGGAACGATAAATTGAAGTCCAGTCAAGCATCACTCATAAAAGTAACGATGCAGTAGAGAAATATTAGCAACGTCTCTGGTAGAGAATAAGGCATTACCTGCTAGATTTCAAAGTCGCTGTTGTAGACTGTTAATACGGAACAGGCGCTCTGAGCGGCATCTCCTCCCATGTAGCAATAGTACTTTATCTTGTGACGTATTCGGCTCTAATACAGAATTGCATCAAAAGTGAGATTTAGGCGGCGCGTTACATTAATTTAACCATGAAATGGCAAGCTAGCTATGCTAATCTTAAAATATTAACGACCGATATTATTCTTCTAAAAAAAAAATGAGAAGTTCATAATATGAAAGGGGAAATTAATAAGAAATGTTTTCATCTGAATACCATTGGCATTTGCAAATTTTCGAAGTATCCAGAATCCCGAAGATACAAATGATGAGTTCGACTGTAAAACCTGATGAACGCCATCTTAAAAATTACGAAGCTATCACATACACAAACACAGTGCAGTTCAACACACGACGATACCAAAATATATAATCATCTTTTACTTTATACTAGCCTGGATGGCCGGCGTTTCCCGGGTGTTTGGAAGTGTGTTTTAAGCAAAAAATAAAAGAAGGTGTAGTAGGCAGCCAGGCTCGAACCCGTACCGGGAAGGAGGAAAAGAACGTGAAAAAAGTGACGTCTTTGCTGTTGTGCCCATTGAAAAACCGGATGTGACGAATTTTGATTTAAGGATAGTCAATCTAAAAGAGGGGATGACTTTCTAAAATATTGGCGAAAAAAGCGACCCCTCCTTGTAGAAAAGTGCCCGGTTGATGTTGAAAGAATTGATGTTTTAGCCAATTTTTCAAAACTTGTCGGTTGAAGGATCTAGCTTCAACACGATTCCGATATCATGAAAATCCGTCGCCTCTGTCGAAAGTTTTTGGTAGACATACAAACATACATACATACATACATTTAAACGGACAGGTGAAGTTTATATTATAGATGAATTCAATTTGAATAAACTTTCATCTAGATTTTATATGTTCGCCCTTTTATTGCTTAAGATCTCAATCTAAACAGGTTAGTTTTATCACGTTTTGCATTCCAACTTTCAAATGTTATTTTTATTGACGTCATGACATCGACCACAAATAAGGCAACATTCTTCAATCATATAAAGCTAGGCGTATTCTCAATACTTATTAGTTCCAATTAAAACCTAATTTTCCAAACTGACTTACTCCACAGAAACCATCAACTACGAAACGACACCAGACATCTAGTCTGTATATGGTATATTCATTCGTTAACAAAACAAGACGTAATTAGAAACTTGTAATGTGAGACGCACTTCTGATCTCGACCTCTTACCAAACTTTAACCGTTGAATAGGTACGTGATTATTGAATAGCATTAATTAATATGGCAAAACATAATTTCAAGTGTCAACTATGAATGTGTGCCATGAGCGTGTAACACGTTGTAGCCTCAGTCGCAAAATAGACAAAAATAGAAAATAACATCAACTCGCTTTTTCGTTGTAACAACCGCATTTATTTGCGCATTGTTACGGCTGTGACGTCACCGACGTGATCGTCTTCTCAACCGTCATCCACGCTTCTCGCCTGATCTCGAACGTTATTCCCGTCTATAACGTGATCTTCTTTTTTGAAGTCTTTATATTTTTCCTACCGGTGACGTCATTTTGCATATGCACGTAAGCGCTATGTAACAGGCATTCACTGCACAGACCATGTTCGTCTAATCATTGTGCCGGTCCAACATTGTTGATGTGATATCGATTCTGGTCACATTGTCCGCCATTTAGCTTCAGTCAGTGTTGGTTTTAGCCGACAGATAAAACCACATTTCCAGTTTAAAACAAGTAATTTGTTTCTCAACAACAGGCCTTTAAATGTGAAATTCCTACTTCGACTGAATCAAAATATTAGTTCTATAATTTAAAGCTCAAAATATCATCTACCTCTGAAACACAACAAACCCAACTGCCTGTCATTCCCCCCCCCCCAAAAAAAACTAGTGTGTCACCACCAGAAAGCGAGCTGTAACTGGTCTTCTCTCTTCATCTACTGAAACATGTGTACTTTAGACTGAAAAGTCCTGGATGTCCACTGGTCACCGGATAACGTTACAAACGTTTACACACATAGACCCAACATGTTGTAGCAAAGTACGTTGCAAGGAACGTAAGACAATGAATGATCCGACTCCATTTTTTTAACAACGACATTTATTTTTTCAATCTCCTGCCACGCGTGACTTCATGTTACGGCCGTAACGTCATCCACTTCTCTAATATGATCGCTCTCGTTTTTTATACCCCTTTTCTTTTTCCTTACCGTGACACGGCTCGGTATTTTCATATGCGTGCCCGTGCTGTTACAACCGTAATTAAGCACACCAGTCATTCCTTTCAGCCTATCCCCATTCGACCACCCGGAAACTGACCAGTGGATATCATGACCATTCTTATCTATAAATACATAAATTCTACTGCCCAGGTGTTTTATATCTTGGCATTTTTTTTTTTTGTTTAATTTGGAACTTTCTGAATAAGTCATAACGAAAGCAGAAAATCTCGTATCTGTAACAAAGACTTTTTCGACAGCTTCCTATCTTAGCCTGAAGTTCCAATTAAAACCTAATTTTCCGAACTGACTTACTCCACAGAAACCATCAACTACGAAACGACACAAGACATCAAGTCTGTATATGGTATATTTATTCGTGAACAAAACAAGACGTAATTAGAAACTTGTAATGTGGGACGCACTTCTGACCTCGACCTCTTACCAAACCGAAACCGTTGAATAAGTACGTGATTATTGAATAGCAGAAAGAACGAAAATTCTGAGTGTCCAAATCACAAATCAGAGTAATTTCCAACTATTTCTTTTCATTTAGACAAATGTGTTTCACCTGTAGCAATGCACTACATAGATGCAAACCATTAAACATGTCGCCTAGTGTATGTTTACACCAAAGAATAAATGTTTGCTGTGTTTAGCTATGTGTCGCTTTTGAGAATCATGAAATGGTTTTTCTGTTTAAAATTCAAATTTATTCTTTCGCCTCATAAAATTCATTTGGAAATAATAAAAAAAACGGTAAAAATACATGACAGTTAACTTGTACAAAAACATTACATGTTACTCGTCTTGTTTCGATTATTCGCAGCATTGTTCTCATCCTGAGTTATTCGCACAACGTTTGGGTCAATGTAACCTCTGACCTTCAATAGGTGTATCTTGTATAACTGTGGAATCTTTTTCTTTAAATTCTTGCACAAAAACACGTGGCGTAATGGTAGTATGTACTTATATAAATTTAGGAGTTTGAAGGTTCAATCCTTGGTGCGGTCGATACGAAAAATACAATTGCGAAATGCCTTACGGCTGCCATCAAATCATGGCTGACGAAACGAGACCAGGCTAACCCTGTGGATTAAATAAATGTTCCGTATGAAATTGCGTGTAGATTCCAGAGTTCGGCAACATACACATGAAGAAGGTCGAGTGGTTCATCGACTGAAGCATGATGCGAATAACATTCAAGACACGAACAGTAGTCCGAATCACCCAAATAATACGAACTATCAATCCTCATCTCAAACATTAAGAAATATAAGCATAATTTGTATAGAACGCTTCAGAATAACATTCTTAAACTCCTCTAGTTTTAACGATTATAGACATTTTTCGTAAAACTTGCGGAGAATGCTGCTTTACGATTGTAGTTAAAATGGAAGGGAAATTCAAATTTCGTTCCGTTTTTAATCCGGTACCTTTCCCCATTACGCCCAACTCCTCGTTCACATTTCAGATGTCAACTTTTATAGGTTTTCAGGTATGCTGACAAGGTTGGGGGTGTTTATTTTGAAAGCGGTTCTCAAAATTTTCTCAATAATATTATTATTTTTTGTTAGGGTGTGTATTCGTTGTAAAAATATCCGAAATCCTATAAAAGTCGACATTTCCAATGTGCACAGTGAGTTAGACTTATGTAAAAATAATATGTAATACCGAAAAGTATACCAAATTTACTTTTTTCGTTTAAAAATAAAATTTCGTTTCGTTAATAAAATTTTATTTTGATGTGTATATATATATATATAATTCGTATTACTGTTTGTTTTTTTTTTGTTTGTTTGTTTGTTCACAATTTGATTAATATATGCAAAACGTCTTACTTTAATCTTTCATTTCTATGTATAGTATTATACTTGCAAAACTATACAATTAAGATATCACCTTATTTGCATATGACATTAGGAAATATCGATTTTACTAAATTACGGTATCTTAGTTAATGTTTCTAGCAAGAGAATTATTCCAAGTATTCTATCTACAATTGTTATTTAATAAATTGTAAACAACAATTATATTGATAATATATTTAATTTAATTTATTTTGGAATTAATATTTCCAACAGAGCGACCTTTTTTTAAAACATTTTTTAGAGTTATTTGCTCTTAGATGCTATCCATAAAAAACAAGCGCTCACCAAATATCATTTGGTAATTTCATTAGGTTTCTAGCTGGAAAAATAATTCCGTGTAGATAGAAAAATATTTGGCTTTTATTTATTTTTTTTAAATATGATAAAAAAAAACACTGAAAAGATTTCATTTGTTTGTTTTATGTTATTCCTTAAACGGAGCTAATTTAATACCAAAAAAAAAATGTAGATCTATTGCCCCCCCCCCCCTCTAAATTCCACAATTTACACTTTTTCTTTTTCGCGTTAATGTCATCGCTTACAAACTTAATTTTTGATTACAAAGGTAACTTTAACGCCGTGGCGCAGCGGCGTTTAACTCCTGAAAAATGGAGATCTACTTTTTTCAGCCTAATAAATTTAAACAGCCTTTATAAATACTACGTGAGGAGATATTAAAAATAAAAAATAAAATGTTAGAGTAGGGGATCACTTTTCTACATACATTTAACATAAAATGAGCACCCACTTTGTGGCCACCAAGCGTTCAACAAGACATGTTACCTCTAGCATTTTTTCAAGTTTGGCGATTGAGGGGGGAAGGCAAAATCTGACAAATACAGTTTGTTTTTTTTTTCTTGTGGGGAGGAATTACATTGGAAACAAACTAACGATAAATTTAATTATATTTTATGAGACCATTCTCTACTTTCACCTAACAATTTAATAAACAAAGCAAACCCCAAAATATGAAAAATGCAATTTTTTGGTGGTGGTGGTAGGAGGTTTCATTAGAAACAAAAACGAAAAGTAAAAAGCAAATCGAAAAGACCCCCCTAAAAAAAGCAAATCGAAAATTTCCTTATTTACAAAAAAAAAAAAACAGTAAAAATTGTGCCCTTACAAAAAATGTGTAGTTTATCAGCGTAAATTTTTGACAGACAAAAAAATTATAAAAACTATTTTTTATAAAACATTATAAGACCCAAAGGCTGAAATAAAACAAAAAAATTCATTATGTTTTTTTTTTTAATCATTTTTATTAGAATTAATGTGCACGCCTTACACGTTTAAAATTTGGCCTTTTTTTTTAGGTTTAACAGATTGGCTTTTTTAAGGCCAAATCTGGCATTTTTTACGCTCTTTCATTACAAAATAAAACATGGCGGCCAAAAACATAGTTCATGAAAGAGCTTAAAATGTTTAAATCTGCCAAACCCTTAGAAAGGCCACATTTTAAAAGCAATATAGCGGCCTCGAATAATAAATATAAATGATAAAAAATAATAAAAATGACATTTTTTTCTGGTTTTACTTCAGCCTTTGGGTCTAACAATGTGTTTTATATAAAAATAAATAGTTTTTATAGTTTTTTTGTCTGGCAAATAATTTACACCGCTAAACTACACATTTACCAAAATAAAAAATAAATGCACGCATTAATCTTTATAAACGTTATTTTTTTTTAAGTTCACAAAATCGTGAGATTTTGTAGGACAGTTATCCCTTCTGCCGAAATATCTGGTGGAGAGGGTATCAGATACTTCTTTTCGGGGCGATTATAGTTACATGTTTTTATCCGTTCTTTTATTTTTGAAATTGTTGTGGAGGTATCCACGTTACCATGATGAAAATGATTAGTACAGTAGGTGTGTATATATAAAGTACGTCTGTTGAATGTTATTCTTTCCATTACTTTCGTTTTGGGAGGCACAATAATAAAAAAAAAACAAAAACAAAAGGATTAAAACAGAACGAAATTTAAATTTCGTTCCTTTGTTACAACAACCGTAAAACAGCGCATCTTTCGCAAGTTTTACTAATTTTTTTTTTTCACATATTTCTCCCATCGATGTTTAATGGCAGCTCAAACCTGCAGGCTTGCTGAGGCCACTATTGAACCCTTTTTAGTTGAGAATACTACTTTCCTAGAAAAAAGTGTGAGAAAACGTATAATCATGGTTAGTTTTTTTTTTTTTTTTTTTTTTTTTTTTTTACAAAGGCATCACCACATTATCAAGGCCCAGAGGCCACTCAAGGATAAGGGTTAAAGAGTGTACAGTAGAAGTTGGTCAATATAGTAATCATTAGTAATGAAAATTTGGTAAATTTAATAACTTATATGGAACGGCTCATCAAGAACTTATTTACTTTAGACTTGAACAAAACCATATTGTAGTCAGCCGGAAAGCAGGAAAACGGAAGACAATTCCACAGGCGTGCAGTTCTAAGAAAGAAGCTTTGTTCATGGAATCTACGTTTAGGTTTAGGCACAGATAAAGAGTGGGGGAAATTATTGATAGTGTTTACAGCTAGACGAGTGTTTCTTGTGAAAGTTTGGCGAGGGGGGACCATAGATTGAAGCTCAGTTGAACACTTTCCATGAAAATAACGATACATCAGAGACAAACTCGCAACATCTCTTCTGTGAGATAGAGGTTGCAAGGAGGAGAAAAGGACATCTCCTACGAGGCTACGAAGTCTATTTTGAACTCTATCAAGGCAGGACAAGTTCTTTCTAGCAGCTCCTGCCCAGATGTGGCAACAGTATTCCATCCTTGGACGTACCTGGCTCTTATATAGATAGAGAATAGCATCAGCAGTGAGATATCTACTGGATCGATAGAAAGATCCCACCATTTTTCCAGCGGCCTTGGCAACAGATTTGATATACGTGTTCCATTTAAGATCAGGAGTAATGGTCAAGCCCAGAAGCTTGTCAAAACTTGAGGCCTCCTGAAGACGAGAGCCATTCATTTCAATTGATGACAAATGTGGATTAGAATGTTGATGATGTAAAGAGAGAAGCTTGGTTTTAGATGCATTAAAAGTAACCAGCCACTCCTTTCCCCATTGTACTACGTGCTCAAGATCAGAGGAGAGAGAATTGGAGAGAACTTGCTCGTTTACTGTCTTAGATGTGGTACCATAAATGGTAGTGTCGTCAGCATAAATGTCTACAAATGATGTAAGGATATGATTTGGAAGATCATTAATGTAGATCAGGAAAAGAGTTGGGCCCAGGATGGATCCCTGAGGGACACCGGCATTAATATTGTGAGCTTCTGATTTTTGCCCCTCAACTACTACTCTTATGAATCTATCAGAAAGAAATGATTTAATAATTGAGAAGACTTTTCCAGCTATACCATAGCTAGCGATCTTATGAAGTAAACCTTTATGCCATACCCTATCAAAGGCTTTAGATATGTCAAGAGCAATTGCCCTAGAAAGATTGCCACCGTCGAGAGATTTGCTAATCCTATGCGATATAACTGTAAGGACATCTGCTGTAGATCTAGCAGAACGGAAACCATATTGAGTGTCACTAAGAAGGTTATTTTTGTTGAGATGTTTGATTACTTCTGTATTTAATACAGATTCTAGCAACTTACTCATGACGCACAGGAGACTTATTGGCCTGTACTGAGAGGGGGATGAGCGATCACCTGAATTCTTAAATACAGGGCATACTGATGAGATTTTCCAGGGAGATGGGAAACTATTCTCCTTAAGACAACGTTTAAACAGTTTTGTAAGTATGGGCGCTAGTTCAGGTTGAAGTTTTTTGAGTACTATAATTGGAATACCATCAGGGCCAGTTGCTTTACTGGAATCAAGGTTTTTGATTAGCTTGGCAACATCACGTACAGATATACGTATATCACATAGCGTGTTTTCTGATACAAGAGGAAATATTGGGGGTTGGCGGTCTTGGTCGCAAAGGGTAGAATTAGCTGCAAAGTTCTTGACAAAGAGTTTGGCTTTGTCTGATGCTGACGAGATTACCTCAGATCCATTGATAATAGTTGGGATGGAGCACACGCTTCTGTTCAGAATTCTGTTTGCTATTTGCCAAAACTGGTGGGAACCAAGCCGCTGCTCAGCTACTTTGGACTTAACAGATTGAGCATACAACTCTCTTGCGTTCCTTATTACTTTCTTACAATGGTTGCTGGCAGTCCTGAAAACGGCTTTAGTTTCCATACATCTATTACGTTTGAAGCAGTGGAAAAAGTGATTTCTGTGCGCAATGGCAGCAGCACATTCTGGAGAGAACCAAGGCTGGCTGTTAGGTTTTTGCTGAAACTTTTTAGAGGGTATGAAATGGTCAATACCTACAATTAACCATTCAGTTAGGTCTAATACTATAGAGGACACATCCTTTTTAAACATGGAATGCAGAGGTAGATCAGATATAAATGTACGGAAGCTATCCCAGTCAGCCTTAGTGTATCGATATACTGTACGATGAAGAGGTACGTCTGGGGACTTATTACATTTCATTTTTATCTTAATTGATACAACAGAGTGGTCGGAAGATCCAAGAGGCGACAGAACAGAAACTGAACATAGTTCAGGGCAAGTTGTGAGAAAAAGGTCTAGTAGGCTCGCATACTGGCCGTCATTATCGGGCACACGGGTAGGTTCCTGAACAATCTGAGTGAGGTCATAGGCAATGGAGAAATCATGACAGAACCTCCCCTCATCATCGGTCTTGTTTGAGTGGGTCAACCATTCGACGTTGTGAACATTGAAGTCTCCACATACATGAATGTTAGCTGAAGGATAAGTAGAAAGGACTTGGTCAATTTTCTCAGATATGCTTTGAAAGATAGTAACTCCGCTGTTGTGGGGGCGATAGAGAGTAAATATAAATGCAGTAGTGTGAGCTAAAGCAACCCGGAAGCACATATAAGGTAAGTTAGGATCTTCCCTGGAGATGTCCCTCCCACATGGAAAGCTATCTTTAATATAGGCACATATTCCATGCCCATGGCGATCTTGGGGGTCAGATTTAGAAGTTAAGTTAGAGTATCCTGTAATTGCAAACTCATCAAGGGAAATAGCCTGTCCAATGCCAGTTTCACTTAAAAATAAAAGGTCTGGTTTAGTCTCCTGTAATTGGGTTTCAACCTCTGGAAGGTTAGAACGTAGACCCCTGATGTTGGAGAAGGAGACATGGTAGTAGGGGTCTACGTTGGAAGTTGGAGAACCGGGTTTAATCGAGTATTTTTTCTTGAAACTTGTCATGATGAAATTTTGGAATTTGTGGACTAGGTCGACAGATTTACTTAGAGCAGGACAGAGAGGGGAAACTAAGAGAGAAAAAGAAACGAAGAATTTTTTTTTTTTTTTTTTGTACCACATGATAAGGTAAAGCCGTAACAATTACCCACTAGTATGGCATCGAGAGGCCCCACCAGAAGCTACTGCATGGTCCAGATTCCATTCACCAAATGGCAATACAGCAGCCCCAGTACTTTGCACCTGCTGATAGGACAGCCTCCTTAGTGGTTAATCCAAGGTTCGGGTCCCTGACTATCAGGCGGATAACGTCAGCCCAGACAAAACGTTTACCTCCAGCACCCTTACTAGTGACATGGCTACAAGGATAGACATAGAAACAGAAAATTTCCACCAACTCTGCCAACTGTTCGCGCAAAAATACTGCCAACCTAGAAAACAGCTTTTTCTTCTCCCTTTGTCAGAAAAATCACTCATTTAAAAATGAGGACTGAGGGACAAATAAGAAGAAGCGAGAGTAACAGGAGCTGCCGATAACGCATCCACAATGCGTTTTCTACTCTCCATTAAAAAAAAAAAAAATAAATAAATAAATAAATAAAAAATAAAAAATAACTATTAAGTATTGTACTTAAAGTCCAACGGACCTGTTTAAGGGAAAGTATGGTGATAGATTCCCCTCCCACGAACTAAAAATGAGTACAATTAGGTAATCTATTTTTGCAATCAACTCGGTAGATAAATAAACATTTATGGACGAGAAAAAAAAAAAAAAAAAAAAAAAAAAAAAATTAAAGCTAGCATTTAATACAACAGAAATACATAAATTAAATACTGAAATAAAATGTAGTTATTAATATTTGAATCTTAAAATAAAAAGTGCGAATTAATAGAGAAAATCACTTATCACAACAACGCATTCCGTCTCCAAACTAGTGAAGAATTTAACTTTTAATAGCGTTCAGAAGATTTTTTTTTTTTTTTTTTTAAATTAACCGTTAAGAGAAAGCGTGATTTTATTCTGAACTTTAACTAATCACGTTTTAAGCAACTTATGATATAAAACAAAATCGGATGGGGGGGGGGTTTCTTCCGAAGTTAGTTGGTGACGTTATAATTGCGAGATAAGATGGGAGCCAGAAATTAGGGGTGGGGGACTGAAAATGATAATATAATGGATTGATTATACAATATTTAAGATCAACTTGGTAGATAAACATTTATGGACGAGAAAAAAAAAAAAAAAAAAAAAAAAAAAAAAAATTAAAGCTAGCATTTAATACAACAGAAATACATAAATTAAATACTGAAATAAAATGTAGTTATTAATATTTGAATCTTAAAATAAAAAGTGCGAATTAATAGAGAAAATCACTTATCACAACAACGCATTCCGTCTCCAAACTAGTGAAGAATTTAACTTTTAATAGCGTTCAGAAGATTTTTTTTTTTTTTTAAATTAACCGTTAAGAGAAAGCGTGATTTTATTCTGAACTTTAACTAATCACGTTTTAAGCAACTTATGATATAAAACAAAATCGGATGGGGGGGGGGTTTCTTCCGAAGTTAGTTGGTGACGTTATAATTGCGAGATAAGATGGGAGCCAGAAATTAGGGGTGGGGGACTGAAAATGATAATATAATGGATTGATTATACAATATTTAAGATCAACTTGGTAGATAAACATTTATGGACGAGAAAAAAAAAAAAAAAAAAAAAAAAAAAAAAAAAAAAAAAAATTAAAGCTAGCATTTAATACAACAGAAATACATAAATTAAATACTGAAATAAAATGTAGTTATTAATATTTGAATCTTAAAATAAAAAGTGCGAATTAATAGAGAAAATCACTTATCACAACAACGCATTCCGTCTCCAAACTAGTGAAGAATTTAACTTTTAATAGCGTTCAGAAGATTTTTTTTTTTTTTAAATTAACCGTTAAGAGAAAGCGTGATTTTATTCTGAACTTTAACTAATCACGTTTTAAGCAACTTATGATATAAAACAAAATCGGATGGGGGGGGGGGTTTCTTCCGAAGTTAGTTGGTGACGTTATAATTGCGAGATAAGATGGGAGCCAGAAATTAGGGGTGGGGGACTGAAAATGATAATATAATGGATTGATTATACAATATTTAAGATCAACTTGGTAGATAAACATTTATGGACGAGAAAAAAAAAAAAAAAAAAAAAAAAAAAAAAAAAAAAAAAAAAAATTAAAGCTAGCATTTAATACAACAGAAATACATAAATTAAATACTGAAATAAAATGTAGTTATTAATATTTGAATCTTAAAATAAAAAGTGCGAATTAATAGAGAAAATCACTTATCACAACAACGCATTCCGTCTCCAAACTAGTGAAGAATTTAACTTTTAATAGCGTTCAGAAGATTTTTTTTTTTTTTAAATTAACCGTTAAGAGAAAGCGTGATTTTATTCTGAACTTTAAGTTTTTATTCTAATGCGTTTGGTATAAAGCATGTTGTATTCTTTGTTTGTTTACTTAACACGTTAACTATTAATATTTATTTAACTATTAACTCTGTCCTGTGGGGAGGCATTATAAATAGGAACTATTAACTAGTTGTTAACTATTCCGTACTTATACCGAATTATTTTTTTTCAGCTGAGGTTACTTTACAACTATCAAAGTAATTTTAATATATATATATATATATATATATATATATATATATATATGCTTATTTAAGCTAGAAAAATATGTTTAGTATTTTGAGGGAATAATATTGGTTAAAGTAATTTTTCATTTAAGAAATATTTGATTTCGGAAATATTTTAAGCGGTAATAACACCAAAGTATAATCAAAATAACTCAGACAAAAAATACATATTTTAACCTTTGAATTT
>NC_136484.1:93043473-93045973 GCF_053919585.1 Euprymna scolopes
ATGGTAAAATAGTCCCCAAAATGGAATGTTTTTATTAACCCTAAAAGAGCCCCTGGGGCACACCCAAGAGTTATCGCGAAGTATAGACAAACAAAATTATATAGAAATCAGTTAGTTACAACTTTTCAGAAAGTTTTAATAAAAATCCAAGACATCAATTTTTTTTTATATATAAGCATAAAAGTGTCAATTTGAGTCATTTTAACCCGAAAGGCACCCCTACAGGGGCAACCATAGTTTTCCCAGAAAATTCGTTCTGTTACTTTTTTTACTCATATCATGTTTAATGTTTGTGCAAAATTTTTTTAAAAATCCACGGTGTAGTTATTGAGAAAGGTGTGGGCAGACGAACGGACTAGGCTGAATTTACAGGTCCACCCTCCTTTTGTCGGGGGACAAAAGACAAAATATGAAGGCATCTTTATGAAATGGTCATAATCTAATCACTGTGACATGTTTAAGTAATAACAAGTCATAATAATAGCATACAATAATTTATGCTGGTTTAAAATACCCCTTTCTACTAACTGGCAAAAACTTTTGCACCGTCCTGATACTGTGTTGGAAAAGTTACGAGTGTACGCATATAAAGGCGTCGCATTTTATATATAGAGAGAAAGAGATTATTCGTGTGTGTGTGTGTGTGTGTGTGTGTGTGTGTGCGCGCTATGTATTCCCGACAACAGAAAAGAAAGAAAAAACTTTTTCCCCGCTTCTGATGACAACGTTCAGCGTAAATTC
This sequence comes from Euprymna scolopes, assembly GCF_053919585.1. NCBI lineage: Eukaryota > Metazoa > Mollusca > Cephalopoda > Sepiida > Sepiolidae > Euprymna > Euprymna scolopes. Next base: position 93,044,215 of record NC_136484.1, read on the forward strand.
TGCGCACCTTGCGACACTCGCAATGCCATGTTAGGGTACGTAAGGCTGCAACGTTGTCCCAACTCGCAGAGCGTTCAACGCACAACCCCAGCTCTTCTCCTCTTCTCCATAACTCAAGTCACGTCGGGCCATTGTGTTCCTCCCTTTCCCTTCCTACTGTGCACCATTTTGCACAGCGAAGATTAAGGAATGGGAAAAAGTTAGCAAAGCTTTTTTTTTTTTCTTTCTTATTTATTATTTATTTATTTATTTATTTATGTTCTGCACATGCATCGCGATGACCTCTACTCGTTCTCTCCGGTATGTGGTTCTCTTTTCTTTTCGGGGGCTTCTTCAGTCGACAGGAGAATCGGAGAACAAATTAGAAAGAAGAAAAGAAAAACTACATTTTTTTAAAATTGTTTATGTTTCTTTCTTTCATGCTAGGCAGTAAATCAGTTATCAGGGCGTTTTGTGCTCGTCACTTACACTTTTACGTTGCTATATCTCTTTCTCGCTCTTTCTCGTTATCTGTCTTTCTCTTTATCTCTTTTTTCTCTCTCTCTCTCCCTCTTTCTCTCTCTTAATCCTTCTTTCTTTCTTTCTACTTTTCCTCCTAATTTTTATTTTTTCTCCATTCCTTCCTTCTTGCTTCTTTACTTTTTAGCCCCCTTTTTTTTTTACTTTTATAACCTCTCTCTCTCTCTCTCAATCCTTTTCTCTTTGTTCTCTCTCTCTCTCTTATTCTTTCTCCGTTTCTTTCTTCTCATATTTCTTTTTCTTCGTTTCTTGACCTCTTTCTTTCTTTTATTGCTCTCCACCCCTTTCTCTCTCTCTCTCTCTCTCTCTCTTTATCTTTTATTCTTTCTTGTTTTTTTTTTTCTTAGATTCATATTCTTCTTTCTCGACGGATTTCTGACTTCCCTTCTTTTACTCTTTCTTTCTTGGTTTTCTCTTTCTCCTTCCGTTTATTTCTTTTCATATTTCTTCCTTCTTACTCTTTTAGTCCTGGATATGACCTTAAACTATATCCGATGGCGAGGCCCCACCTTGCGGGTTTGGGGAATGTGGAGCCACCCCTTTAACTGCCATTTCTCCCAGGTCCACTCTGACCCGGAGTGGTAGTACCTGTTAGGGTCCCAACTATGGGTTAAATAGAAACTGGCTTGAAAAAACATATTCTACTAAAAAAAACTTTTCTTCCAAATCACTGGATTCGGCATTAAATAACCTGAAAAGGGTTGATATGCCTTAAAACAAAACAACCAACCAACCATTCTTACCCTTTTCGTCCACCATCTCTCTACATTTATATGGTGAAACGATAAAATTGTCGCCCTAAAGAAAACAACTTTACACCTTTATTTTAAAACTTTTATTGAAAAAAAACAATTTAGTTAATTTGATTATGTAGTTGAGCTGATAATCAATGTAGCCGCCTTCAGCCTGAATCACCGGCTCGTTCCGGGTTCGAAACTGGGACCATGTTTTTTCCACAAGAGCTGGCGGGAACTCGCAAATACTCAGCGAATGGCAGCGATCGGGCTGCTTTTGGTATTGTGGGGATCATGCTGTTGATGTTTCGCTGTATGACCAAACTAAGTAGTCCAGCGAGTTCAGATAGAGGGAGGAAATGGGCCAGTGAAAGAAGGGTACTAAGTAGTAGCACTATTTCTGAAGCCAAGCCTGGGTCTCTTTGGACTTGTGGACCGGCGTCGGGTCCTGCTGCCACACTTAGGGTCTGCCAGCAGCTACCGGATTGCACTAATACCACCACGCT
>NC_136484.1:93050973-93185973 GCF_053919585.1 Euprymna scolopes
AATCTTGTTAATATGTGCTCTCTTTCTACTGTCAAGAACACATAAAAGAAATTTAATTTGCGAGGATATGTTGCAAGACGCAAGCCAATGATTTCTGTAAAGAACAGAAAGCACCGTCTGGACTTCGTCAGATGCAATGGAGATCATGATTCTTCATATTAGTCAAAGGTGCTTTTTAGCGACGAAAGGATCTCAATCGGAAAAACGGCCGCAGGTTGAAATTTGATGAGCAACCTTTACAAATGACTGTGCAAAGGAACCAAAACACCGGTAATGTTCGTTATGCCCCTTAATCTGGTCGTCCTAGAGTTACTTCTTACAAGGGAGAAAATGATATCAAGATCCGCAGCCTGGAAACAGAATTGAACGGTTCCCCAAATCCACCAACAGTGTAATCTTGTTAAAAATTGTTCTTTCTACAGTTAAGAACAGATTGAATGAATTTAATTTGCAAGGCTGTTTTGCAAGACACAAACCAATGATTTCTGTAAAGAACAGAAATCGCCGTCTGAAATTTTTCAGATGCAACGAAGATCATAACTATAGGTCGAAAGTTATTTTTAACCATGAAAGCAAGTTCAATAAGCTAGGCAATATTTGCAGGCAGTTCGGCCGTCGAAGGAAAGACGAAGAATCTATTCTTAGGTGCACAGTTTCCACGCAGCAAGGTGGTGGATATTCAGTTTTGGTGTGGGGCGGTATTAGTGCCAATGGTCCAGGGCCTATAGTTCGCTTGCAAGTCTCTTGCAAGGTCGAATTAATTCGACCAAGTATATTAATATGTAGACTGAGCATTTTCTACCCTACTTTCACCGGAATTTGGATGATAATCCCATGTTCATGCAGCATAATGCTCCCTTTCACACAGCTGGCAATGTCGAGAGGTTCCTTGAAGACCATGATATTCCGTGTTTGGATTTGCCTGCACAATATCTAGACATTAATTCCTGCAGAAACGTATGATAACATTTCAAATCTGGAAGAACTTTGGACAAAAATTAAAGAGAAGTGGGATGGCCCTTTCATCTGCGTATTGTCTCAGACAAAATCAAGGAATGCCCAGAAAATTGCAGGCTGTCAAATTTGAGAAGTACTATGCTTCTAAATATTAACTAGTTCATTGTGTTCCTGTTGTATTTATTTTGCATTAATGTTCTAAAATTATATTTAAATAATTTTCCATTGTGCGAAGACGCTTTTTGCCTTCTCGATTTGAAGTTATTTTTAAATGATGTGAACACTGGAATACTTCAATTTAAAGTCAAATATAACCAGATAAAATTATAGAGGAATAAAAGGCGAATAAAACGAGGCATACGTTGTTTAAACAGTTACATTCAATTTAGCTTAAATTTGCAGTTTTTGAAATAAAAATTACAAGTGCGAACTTTCTTTTTAGCACTACTCTCTCTCTTCCTCTCTCTCTCTTACTAGCAAAAGTACCCGTCGTTTAGTGGGTTCAAAAACAGCCTACAGAAAATAGACTCTGATTTATGAAAGTATGATAGGTTATGAAAAGGAGGAGTTGTAAATTTGGGTTGAATTTGGTGTATCAAAACCAAAGCAAAATATGATGAAAGTAAAAATAAAATAGATAAACCTCATAATTTATTATACCATACCTGTTCACACTGAAACACTTATCACAATGTTCTGTGGATCTATATTAAAAAACCTTGTTAAACTTTGTGACATATTTCCATTCTATGGAGGTCAGGTGCGAACGAACACCCCATAATTTTATGATACCATATTTCTTCAAACTGAAACATAATTATCAAAGTATACTTACGCAGATAGATATGAAAAGTCTTTATTAAAGTGTGTGTCTATTTTCATTCTATGTAGGCCAGGCGCGAACGCAGACCCCACAATTTTATTATACTATCCCTATTTAAGTTAAAACATACTTATCAAAGTATTCTTATGTACACCTATATCAAAAACACTTGTAAACGATTTTTTTTTTAATTTTTAAATTTTTTATTTCCATACTTTGTGGACCAGGCGCGAACGCAGATCCCACAATTTTAATGAACCACCGTTCTGCCAGATCAAACATACCTATTCCTGGGTCTCGATACATCTATCATTATATTTAATCAGTTTTTTTTTTTTAAATAGTCAACCATATAGGAGCTTATTTATGACCACACACACACACACACAGACATCCAGCTTTATATATATATATATATATATATATATATATATACAGAGTGGCCCCAAAAGATGTATACCCACTCCTGAACTCTCTTTGCACTTTAACACCGTTTTCATGATTCCAGAAGCATTTTAGAATGATTTGTTTTTCTTCAAAGGTTAAAATCTGGTTTAAAATTATTTAAAGTGTGTATACATCTTTTGGGGAACGATTATTAAAAAAAAAAACAATGTTTCCATACCTGACAAGAATGGAAGACCAAAATAACACTTTTACATTATATTATTTGAAAGTTTATTTCTTTACTTATAGTTGTTATGAAATAAAAAAAAAAGTTAATTTATTTTATTAAAAAAACACCACCAATTTTCTAATTGGTTCAACTTTATTTGATACCAGCGTGGATGCCCGGCGTTGCCCGAGTGTTTGGAGACGTGTGTTGAGCAACAAAAAAGTGGTAGTAGGCAGGCAGGCTCGAACCCGTAACCTGAACAAGGAAAAGAAAGTGAAAAAAAGTGACATGTTTGCTGTTGTGTCCATCGCCAAACAAGAAGTAACATAGGTTGAAATTAAGGCTAGACAATCGAAAAGAGGTGATGACTTCCGAAAATATCGGCGAAAAATGCGATCCCCCTGTATAAAAGTGCCTAGTTGAGGATGAAGGAATTAATTTTTTTGTCAATTTTCGATATTTGTCGTCCGAAAGGCCAAGCTTCAAAATGACACCAATATCGTGAAAAACCGTCGCCTCTATCGAAACTATGTGCGAGAATACACACATACATACATACATGCATTTAAACAGACAGGTGAAATTTATATTATAGATGTTGAGCCACAATAGTTTTTAACTATCTTATTCTAATAAAGATTTATTTAAAAAAATGTTATTTTAGCAATGCGTGTTTCGTTTTGTTTTTGACTTAATGATTAAAACCTTTAGCAATTACCAAAATTATCTTTAAAATTTCCGTAAGGATAATTGAAATTATTTTTTTTTATTTTAATAAAAACTAATATCGCATAAAATTCACTGATGACTTCATTTTTCATCATTAATAAGCAAAAGCAATTATTTATTAATTTTTAAATAGAATTCGAATTTGAATAAAACTGAATATTCAGTAAGTAAAAATTAGAGAAAAAAAATCTAAACCGACCTTTTTTATTGTAAATATCGTAGCGACACATCCCGCGCGTTTCGCTGTATCTTCTCTGTATTTTATTATAGCAATATCCTTTTTGTAGAATTTATAGTTAAACATTTGTTAAAGTTTGTCCAATTTTAAAAATATTTTCAGAACTGCTCACTTTATAATATTCTCGATATTCTTTTTTTTGTTGTTGCTGTTTTGTTGTAAAAAAAATAGGCCTACGAAATGGCAATGTAAAATCTTAAGTAAAATTTTATAAAATATAATATTCCTGAGATCGATTTATTTTTCTCGTGAAAATATTAAATAATATTCCTTCATTAAAAGTTAATATCGTTAATTCGTTAAACGAATAACCTTACATATATACTGATTTTTAAAACGAAATTAAAAGGCTGAAATTCCAATATTTTTTTATATTTTATTTTTAACATGTACATTCTTTTATTTCAAAATCATGTTTAGTATTCTGAAATATAATTTTGGCAAAAGTATCTTTTGTTTACACAAAATTATATATTTTCAATAAGATTTCTAATAAATTAATGCATATTTTTAATAATTTTGTTATCATACTTTTAAAAATTTATATTTTATTAAAATTGATTGACTCGGTGAATTTTGACAGATTTTTAAATGAAGGGAGAGTTCATTTTTTTTTTTTTTTTTTTTTTTTGACATCGGCCATTTATTTTGCCGGTACCTATATTATACATTTTTTTTTTATTCATGTTCATCCCTTACAAAGCATATCGCCACTTGGACATAAGAGGGTGCTATTTAGGGCCATGTCTTGGAATGATTAACAAGATATTTGTTTATGTTACATTTAAACTTCTACATATCAATAGTCATGGAAGCAGGCAGCAGGAAGGGGATTCCAAACTATTAGAATAGAAAGCTTTCTGGCATTTAGAGACAACAGTGAAGGGACGAGATCTTATTGCAAAGCGAGTTTGTCGGGAATATGTACGTCGAGGAGGTACAAGTGAAAAGAGTTCATCAGAACATATTGCATTAAAATATTTGTAAAACAGGCACAGTGATGCAACATTGCGGCGATGAGACAGGGGCTAGAACCTAGTTGATAAAGTGGGGCCGATTAGATTGATAACTCTTTTTGGACTTTATCTAAGGAGAGACTAGTGGTAGATGCACCAGCCCAGATATGGCAACAATACTCCATGCATGGGCGAATGGTCGCCTTGTAAATGCTCATCTTATGTGTTGTGTTCACAACATTTCGGCTGATGTAACCGACCTTCTTCATGTGTATTTTGTCGAACTCGGGAATTTTATGGAATTCCGAATGGAACCCTTTTGTTTAATCTATGGGGTTAACATGCTCTCGTTCTACCAGCTATGACTGGGTAGAAGTATTAAGTAATTCGAAATTGTATGCTGGTGTCGTCCGTACTGAAGATTGCATTTTCGACATCAAGAAGGGCGTAATTACAACTGAATTTTACGAAGTACTTTGTCCGCATCGTCATAGAAATAACCACTCAAACCTCCCAAAACTAAACGATGTAACGCGCATGTTTATATTTCTTTTCTGCAGACTTAGACATATCAAAGATTGTTTCATAGTTCGAATATGAAAGGATCACTTTTTAGAATATGTTTTAAACTCATATTTGTTTACCTATTTACGTAGTTCAACCAGAGAATGATTTAACTCAATATTTTAGAACAAGGCATTTCTTACAATAACGGAAAATTGGTACCTACCTTACGCCAAAACAACACCATTACTATTTTTGATGCTTAAAACATTTTCTATACATTTTCGAACCAATGTACAATTTTACGATGTTTAATTCAATTATCCGTGCTGTAATCATGATACCAACCTCCTAGGCATTTTCTCCTTTTCTGAGGGGAGATTTTATTTGATATCTACTCTGTTGTCATTAAACTTTCTTCTAAGGCATTACTTTCTATTTTGGGCAAAAGGGTAGTGTAAGATATTTTTATCCGTTTCCTACTAGCCTTATATGTATAAGCTTATTCTTTAAGGGGCATATGTCACATATTTTCGTTCGTTATAAAACTATCTTCCCCAAAACTCAATCATGTTTAATTCATTATTTGCTTGTAATAAAATATGTATTTTTGATAGATTTCCTGAATTAATGTTTACAATTTTGTTTTAATTTATGATCGATTGTTTTTTCAGTGAATATCGCATTTTACTGCCGTTTGATTTTAACTGAAGTGACGACAGTAAATTGGTGCATTTGTTCATCAACAATTTTTAAGGTGCTTAAAATAAGTTGTTGTAGATTTTATTTAGATTTTTTATCGGTCTCAAACACAGCATATTGACACTGATATGTAAAGAGCTAGTATGATTAGGGACCAAATATATCAGAGGTATCTTCAGTTGGGAGTTCGACTGCAAGATGTTTGTTCACATTATTTTAATTTTCTACATATTAGAACAAAATAAAAGTGCGTGAACAATTTTGCCACGTGGATGGTGTTGGTTAAATATTAGGTCGGTCCAAAAGTTTTTGCTAATTTAAAATTAGGAAAATTGTATTTTTATATATCTATATTCATAACAATGAGTATTCTGATTTGTACACACCATACACTGGCTGGCGGTAAATAACTTATGATTATTGCGATCTGTACGCAGAATACACTGGCTGGCGATACATAGATTATGAGTTATTGTGATTTATACACACCAGACACTGGCTGGGGGTAAATAACTTATGAGTATTATGATCTGTACGCACCAGACATTAACTGGCAATATTCCATTTTCACAAGTGAATTCAGTATGATAACGGTTTGTGCGATTTTAAATATTTCATTTTTATTTTAAAGTATGTTTGCGAATATGATGATAACGGTCGAAGCGATAACGAACTATGCACTCCGTGACTTGATTCCATCTATCAACGAGCTTATAAAAGCCTTGCTTGTAACATTCTTAGTTTTGCTATGAAATATGAAATATGAATCTGACCAATGTTCAATCTCCTATTGTGATGCTAGCAATGTAAATGATTAACGGAATTCGTGATAATTCGAGAGAGTTACGTCAGAAGAATATGCAGGATCAGGCAAGATTTACAGACAAAATACTTTCAGTAAATCTTTGCTCAGTATTGATGTGTGAGTTCGAACATTATCATGATGGAAGATGATTGGTATCTACCTGACGCCAAAACTATACCTTTTAATGCTTAAAACATTTTCTATACATTTTTCGAACTAATGTACTATTTTTCGATGTTTGATTCAGCAGGGGTAGTGTATTACCTGTGCTGTAGTCATGAGAACAACCTCCCAGGCATTATCTCCTTTATCTTAACTAAAGACGGTCATTTTTGGGTCAACATGGGTGAAAACATGAAATGATGTTTTTATAATCTGAGCGAGGAAAAGTTTTAAATTGATCATTGGTATATATTTAGCAAGTACCGCCAGGCATCAAATAAATTTCAACGGTTTTAAATGCGCCGTCTACAAAATGGCAACAACTTATGCACAGACTGACAGAAGACCAGAAAATGAATCGGCCGAAAGAGATTCAGCTTAGTAATCCGAGCCGCTGTTGAAAGAATGTGGCATCGACCGTAAATAACAGAATGGATGGAGATAAACAGTATTCCTGCCTGCCTCTCGCTAATGCAATAGTATTTTCTCGGAAGATTATCGAATGACGGGGTCTTAAAATACCCCATTAAAACGTGCGCGCCGTGAAAGTCTTTTAAGGTACCCTTTCTACTAACCCACTTTTAAAAAAATGTTTTTATTGTTTTGTTTTGTTTTCGAGCAGGTTATTGTTGTAAAAGCAGGCGAAACAAAAAACCAAAGTTTTCCCCTAAAATGGTGTCATTCATTTTATTATGCCAACAACACGCGGTTTCTCTTACACTGGAAGAACATGTTCACTCGGAACAAAGACTGCGGCTGCTCTCTTTCGACAGTTGGGTTGCTGCTTACTTGTCGATACGTGAATCCCAACGCACCCGGGAGCAAGACAACGTTAGTTGATAACTTGCAAATGTATACGCTCTCCCGATACAAATATTTAAGACTTAATTAAACAAAACATATTATTCGTATTATTTGGATTCTTCAGACCACTGTTCTCATCTTAAATGCTGCTTGCACAATGCCCGAAAGGACACTCAGCGCAGTCGATAGAGTAATTGGTAAAATTTATTTGTAAATGTTACACGCTTTTGGGGGTTCTATCAATAATGCAGGCGACAACAACATACAATAGCGAATTACTTAAGATTTCTAACCAATTAAATAAAAATAAATGAAAAATCTTTTTGATAATATTTTGAATGTCGGTCCCATAGTACGTTGCGGGGGAGCTTTGTCATAAATGGTCGGTTTCCAAATTGATTACAGCAATCAAACTATTATTAAAAAAAAAGAATTGCGGCATAAAACTTATGCAAACTAAAATATATAAAATCAACCAAAAACCTACTGCTACGCTGAAATTGTCCGAAAACATAGCTTGCATGATTGAATTTACAGATTTAGAATAATGTAAGTTTAGCTGAGTTAAATGCCCATTTGATTGTCTTAAAAAGAATTAAAACTTCCAAGTTTGAAGACTTTGCATAATCTTATATATAAATTAGTGATAGGACGATTCCAATATTTTCCCGATTCCGTACTAAATTCCTGATTCCGATACAATTACAGATTCCGATTCTTTATAAATCTCTAAATATTTAACTATAAAATTGTTATTTTGTCCAGATGACTATTAAAACACATCTTAAATGTGCATGTATTTTCTCAAACTTAAAAAATACATTTGCGACGGGATGATCTAGAGATTTTAGTCTTACTAGAAGTTTAAATCAATAAATATTTATTATTTCATTATTACTACAAGCAGTGGAAAATGTTTCTTAAATCAAATAAAAAAAAATAATTAATGGAATCTGTTTTTGCATGGGAAAATAGGCTCAATTTTTTCCGATTCAGATATCGATTCCGATACCCAAGAAAGCTCCGATTTTCCGATTCCCGATTCCGATTAATCGTCCCAATACCAATATAAATACTAGGGCCGTTTCAAAAGTAAGGCCTATTTTAAACTCAAACACTAAAACGTTGAAAAGCTGCGCAGACGAAAGTAGTACCATTAAAACGAGCAACCATTTGTGCTTCAGAATCTATTTTCTTACACAGTCCCAAACATTTTCAATGTCATTTTGCCACCCTCTTTTAATGCCTCGATCGTAAAAGTCCAAGATCCACACTGTCTGTGTTTAAATCAATTGCATTTACTTTGTTAACGTTCAAAAGCCGCCGGTGAATGTTGAGCAGTTCATTTTTTTCTACATGGAGAAATTCCATGACGTATTTCTGCTTCAGACGTTCATCACTGTCAAGAGTTATTTCTTAGAGTTTCACACCGTCAATATCTGCAATAGATAGATTAAACTTTCAGGTCATGGATGCATAAGTTCAGTCATCATAACAATGGCATTTGCAATCCCCTCTGATCCATTCGCACGGAACAAAAGCTATAGGAAGTATAACCTTTGGAATGTCCCCTCTCTCTCTCTCTCTCTCTCTCTCTCTCTCTCTCTCTCTCATATATATATATATTTGTCCCAAAGCTCCGTCTTTGATGGAGCGGAAACGAAAACTTGATAATATAGTTTCAAATGATCTGAAATAAGAGCAGGGGGAGACTTGATTCCAAACTTTTTAGATTATTCTCAATGCTTGTCTATAGATTTGCTGAAATATTATATTTTAAATCATTTCTATATTTCAATTGGCATATACATATATATATATATATATATATATATATATATATATATATATATGTGTGTGTGTGTGTAAGTGAACGTGTGTGTAGACTCGAAATTTGATATACAGGGTACTGAGATTTCGGAAAATCTGTGTAATCTGTTTTTGGCCAGAAACTTGGCTGTTAAGGGGTCAAAGTTCAACAATTTGTCTTTTGAGAACTCTTCTAAACTCCTCCCCCAATTTTGGGTCTAAACACTTGAAATTTTAGATATAGGTTCCTTGGACATGGATCAAACTTAATAACTTGATTTGAGCCTTAAACAATAAATGTTAAGGGGTCATAATAGGGGTCAAATTAAATGTTATGGGGTCATAATAGGGGTCAAATTAAATGTTATGGGGTCATAATAGGGGTCAAATTAAATGTTATGGGGTCATAATAGGGGTCAAATTAAATGTTATGGGGTCATAATAGGGGTCAAATTAAATGTTATGGGGTCATAATAGGGGTTAAATTAAAAAAAAAATTTTTTTTTTTTTTTTGCTCAACATACACCTCCAAACACCCGGGTAACGCCGGGCTGAAATGCTAGTATAACATATGTTTATTTCACCAAGTTATTGAGAATAATGTAAAAAGTTTTGGAATCAAGCCCCCCGCCTCCTTGCTGTTATTTCAGATCATTTGAAATCATATGAACAAGTTTTAGTCTCCTCTCCATCAAGGCCAGAGGTTTGGGAGGAAATATCAGATATTTTGTAATTTCAATACCAGACTTGGGTAACAAATGACAATAATCGACACATTTAATATGTGATATAAAGAACAATTATTACTATTACATAAATTAAGTTAAAGGCTGTTCAAAAAAACCTTAGTTTTCAAAAATTGCTTGGTTTTTATAAAAGTTTTCAAAAATTAATGATTGATGATATCTTAATACGCGACCTTAAGGACAACTGTCACATAGCGCACTATATAATTCAGGTAATTAACTTTCCAACTAGCCTTCATTTGTTAAATTCTGACCAAAAGTCGCTGAGATTTGGAACTTATAGAATGCCCGAAAAGTTGTATGTATATATATATATATATATATATATATATATATATATATATATATATATATATATATATATATATATATATATATATATATATATATACTGGTATTCAAATTGAATATTGAAATACTTATATCTTTAGTTTCATAAGAATATACTACATGAACATTTGAAAACTTTTGGCAGATTATAATACTATTCTATATTTTTTGACAATTGCTTAAAAAGAATCTATATTTTCAAACCAATAAAATATTCCCAAATTTGCCTATATTTGTATATATTTGGCAGGCAAATTCAGTTTTGCAGCTTAAGGATGAATTTAGTTTAGGGCTTTTTTGCTTGAATATCTCCTCTCTGGCCTTGATTTTTAATATAATTAAGGTCATTATTATACACACACACACATATATATACACATTATTAATTAATCAATATAATCAAGTTCATTAATATACACAGACACACACATATATAGAGAGAGAAAAAAATGTGTGTGCGTGCGTAGTATGGTTCTACAGAGAGAAAAGTACATATATATAAAGAAATGGAGCGATTAACATTTACTATTTTAAAAATATTGTACAATATTTTATTATATTATGTTTTTTTTATGTGTTTCAAGTTTTTCTCTAAAGAGTAAGTCATGTAATTTTGGTAAGACATTGAAGCTTTGAAAGACTATTGTTTCTCCTACCAAAATTAAAAGACGTTTAAAAATCAAAATAATATCTAAAGAGAGACAAACTGGAACCATGTGTAATAAACATAAAAAATAAAAAAATATTTGAAAAAAAAAGCGAACTTTTCAAATAACTATTTGCAGGTTCACTTATATGTATGTATGTATGTATGTATGTATGTATGTATGTATGTATGTATGTATGTATGTATGTATGGCTGCCTAAAACTTTTGACAGAGTCGACGGATTTTCATGAGATCGGTATTGTTTCATCTTACTGCCATTCATAGTGGAGCTTTTATAAATATACTACCCTGGGTGCTCGGCGTTGCCCAAGTGTTTGAAGTAGTGTGTCGATCCTAAAAAAATGTGGTAGTAGGCAGGCAGACTCGAACCCGTACTGCGAAGGAGGAAAAGAACATGAAAAAAAAGTCACGTCTTTGCTATTGCGTCCATCGCCAAACCGGAAGTGACGTAGGTTTAAATTAAGGCTGGACAATTGAAAAGAAGGGATGACTTTCGAAAATATCGGCGAAAAAAGCGACCTCTCCCTGTAAAAAAGTGCCCAGTTGAGGGTGAAGGAATTAATGTTTTTGACCAGTTTTTCGATATTTGTCGTCCGAAGAGTGGAGCTTCAAAACAATACCGATTTCATGAAAATCCGTCGCTTCTGTCAAAAGTTTTAGTCAGCCATACATACATACATACATACATACATACATACATACATACATATAAACAGGCAGGTAAGATTTATATTATAGATTTATTTATACTAAGAATTAAGGATTTAATCTTTTCAATATAGGTACGTCAAGTTTAGCATAAACGTTCTTGGGGTTCTAGATATACCATTTAATAGACTAGTGATGTTTGAATTAATGTTCATCCGACCTTTGATGGTGCAACATAAATAGCCATACTGATAGAGAGATTCTTTCTGTTTATTATATTAAATAATACTGGAGGTTACGAGGGGGGGGGGCAACGATTTCCGAATTAATAATCTCCAAGTATCTCAAAGGCAAAATTTAATGGCAGCAATCCAAGAAACCCACTTCAAGATATGCTCGAATCAAATTTATGAACATACATGCATAGTTCCATATGCACAAAACTATGTAGACAGCGAACAAGCGAGATGCAATTTAATACATACGTTTTTTTTTATCTTCTTCAAAGGTTGCACGCGCAATGCACATAGAAATGACAGTGAGTTGCGGGTAGACGGCAAAATCCCTCCAGCCACAACTGTTTAAAATTACAAGGAGATGTGCAGTCGATCTTTATCTGAGCCAAACAGGAAGATGAGGATGAAAGTCTTTACCTTCACATGACATGAAGATGGATCACATGTATTTGTGTATACGTAAACATGCGTATGCGTGATACCTTTGAATGTGCGAGTATTTCTTAAGTAATGTACATGTTATATCTGAACAAAACTATTTGCTATGTTTGCATATATATATATATATATATATATATATATATATATATATATATATATATATATATCTTTTTCATTTTATAGAGGGAATTAGAACTGCAGTCTAAGGAGAAAAGTTTATTTTAATGTGTCAATACTTTAAAATAATCTTGCTCATAGTGTTATGGATATATAATAAGCTCAATAGGTATATTTCTCCTAGAGCTATATTAATACTGGTTATAAAGATTAATAATGATAAATTATGAATCAGTTCAACAGGAAAAAACAAACATTCATAATTCATAATTATTAATCTTTATAATCAATATTATATAAATATATAAAGGAGGTTTGTGTATGTTTGTGTGAGAGAGAGAGAAAGAAAGAAAGAAAGAGTTCTCTATGGACTCGAAAACGACTGGGTTGATTTGTATAAAATTTCAAACAAATATACTTTGTGTTTGGCTGTATTCTTAGATACGTTTTGTAGAGGAATGTCTTCGATAAATATCGATAATCGAAATAATCCGATGAAAGAAAAGTTTCACTAAAATTAATACCTTACACAGCCTAACACCACAAGTGCATTTGGGAAGTTTTGTTACCACAGAAGCCGAAAGACCCAACATATAAAATGGCACGTTCGAAATAAATGTTCCAGTTTAAAGTACAATTGCACCATGATAATCGACTTTTTCATTTTAAAATTAAATTCAAAGTATTATCATCGCAAGGTCAGGCATATAAAATCAACACTAAGTTCTTTGATATACCAGGGGCACGTTCGAAATTAATGTGTATGTTTAGAGCAGAATTGAAACATGATACTAAACTTTTACATTTTAAACATTAATTCAAGCCATTATATATAAAAATATATTTTTTAAAATTAAAATTAAGTTCTCTACAGTGCAATGTAGACTACAATGTATTGTGGACTAAGTCAATGCGGGGGGGGGGTACGTAATACTTCCTTTCGATGCATTGCGATGGATCCCCAACTAGAGCAGGCAATAAATCGATTTGATTGAAAACTGATGATTTTACCGATTTCGACAACGATAAAATAATGAAAAAACATTCGCTGGTTATCATTAAATCCCGGGCAACGTCGGGTCTTCCTGCTAGTGAGTTATAAACATCCAACAATTCCTAAATGTATTCTGATAATGATCTTTACTTTTATTTTACACAAGCTAGATTGATTAAGTGGTTTGAAAAAAAGTAAGGGATCTATTCGTTAACTCTTGTGTGCCTAAAATTTATTTATCTAATGATTTACAAATAAATGAACATTGTTAATTTTTATAGCCTGTGTGTATATAAATCGTGGTTTATGAAATCTCTTCAAGTAAGAAATTGAGCTGCAAAATGAATTCGCTTCACTGTAATGAAATGAATAGTCGCCCATATATGTCGCCAATAAAAAAAAACTTTCTACTCGGTTTGAAAATCATCTGACTCGGAAAATCTAAATAGGCAATTGGATGTTTTACCGAAATAAAGGTTTCCAGATGCCATAGCTCAAAGGCACTACACACGGATAAATGTACCAGTCCATATCGCCATCCTGCTCTACCTCATGTATTCTCTCTCTCTCTCTCTCTCTCTCTCTCTCTCTCTCTCTCTCTCTCTCTCTAACTCGTATATGTATGGGCGGTACCAAATCAAACTGCTAAAGATATCGGCTTACTGACTTAAAATGCACCAAACCCTGGTGTTACTGTTTTTTTTTTCTCTCTCTCTTTCATCTTGCAAAATCCAATCATGTTCTGCAAGGCTAAAAATAAAACCAACAAATTTCTTCTACAAAACAAACAAACCAAACATCATGAATAAATCTGTAAATATATAAAGAAATGGAAACATACACTCTATTTCCTACTAGAATTTTAGCCCGGCGTTGCCCAGCTGTTTGGAGGTTTTTGAGCAACAAAAAAAAGCGGTCAATTTTTAAAAATTTAACCCCTATTATGACCCCTTAACATTTATGGTTTTGGGCTCAGATCAAGTTAAGTTTGATCCATGTACAAGGAATCTATATCTAAAATTTAAATTGTTTAGGCCCAAAATTGGCGAAGAAGTATGGTAAAATACTCAAAGGTTCATTTGTTGAACGTTGACCGCTTAACAGCCAAATTTCTCTTCGAAAATGGATTACAAAGATTTTCCCAAATCTCAGTACCCTGTATATCAAATTTCGAGTCTGTAGACTTAAAATTGACAGAGTTATTGCGTAGGGAAACTACACAGACAGACAGACACGTTCACTTTTATAGATATATAGTAACCTGAAAATGGTTGATATACCGTAGGACAACCATTACAAACTCTATGAATAGATATTTGATATAGTTTTAGATATATTTAGAAGTATAATGTTTTACTATAATGACCGGATTCTGCATTAAATAATCCGAAAAAGTTGATATGCCATAAAATAAAACAATAAATATATCTATGAAAGTGAAATTGTCTATGTGTGTCTGTCTGTGTACATTTTCCTACCAAACTACTCTGTCAATTTTCATTCTACAGACTCGAGATTTGACATAAGGGGTATTGAGATATGGGAAAATGTTTTTAATCGGTTTTCGGCCAGAAATTTGGCTGTCTAGGGGTCAAAGTTCAACGATATTACCTTTGAAAACCCTACCACACTCCTCTGCCAATTTTCGGTCCAAACACTTGAAATTTTATATTTTGATATAGGTTACTTGAGTCCAAAATAATAAATGTTAAGAGGGGAAAAAATTGGGGTCAAAGTTTAAAATTTGTCCTCTGCAGTTTCTACCAAATTACTTAGCCAATTTTGGTCTATACATTTGAAATTTTACATAAAGTGTATTCAGACATGTGACAAGTTTTTTAATCGGTTTTTGACCGAAAATTTGGCTGCCATGAGTTCAAACTTAAAAAGATTTGACCTCTGCGGTCTCTAGCAAACTATACAGCAAATTTTGGGTCTTAACATTTGAACTTTTACATAAAGGCTATTCACACATGCAGCAAGCTTTTTACTCAGTTTTGGGGCGAAAATTTGGCTGCCAAGAGGTCAAAGTTGAAAGAGTTGACCATTGCATATCCTACCAAACTCCTCCGCAAATTCTGGGTCTAAACACAAATTTTAGATGTAGGTTACCTGAATATGAGTAAAACTTTTTAATATATATATATATATATATATATATATTATAAGTTATGATATTTATATAGGGTTCGAGCAAAGCCGGGCTGACCTGCTAGTAGATTAAAAGAAACAAATAAATCACTGTAAAGTAGTAGTCAATGATTATATGAATAATTATAGATATCATTACGAGCACCTTCTTTTCCCTTAGTGGTAAGAGCTTCCAACTATCAATGAGATGGCTGAAAGTTGATCCCAATTATATATATATATATATATATATATATATATATATTTATTACTTGATTTACCTCCGTACAACGCGCAACTCTTCAGAAGTCCAAATATCGTGTCTAGCAATACTAGAAGATAGCACTAACGTTTATATAGTTTGCAGTTCTGCGGGGGGGGGGTAATTTTCGATATAGTTATCAACCGCCATCTTATATACAAGTTTTCTATTCGTATCCATTTATATATACTTTATATACATACACATACATGTGTGTATATATATATATATATATATATATATATATATATATATATGTGTGTGCGTGTGTGTGTGTGTTATAAACGCTGAAAGGCAAGCACGTATTGGTAACATCATCGTTAATAACTTGCGACATTTTCAGCTTTTGATCTCGAACAAATGAATGCTGGCTTTTTATTGCCGACACTGCTCTTTACTCCGATAAATTACACACTATTTCGAATGAGCACGGAGACGATTATAAACGACATTTTTCAGCAGAAAATCGGTCGTTTAAATAGCATCCCTGAGCCACACAGTCCAACCTAACCGTGGTTGTGGCGTTATAGTTACCCAATGGATATTATTTGCAAAGGGGAAGAGATCGGCATACTATATTCAAGTTCTGTCGGCTAAGATATGAATCTGCCTCGTCTCTCTCCACCTGTATAGGCGATATAGTCACATAGAGGAGACTAATAGACGACCCGAATCATAACAAACCCTCTCCTTTCCTCTCTCTGATTTGATGGGTTACGTCATTAATTGTGCACGGCTATCGCTAAACTTTGGTTTAATGGATTACGCGACAGAAGCACAAAGTCATTCAGTGTACACGGAGAAAACAAACCTGCAAGATTATCAGAAATGTAATATTATGCTAGCCATACACGTGACTCACTTTATGATTTTTTTTATATTATCTATATATTAATACGATAGCGTGTGTGTTCTTTTGTGTGATACGCTTGCATCCGGGTCGTTTAATTGTTATGTTTTTCAATTTTTGGTCATAAATAATTTTACCAAGAATTCATCATAAGTTTTGGTTTCGGTTTCGACTGTAGCTGAAGGAACTCAAGTTATGAAAAAAATATATTTATATATATATGTTTTTATTTCGGTTTCGATTCAAGCTAATGCACCCAAGTCATATGGATATTTTTTTTTTCGCAATTGCCATTTTATAATATATAAAAATCGATAGAACATTAACTCTATAATAATATATACGAAATCTGCAAGAATTAAAATATCATATTCAAGCGTACTTTACGACCTGGCTTTGCCGAACGTTTGTACTAGCTTAGATAAATACTTTTGCAGTTTTAACAAAAAAGAACTACAATAATATCAGAGCGTCTCCATTTACACTGAACATCTACCGTATGCCAACATCAATATATTACAGATGAATGAGTCCCTTGTGGAATTTCCATAGGTCCCGCTAGTCCCTATTATTATATAAAAATAGAAGTAAATCAAACCAATTAACCATTGAATGTATAGAATTAATTCTGATATGTACGTAGTATGTAAACTAGATGACAACGCTAAATAAATGAGTCGCTCTTTCTTTAAATGCTGACATAGATATTGAAATATATCAGAGAATAGGTAGATTGATCTGCGGCACTAACCCTAATAACAGTTTAACGGTTTCCCATCCGAAGTAGGAAGTTTCATGGGAGAATGAAATTAACAAGCAGTTCTCGTAATCCATCTGGTATTGACTAGGCGCAACGTTGCTTAATTTCGGTGATCTAGCGATTATAATTATGAGAAATAGTTAGTTAGAGTGAGAGAGAGAGAGAGAGAGAGAGAGAGAGAGAGAGAGTTTTGTGACTTTTTAGAGTTATTTATAATTTCCGACCAATTCGAACAAGTGCAATCATTTTTATCACACAAAACTTTGTTTCTCGAACGAAAGTTGGCTTTTAGCATTAAAGTATATAATAGGGGGAAGCTTTAGAGAAGCAAACGTTGATCAACTAAGAGTATAATCTGAAACTTCGAAAATCTTTGGAATTCCAGTTGATGCCTAAAATATCCACGTGCTCTTTCGTGAAGGCGTGCAAAGCGTTCAGCAAACGAAATATTTAACAGAGATAGTTTTGCTCTTTCCCAGGTTTTGTTTCGCTTTCTTTTCTAGCTTGCCTCCGCCTCGTTTATTTCGTCTATGACATATCCAAGACCGAACTTTCGTCTGTACGTCAATCACTTAACTAAAAAAAAAAATTTGTAAAAAACACAAAAAACAAACAAAAAACGAACGCCATTACTGTCTCCTTAAGAATGAAACCAAGGATCTGTTTATGTTCCTCTTAGCCCGTTATTTTTTTTTATTGTTCTTATGTCACATACGTTTCTTTCTTCATCTTTTGTTTTTAACCGCTTTAACGGTTTAAAACAATATGGCCTCTGCTTGAAAGAGCAGCGACCATATTGTTTTAAACCGTTTTGTTTAACTATAAGTCGCTCTAAGTTGAATAACCGACTGCTAATATGAATTATTTAATAAAAATAAAAGTTTAATTAAACAAAAAAAAAAAAATATCAGAAAAAAAATAAAAATTAGATTTCAATAGAATTGTTTATTTCAATCATTTCCAAGTGTCAATTTTCAGAAAAAATTGAAAAATAAATTTCGCTTCGCCAGTGTTCACCCTAATATTCATATGAATCTCCGTCGGCATTTCCCCGTAGATGAGCCTCAGGCGATTAGCAATAAGCAGATCCCCTCTAAAAAAAAAAAAGAGAAGACAAATCCTGTGAGAACCAATCTCCTAGAACTGTAAAGGACTGTATTATACTTCAATCAACCCCCGTTTCGAAGACACTATGTCTTTCTCGTTTCTTTTCGCCCACACGATCTTCATCCTCCTTCAAGTTCTACTCCATACATTCTCTCTCATTTATCCTTTCCCCCTTCTGTCATCACTTCCTCCCTCGTTCTCTCCTCTTTATCCTCTTTCTCCCTGTCGTCTGTCTCCACTTTCTCTCTTTTTCCTTCTCTTCCTCCTCCTCCTTTTTCCTTTTTCCTGTCCCCTTTCTTTCCCCTTTCCCTGCTTATCTCATCGTTCTCTCTTCATCCCCACTCCCTCTCTCTCGCGCGCATTTTCTTTCTTCTTTCTCCTCCTTCCCCGTATTTTTGTTTACTTTCTCTCTCTGTCTCTTGTTTTCCCATCTCTGATATCTCCCCTAGTTTTCTCTTTTCTAAGTCTTTCCCCTCTCTCACACTGTTCTCCCCCTCTATCACCTTCCCATTTCTTTCTCTTTTCTCTCTCGTTCTCATCCGTCTTCTATCTCTTCTCTCGCCGCTCTCCTCTTCCACGAATTTTCTCTCTCAATCTTCTCTCCTCTCTATCTATTTGCTTTCTTTAAATTATTTACATAATTCCTTCCTCCCCAATACTTCTATCATTATTATTATTATTATTATTATTATTATTAGCAGCAGCAGCAGCAGCGGTGCAACCAGATCAGGCTGTGTGAAGATAATGGCTCCTCGACTAAAATCCACTGGACATTGACTTTGTTGTTTTCGTTTCTTTTCTTTTGCAGAACTCAATCATGATCTGCAAGGCATTAAACAAGAAATAAATTCCATCTACAAACCAAACACCATGAATAGATATTTGAGAATATATGCAACATAAAAATATTTACCAAAACGATCAAGATGGATATTAAATAAGCCAAGCAAGGTTGCAAGGTTGATATGTCGTAAAACAAAGCAGCCATCTTTTATCATTCGCCCTTCATTTACCTCATTCGCTCTTTCCTTTTGCCATCTAAAACATTCAAGTACAAATGGACTCTGTATAAGATCAAGCAAGATAACAGACAACATTCTCGCCGTTTGCAAGTATTCTGTAGATAAGGTGATTCGATTGAGACCTAACGTAAATCTGGAACAAAATGAAATGACTATTTCGTATGCAAATGATTTAAATAAAATTCACTGAGGACGGCTAAAATATATAATCTTGTTGACTTGTTTTCAAAGTTCTTGTGGAAGATAAAGATTTTTAGAATTATCTAAAATATTAGTTAAGTAATTTTAATTAAAACATGAAAACAAAATACGACCTATCATTTTACAATAAATAGCATTCCTCGCAAAATCACACTTTTCATTCACCAAAAGCTATATAATACGTATAATAAACCAAAAATTGACACTTTTAGATGACCACATTATTGATAAGCAGTATAATACTATGATCATTTTTTTTAAAAAACACGTTTACAAAATAAAAAGTTGTATAATACATAAAATATATTTTAAAAAGACACGTTTAAAAAATAAAAAAGCTGTATATACATATAATAAATTTTTAAAAAGACACGTTTAAAAATAAAAAAAACTATATAATAAATATAAATTAAAAAAGACACGTTTAAAATAAAATACACGTTTTAAAGATAAGAAGCAGTATAATACATATAAAAATTTCAAAAAAGATACGTTTATAAAATAAAAAGGCACGTTTAAAAATAAAAAGCTGTATAATGCATATAATAGATTTAAAAAAGACACGTTTTAAAAATAAAAAAGCAGTATAGTACATATAATAAATTTAAAAAGATTTGTTTAAAAAATAAAAAGGCACGATTAAAAATAAAAAGCTGTATAATACATATAATAAATTAAAAAAAGACACGTTTTAAAAATAAAAAGATGTATAATACATATAATAAATTTTAAAAACGCACGTTTTGAAAATAAAAAAGCTGTATAATACATATATAATAAATTTAAAAAGACACATTATAGCAAAGCTATATAATAATATACTAATTTTAAAAGCAAAAGAAATGTTTAATAACCACATTATTGAAAAGTGATATAATACGCATAATAAAACGAAACAAATATACGTTTAAATACCGTAACCTGGGGTGACTTTGGTCCAAATTAGGCACAATATGCTTGTGATCTTTTTAAATAAGGTACATACAAAATTTCTGCTAGTGTTGAATTATGAATAAAGTGGGCAGCAACATACAGAACAAAGGATATTTTGTCAAAAATTAAATGCTTAGTAATTGTTGGCAGATATTCTAGGTGGTCAAAGTCACCCGGCATGTGTTTGTACAGTAATCGCTTGAGGTATTACCGTCTGTGAACTTGTGGTTATATGAATAATAATTTTATACCAAACACTTAGTTTAAAGCAAACTAAGTTAATAAAAAAGTTTTATTTGCAGTTTTATTATTATAAGTGGCTTCAGTGAAATTCCAATGTATTTTTTTTATTTCGACGAAAAAAAATCATCTTTGCTTAGTTTACGATTTTGTTTCTTCTATAATCAATTATAAAGTTTAATGAAAGTACCGTAATATTCCAGTTTTATATTGCCAAAATAATAGATAGTTTAAAAAATAATTCTTTCTTAATCTGTCTTCGTTTTCATCTTTAGTTTTTTCACCTGTCTCTTCTTTACCTCCCATGCTGCTTTTCCCACCTTATAAATAAACGTCTTTCTAGTTAACGAAAAAAAAAAAAAAAAACGTTAAGAAATTTACGTGCGAGGTTTAAACCTATAGATCAAGTCATGGAAAAAAAAAACGTAAATTTTCAAGTCTTAAGAATTCTTTGTAGTTAATGAAAATAAAATTAAGAAAAAACAACCAAAAAATAACACGCAATTAACTTACTCACAGTAGAATGTTCACGACCCGTTGCCCTATCATTGTTGCTAAGTGACGATATGGAAAAATGACTTTACCGATGATAGATGAATTAAAATTACGGTTTCGATTATAGATTATCGCTAATTATCGGCGTATTCTGAAACAAAACTTAACTGAGATCGCTCCCAGAGTTATATGCTAAAATTCTGTAAATTCTAAAGGAAATCTTGTCAACCGTTTCGGAGTCTATAAGGAACGAACTCGCACACAAACAAATTTGCATTATATATATATAGTTGGCCACCAGCATTTTCCGATAGTAAACTACGCTTAAATTTGATATTTTAATTCATGCAAATTTCGTATTTATTATTATTATAGAATCCGTTTTTTATTGATTATTATATTGTACCCAGTATATAATACTACTCCCCGTATTACCCGCTCGTAAAATATACTGTAATATATTTTAAATTATGCAGGTGTCATATGTATTATTAGAGCCAGTACACTATTGATTATTATACTGTACCCAATATATAATAACGACTTCAAAAGTTATATATATATATATATATATATATATATAATAATTATTATTATTATTATTATTATTATTATTATTATTATTATTATTATTATTATTATTATTCACAGTGTTCCATTAGCTAGAATCGAAATATAAACGTGTAGTTCTACAGCAGTATTCGGTACCGTCTTAACGAAGTCCATATGCATGCAATTACGTTTAAAAGTCACGTTGTAAATTATATAAATGTATATTTGCGCATGCGTAGAAATAGCGCGTTCAGTCAATTTACACCTGTCAATCTCCAATTTATTTCAATGTTGACTCCTTAGCAGCTTTTGTTTTTACCGGCTAAGATCCACAGGTTAAAACACCTTATATTTCAAGTTTCAAGTCTGTATACTAATAATTTACAGATCAGTTTGCTAGAGACCGTTTCTCACATGGACAAACAAGATTTCTGTAACCAAGGTATGAAATTATGGATCTATAGTTTACTTCCGGCAACCTCGTAACTCTCTCTCTCTCTCTCTCTCTCTCTCTCTCCTCCTTTAGTCTTCCGATTCCGTGAGTGATATTTTTTACAAAGAGAAGAATTGTATTTTGGAGTCGGGATCTATCCATCTAACACGTTTTCTCATTTTTTTTTAAATTTTACTTGAAAGTAGTAATTATTTTTAAGTTTCTTTAATCAAGTGGTTTCATCTATAGTCTGGAGAGATTTCGATATAAAACAAACTAATTATTGGTCTCTTCGGATGTAGCATTGGTGGAGGTATGCTATTTTTCCTGTGAAATTCTAGAGAATAACTACCACAACTTTTTTTCCTTTTTATTATTTTATTTATTTTCTTTTGTTTTTTCGTCTTCTCATGTTTCCTTTCTATCATTCTAGATTTCCATATTCGTTTTCGTTCATAAACAATACAAGAACTATTAAAGATATAAGAACGCATCTGGTATATACAGAAAGTTTGTAATCTTAAATTTTTCATAGAATGTGAGCACCATTGGTCACACAACACATATTAAGCCGATCGTCCAATCCCTGCCAAACGCGTCCCAGCTGGAAGGCAGTTCAAACATGTTCATCAACATCTTCTGAAGTTGAGGAGCGCCCTGTTCTCTTAGCTGGGCATAAACACGCATGCGCCATGAATTTACCCTATCCGTCTTACTATGGACTTTCTGGTAGCTGTTTTCCGAATTTATTTTATTCATTTATGTTTTTTTTTTTGTTTTTAGGGGGGGTTGTGACGTGCACGTATAACAAGTGTCAATAATTCAGCTTTTGCAAATTCAAGTACACAAAACGCCTTTTCAGATTGAGTGAAAATCATCTTAATGCATTTAACTTTAAAATGACATCAATTTCATTTTACGTCCATTCACAGTGAAGCAAATATGAGGACTTGAAATGTATCCGAGAGTTTTGTAACACATTGTACATCTTCCATGCATGATCTTTTGAAGTATACATATACTTGTATCGAGAACTCACTTCTCTTCGACTTGCGCATTTCATATTATTTGGATTCTTCGGACTACTCTTCTCATCTTGAGTGATATCTTCACAACGTTTCGGTCAATGTAACCTCCGACCTTCTTCAGGTGTATCTTGTTGAACTCTATAATCTGCACAGAATTTCAAACGGAACCCTTTATTCA
Source organism: Euprymna scolopes (assembly GCF_053919585.1). Classification (NCBI taxonomy): domain Eukaryota; kingdom Metazoa; phylum Mollusca; class Cephalopoda; order Sepiida; family Sepiolidae; genus Euprymna; species Euprymna scolopes. Next base: position 93,074,450 of record NC_136484.1, read on the forward strand.
ATCCACAGTGATATGATGCTCTTATTCCGTCAGCCATGACTGGGTAGAAGACCTAAGTCATTTGCAATTTTACTTTTGGATCGCCCGCACCGAGGATTTAATCTTCAATCTCTAGAAATGTAAATTTTACGACTGAATTTAACTAAGTACTTTATCTAATGCACCATAAGTCTTTGCGGACAATTCTAGTACGAATTTTAGGAAACTTGGACCTACTTTTCGAGTTCAACAAGATACAGCTGAAGAAGGTCGGAGGTTACATCGACCGAAGTCTTGTGCAATTCATACTCAAAGTGAGAACAGTATATTTTAATCTCTTTTTCATCACTTGCTCTCCTCTTTTCCATCTATTTCTTTCTTCATCATTTCCGTCGGCACCTTTTTCTCTCTTCCGTCCTACTTTCTAAATCTTTCCCCAAATATATCTTACTTTTCACCCTCTTTTCACTTTACTCTTCCGTTCTCTCCCTCTTTCTCTCTCCCTCTTTCTTTCTCCATCTTTCTCTATCTCTCTTTCTCTCCCTGTTTAATACTTCTCTGTATCCTTGATCTTCATTCCTTTTCTCTTGTCTTTCTTAATCTGTCTTCGTTTTCAGCTTTAGTTTTTTCACCTGTTTCTTCTTTACCTCTCATGCTGCTTTTCACAACAATCTCGACTCATTCATATTTCCAGCCTCTTTTCTCATCTCTCTCTATACTCATTTGATCTTTCTCACATTCATATTTGCCCTTTTCTCTCTCTCTTCTCTCTCAATCTTTAAAAAAATATTACTCTCTCTCTCTCTCTCTCTCTCTCTCTCTCTCTCTCTCTTTCATTCACGTCATATTTTTCTTCATCTTTTTTATATCTTCCTAATCTTTATCTCTTCTGTCTTTTCATTATCTTCCTACAAATTCTTCATCTCTAGCACATTTTATTTTGTTTTCCAATCCAGCTTCTCACTCTTTCCATGGTTTTTCTTTAGATGCCCTTTCGTTTGCTTAAATGCTCTGGCAACCCTATGCTCTCTCCCCTTCCCCCTCTCTCTCTCTCCCTTATGTATATATATATATATATATATATATATATATATATATATATATATATATATTAGTGTTGAGAGGATTACTCGGAATCGGAAAAATTGGAATATTTGCGGGTATCGGCATCGGAAAAAATTGTACCGATTTTCCGATGCCAAAACGATTCTTTTAATTTTCGAAAATATTAACACATTTAACGTGTGTTTTTACGGTAATCAGATAAAAAAAATACGACTATATAGTTAAATATTTAGATCTTTATAAAAATAAAAAAAATTAATCAGTAATTGTATCGGAAGTGGGAATTTAGTACGGAATCTGTAGAAATATTGGAATCGTCTCATTATTAATTATATGCCACTATAATCCGCCTATCGTGCAATTTTCCCCTTATCTCTTATTCTTATTATTCTTATATATCACTCTCTCTTTCTTTTAATTATTTACCTCCTCCATCGCTACGTTTTTCCAGTTTCTTCTCTTGAATTATCCTACACTAATTATTTTGGAACTCTTCCTCATTTTTTCAACCCCTCTTTTTCTCTCCATCTCTCTTTAACTCCATTTCTTTTCCTCATTCTCGCTTTATTTCTTTTAATTTAATCTTTCATTTTCACTTAAACCACTCTCTCCCCTCTCCTTTTACATATTTGTCTTCTGCTCTCTCTCTCTCTCTCTCTCTCTCTCTCTCTCCTTCCCTACCTCTATCCTAAAAGCGCCTTATTTCCACGCACTTCACTTCTTTTCCAGTCTTTTCTCAAGCATCGCTTGTAAACTGATATTCAAAACTGGGAATATCACACTACCCTAAAGTGTCAGCTTCTGAGAGAGAGAGAGAGAGAGAGAGAGAGAGAGAGAGAGAGAGAGAGAGAGAGAGAGAGAGAGAGAAATAGACGGAGAGACGAACGAACGGGTAGTTATTCAGGGTGGATTTGCCTTGCCGGCGTTTAAAGAACATATGTAAAGAAAAAAAAAGAAAGAAAAGAAAAGATGTCGTTCGTTCCTTTGGGGGTAGGCTATGGGACAAGTCTCGTCTCCTCCCTCCTCTCCCTCGTATTTCTCCTGCAAACCTTCCCATATCCACACTCGCGCGCACGCGTGGCGCACTTGACGCAGAGATTCCTTCTTTCACCAATATATTCTCCTTCCAAAGAAGGCGAATGGAAAGGAAGCACGCAGATTTCGCCTCCGGAATTCGGACATCTAAAAATAATAGACACCAAACAAGAAAAACGCGCAAAAAAGTATTATTATAACAGCGCGTACGTTTTTATAATAGATACATCTCGCGCTTATGATAGGCATTTATGTACCAATGTTATGCATTTGACGTGTATAAGTATAAGCGCGGCATCGTCGCCGTTATGTTCTCTGTGTGCCGCCGGTAACAGTGATATGAGCAGGTAACTAGCTAACCCCAACACCAGATCCTGCTAAGGGGTTTGCATTCTCCACCTAAACTATTTACGACATGCTCGATAGTTGGTACTACTCACGATGTTCTTGAGGATTTAATCGTAAACCTAACAGAAGACGAAAATTTGCGTTGTGTCTTAATCATTGTCGGTAGTGCTAGAGAGCAAGTAATATAGGGCAGTTATTATTATAACGGATGTTTCGTGCTTACGGGTTTTATAGTAACCATCCAACCTCAAAGGTAGGATGAGACATAATGCCAGTTTAATTTGGGTCCTCAGTGCCAACTGATGGTGACATTTTTGTGAAAAATGTCTCTTTCACTTTAGCAACCCCACTACCAAGAAATTATTAGATATTGTTCTTCGTAGACGAAACAGATCTGTTAAATGAACCAAAAAATTTAATTTGGAAAAAAAATGGTTATTGATGAGTAAAGTTTTCGGCTTTGGGATATAGCAAAATGTGTGTGTGTGTGTGTGTGTGTGTGTATATATATATATATATATATATATATATATATATATATATGCGTGTGCCAGAACCTTCGTAACTGAGAAGAAACGGCAGTGTATGAATTGCATGATCCATGTAAGTTGTCCAAAATGGTGTTTTTTTTTGGGGGGGTACATTTTTAAGGTAAACATCGGAAGGGTACGTGATTAACTATGCAGCAATAACATAATTTTGCAGCCTTGTTAGCTACAATACGAAACAATATTGTAATAGATAACTTATGAAAAGTAATTTTACATTTGAAACTTGAAGAATTATTACACACCTTCACACACATGCACACACACACATATAATCACTATTGTTATTTCATGTATCTACGTAAAATTTCCTGTATTTATTTTCAGTATTTCCTTCAGCAGTGCTCAATAGGTGAGTAGAGCTAGGTAGAATATTTTGAAAATATATATGGCATATAAGTTACACAGAATTTTTTGCGTTTTATTCACATGAGGATTCGTCATTGATGATACCGAGTATTTTATAAAATCACGTGGTTTTTTGTTTGTTATTTAGACAACAAGATTCTTTATTCTAAAGGCATCCATTTCTTGCAGCTGAATTGTCATATATACATACACTAGTAGGGCGCCCGGCATTAACTGGTCGTAAAATATGCTTACATATGATATTTTAATTAATGCAGATTTCGTATTTAATTATTATATTATATTGGACCCAACATATAGTAATTAGCTTTAAAAGTTAAAAAAAAACGACTCGTGCGTCACCACCGAGAACTCTTCTATCAGTTTTTGATATACAGATATACAACTTCATATACAGGGTATTCGAGCCCATGCGAACATTTTTAGCCGAGGAAAATCGGTGCAAAAGTGTAAAAATTAAAAAAAAAAAAAAATAGAAATTGCTAGGTGAAGGTCGAACGACGACACTACGAATATGCATGCGTAATGTAAAAACTATTGGTTCATGTTTTAATTTTTAGCCTTGCAGCGACATGTCTTCATAGATCAGGCATTAACGTCAAAGGAAAAAGTAAATCGTAAGCTAAACGTTTTGGTTTCGATTCACGGTGGTGGCGGACGAGTCATTTTCTTTTAACTTTTTAAATCATTACTCTATTTTGGACTCAATATAATATAATAATAAATATGAAATCTGCATTAATCAAAATATCATATTTAAGCGTATTTTACGACCGGGCAATGCCGGGCAGCCTCCTAGTATATATTTATTTGTAGTAATAAGTATTGTTCAACAAGTGATAATAATAGTTAGATCGTATATCTGAAAACAAGAATTGGTTTAAAGATTTGAAAATACATACAATAATTTTCCGTAAGAAATGGTGGTGTTATGGATAAAGTATTTAGTTAAATAGCGTTGTACCTCGCACTCTTCTGAAGGTTGGAATGTTTAAACCTCAGATTGATACTCAAAATAAAATAGTGAATTATTTAGAACATCTACCCAGTAATGACTGACGGAACATCTACTTAAACGTCGTAAAAATAACACTCAAGATGAGAACAGTAGCCCGAATAACCAAATAATACGAATAACTAGAAACATGTTATTATATAATGTAAGAATTTTTAATATGTTTTCCAAACTGACTGTTTCTCTCATATAAAGGTGCACCGAAACTATTTCTTTGCAATATATGAGCATATTTAAAAATTTTACCTTTGTATGTATTCGAAATTTGTACACGAGTTTTGATGATTTTGTCTTATTTAACTACTCTACAACATTTGTCAATCATTCGCACATTGATTAGATCGATATAACCCCTGACCTTTTTTAGGTGCATCCTGTTTAATTCATCAACTTGTGGCGCAAAGGAGAAAACGAGAACAAATAACCAATTCTTAGTGGTACTCTTCTAGCTGTTGAAGGTTCAATCCTCAGTAAAGGTGATACCAAAACATACAATTAAATATTACTTTAGACTTCTACCAAGTTACTGAGGATGGGACTAGAACAATCTACCCCCACGAATTAAAAGAAAATATTCCGTACTAACCCCCCAACCCCGCCACTTTTGCGAGTTTATCAAAATGGTTCTAAACGAATGTTCAGCATTATATAGGCCGCAAGGTTCTGAGAATAACACGAAACTAAGAATAGTCGTTGTAATAGTTCATATAATATAAGAATAGTCGTTGTAATAGTTCATATAATATAAGAATAGTCGTTGTAATAGTCCATATATAATACCATGTTTTATTTTCTGGAACAAGCAATGCAGTAATTGAACAAAAAATGTGTCAATATATTAGATTGTTTTGTTTATTATTACCTGACTTTAATAATTTAAATTATATTTGTAAATCTGGCTTATTAAATTGGCTGGAGAATTTGAGTACATTGGTTAAACAAAACATTGAACAATCGACTTGTTTTCCATACCGAAAATATAAATACCTTTTTAGTGGAGTCGGAAAAGATGAAAGTAGGAACACGACGATTTGGTGAGACCAATCAACTATATCAAGCAAGGGTTAGTGGTACAGAAAAGGTTAGTAAGGGGAGTCGTCTCTGTACGATATCCGGGATAGCTCTCATTGAGCGGTCTAGACTTGCTGGTTATATGCCTAATGGACAAGTCCATCTTAGCGGTTATAAGGGTGTGTATGTCCCGACAATAACCTTTCAGTTCAAGCATAGACTGGGCCTTAATTAGATGTCCTTCCATTGGAATCTCTACCTTACAAAAACTATTTTCCTATCTTCACTTCAAAGAGTGTAGTGACAAGAAAGCAAAAACGAAAAAAAAAACAAAAAAAAACTGGTTATCTATCTGATAAAAAACACAAGTATCCTCTATTCCCATGTCCATTATAGCTGTATAACCAAAACCTTTATATGCAAATCCCTTTCTTTGGATACTTAATCTCATTTCTGATGCGCTTTTTCAGAAAATTGTTACATTTTCTTTTCCAATTTTTTTATATTTTTTTCTGGATAATTTACTTTTCTCAACTCCCTCTTTTACTGAGGAGTACAGCTCGTTCAACACTCATACATTATCTATTCTTACTACCCTTAGTATAACCGTGGAACACACTTAATAGAGTGATTGCTTACTAAATCGCCGCAATTTTTTCTTTGTTCCCTTCATATTACTGTCTATATACTACAGTAGATTTGACATTTAAATACAAATGTCTCCCTCGAAATATTTTTTGTGTGCATATTTAAGAGTATATGGAGGAAGTGTGGCGTACCAGTACAAAACAGTCACTATATTAAAGTATGAGCAACTTAAACTTAGAAAAATGGGCAAATTGATAAAAATTTAACAATCATAGTTATCTCCCTTAAAACGTAAAGAATTTGCTAATCTCATTGAAAAGAAAAACAGAAGAAATTTATAATAAAATGCTTATATAACGATAAAAGTTGAAAAATAAATTTGAAATTAAAATTAATAATTCATAGTTTTTAAAAATTAAACTTTAATTGCATTTTCTTTTAAAAAAAATAAGTAAGTAAAATCAATCATGAGATCGTAAACTTTCGTATATTGAAGAGAGTACAACTTGGATGTACGAATTTAAACAAGAATTTGAAAGTATAAAAGTAAATCTATTAAATACATACTTTAGAGTAAGAAAAATAATTAAACAAAAAACTTAGTAGAGAGGGATTGAGGTAGGCTAATCTGATCGATTTCTTAAATAGAAATTAACGATGTGTTAATATATATGGTGTATTCCACCGTCTGAAGAGAGGTTGTTTTGGAATATTTTCGGATGACATAATTTTTGAAATTGTCCGAATGGTCATAAAACAATTGTAACGATTATGAAAATACACAACATGATGTTTTCATTTTAATTTTTAATGATTTGATTTTGTGAAAATATTATATATATACAAGGTGACCCAAAAAAACGGGACCCAACTCTAATTAGGCCCCGTTTCTAAGTGTTTTGTCCGAGTGAAATGAAACTTTGGTCATAACTAGTTTATTATATTCAAAACATCACATCAAAACACTAGGGTTTTTGGCCTTTTTTCTCCGTTCACTGTAAAATGCCCAGAAAAATAATTGAATGCCTCTGTTTTTTTTGGGGGGTCACCCTGTATATATGATGTAATATTTATATACGAGGTATGCTTATGCTTAGACCCAACTTATTGACCATCATTTGTCATTTGAGCCCCGTTAAAATATGTCGGATGACTCTTTGACAGATCTGATTTGTTGTATTCTAGTTGCTATAAGCACTAGAGTCGGAAATATGTATTCATTGAACCCATTATTTATTTGGACATTATTATGAAGAATACCGATTGAAAGGAAAAACCAAAACAACAAGGAAAAAGATTACATTATATTTGTATTTTTTTAATGTTATAAATTGTTTCAACATCAATTAGCCAATTTTAAACTTAATATGGTTAAAAAAAATCTTCAAGGTTGGAATCTCATCGGACTTATTGAAAAAATAAACGATTAATACGTATCTGAACAGGTTTTTCGCCTGTTATTAACGGTATAAAGCAGTGTTAACAGTCTAATCATGTCTGGATAAATACTCTTCCGGTGTTTTGCAAGTGTATATATATATATATATATATATATATATATATATATAATATTCCGAATTTTATTATGTTTATATAATTGAGAATTCGGTAATCGTTTATATACCAGTAAATTTTAAGTCAGTAAAAGGCAACTTAATTTCAAAATTACCGTTTGTTAATCAAGCATTCATATATTGTTTTAACAACATCACGGCAACACAGATTGGATTTATAGCAGAAATCTGTAACGAAAAATGAAAATACACTACTTGTTGCTATAAATCCAATCTTTGTCGTCTTGATTTTGTTAAAACTATATATATCATACATACATATATATATATATATATATATATATATATATATATATATATATATATATATATATAGTTAATACTATATATATAGTAAAAACTATATATATATATTGTTAAAACTATATATATATATATATATATATATATATATATATATATATTGTTAAAACTATATATATATTGTTAAAACTATATATATATAGTTAAAACTATATATATATATTGTTAAAACTATATATATATATAGTTAAAACTATATATATATATAGTTAAAACTATATATCTATATATAGTTAAAACTATATATAGTTAAAACTATATATATATATATATAGTTAAAACTATATATATATAGTTAAAACTATATATATATTGTTACAACTATATATATTGTTAAAACTATGAATATATATATTGTTAAAACTATATATATATATATATATTGTTAAAACTATATATATATATATATTGTAAAAACTATATATATATATATATTGCAAAATCTATATATATATATATATTGTAAACACTACATATATATTATTAAAACTATATATATATTGTTAAAACTATATATATATAAAAATATATATTGTTAAAACTATATATATATATATATATATTGTTAAAACTATATATATATTGATAAAACTATATATATATTGTTAAAACTATATATATATATCTATTGTAAAAACTATATATATATATATTGTTAAAACTAGATATATATATATTGTTAAAACTATATATATATATATATTGTTAAAACTATAAATATTATTAAAATTATATATATATTGTTAAAACAATATATATATTGTTAAAACTATATATATATATATAAATATATTGTTAAAACTATATATATATATTGTAAAAACTATATATATATATATATATTGTAAAAACTATATATCTATATATTGTTAAAACGATATATATATATATTGTTAAAACTATATATATATATTGTTAAAACTATATATATTGTTAAAACTATATATCTATATATTGTTAAAACTATATATATATTGTTAACACTATATATCTATATATTGTTAAAACAATATATGTATATTGTAAAATTATATATATATATATTGTTAAAGCTATATATATATATATATTTTAACTACTATATATATATATATTCTAAAAACTATATATATTTATATTCTAAAAACTATAAATATTTATATTCTTAAAACTATATATATATATATATATTATTTAAACTATATATATATATATTTAAAAATATATATATATAGTAAAAACTATATATATATATATTTAAATCTATATATATATATATGGTTAAACCGATATGTATATATATCGGTAAAAATATATATTGTCAAAACTATATATATATACTGTAAAACTATATATATTGTTAAAACTATATATATATATATATTGTTAAAACTATGTATATATATCGGTAAAAATATATATATTATCAAAACTATATATGTATTGTTAAAACTATATATGTATATATATATATTGTTAAAACTATATATATATTGTTAAAACTATATATATATATATTGTTACAACTATATATATATATATATATATATATATATATATATATATATATATATTGGTAAAACTATATATATATATATATATATATATATATATATATTGGTGAAACTATATATATATATATATATATATATTGGTGAAACTATATATATATATATATATATATATATATATATATATATATTAGTTAAACTATATATATATATTGGTAAAACTATATATATATATATTGGTAAAACTATATATATATAGTCAAAATGATATATATATTGTTAAAACTATATATATACATATATTGTTAAAACTATATATATTGTTAAAATATATATATTGTGAAAAATATATATATATTGTTAAAACTATATATAAATATATATATAGGTAAATCTCTCTATATATATATTGTTAAAATTATATATATATATATATATATATATATATATATATATATTGTAAAAACTATATATATATATATATAGATAGATCGATATTGGACAATAAAATTGATATAGATATTTTTAAAACTATATATATGTATATATATATTTATTGTTAAAACTATATATATATATTGTTAAAAGTATATGTATATATATATAGTAAAAACTATATCTATATTGTTTAAAATATATATATACATTGCTAAAACTATATATATATATATATTGTTAAAGCTATATTTATATATTGTTAAAGCTATATATATACATATTGTTAAAACCATATATATATATATTGTTAAAACTATATATATATATATTGTTAAAACTATATATATATATTGTCCAAACTTTATATATATAATTTGTTGAAACTATATATATATTGTTAAAACTATATATATATATATATATATTGTTAAAACTATATATATATATATGTATATATATATTGTTAAAACTATATATAATATATTGTTAAAACTATATATATATATATTATTAAAATATATGTATATATATTGTTTAAACTATATGTATATATATAGTTAAAACTATATGTATATTGTTTAAACTATATATATATATATATATATATTGTTAAAACTCTCTCTCTCTATATATATATATATTGGTAAAGCTATATATATATATACATATTGTCAAAACTATATATATATATTGTCAAAACTATATATATATATTATTAAAACATTATATGTATATTGTTTACTCTCTCTCTCTATATATATTGTTAAAACTATATATATATTGTTAAAACTATATATATATATATATTGTTAAAACTATATATATATATTGTTAAAACTATACATATATATATTGTTAAAACTATATATATATATATATATATTGTTAAAACTATGGTATATCTATAGTTAAAACTATATGTATATTGTTTAAACTATATATATGTATATTGTTTAAACTATATATATATATATGTATTGTAAAAAATATATATACATATATATTGTTAAAATATATATATATATATACATATATATTGGTAAAACTATATATATATATTTTTAAACTTTATATACTTATAGTTTGTTAAACTATATATGTTTAATTCAAACTACATATATATATATATATTGTTTAAACTATATATACATAATTATATATATATATATTTCAAACTGTATATATATATTGTTAAAACTGTATATATATATATTGTTAAAACTATATATATATATATATATATATAGTTAAAACTATAAATATATATATATATATTTATATATATATATATATATATAAGTTCAAAATAGTTCAAAACTGCAGTTGAAGCACATGTTCCCATGCGGAAATTTTATAGCAAGCCCCACTCTCTCAAATGGTTTACTTCTACTTGTAGGACTCCCATTGCTCAAAGGCAGCATGTATACCACAGATTTCAAGTCCAGTTCAAACAGACAGAAGATAGAATAATATTTAGAAAGAAATAGCGACAGCTAAGAGAGAATTTACTGAAACCACTAAAAAAGCGCATAGAAGCACAAAAATTAGGAACTCGAGACTTCTGGAAAATCTACAACAATGGGCAATCAACAATTCGCCCTCTAACCAACAATCATGAGGTTGTTTGCTGAACAACTTACAAGGCTAACATGCTTGCCAGTCGGTTTGCCTCAAACTCCACACTGGACCCTTCCAACCACCCCCTGTCTGACTTCCCTTTGCGGACAGACGCAACGCTAGACGATTTAAAAATCACACCGGCTCAGGGGCATGCTATCATAAAAAACCTTGACACTTCAAAAGCATGTGGACCCGATCTCATCCCAGCTTTGCTATTAAAAAAGTCTTCAGCCGAAGTAGCTACAGTTCTCTCCAAACTGTACAGCAAATGCCTTAATGAATCTTGCTTTCCGGACTGTTGGAAAACTGCTTCTCTGGTACCAGTATTCAAGAATTCTGGTGAAAGAACTGACCCATCTAATTATTGCCCCATTAGCCTCCTCCCACTTTTCACCAAAATATTTGAGGCCTTAATTAACCATGCTCTAGTCCATCACCGTACAGATGCTAAACTTCTGACTGACAAACAATATGGATTTAGACAAGCCCGTTCCACAGCAGACATCCTCACTGTAATCTCTGAACGTATGTACCATTCACTGGACAAAGTGGGGGAGGGCAGAGCGGTAGCTCTAGGTATATCTATGGCTTTTGACAGGGTATGGCATGAGGGTCACCACAGGAAAATTAGATGATACGGTATAACTGGTAGAATACTTAACATAATTAAATCCTTCTTAGATAATGGAAAAATCCAGGTCGTCCTCGACGGTCGTACATCTAAACAATATGATATAAATGCGGGAGTGCGTCAGGGGTCTATCCTTGGACTTCTATTGTTCCTAATATTCATTAATGCCCTCCCCGACAAAATTGCCTCTGAGATGGGTATATATGCTTATGACACCACATTCTATAACAGGCATGGCAGGGAAACAAATGAGCACATATCTAAAGAAATGGCAAAACACTAGAGGATGACCTCCAATCTGTAGTGGAATGGGGACAAAAATGGATGGTCACAGTCAATGCTGCGAAGACTAAACGTGTTTCCTTCAATAATTACAAGAAACCTTCTCTGCCACCAAGAGCAATTTCCAACGATGCTTTATCTGAGAGTACATCTTTCAAACTGCTTGGCCTTACGTTCATAGGAAACATGAGTTAGAACAATTACTTTGAAAGCGTTGCCAGGGCCGCTGCAAAGAAGGTAGGCTCTCTCTACCGTGCTAGAAAACTACTAACACCCGAAAGTATCCTGTACCTTTATAAGGCCACCATTCGCCCATGTATGGAGTATTGCTGTCACATCTGGGCTGGTGCATCTGCCACTAGTCTCTCGCTCCTAGACAAGGTTCAAAAGAGAGTCGCAAATCTGATAGGCTCCGAACTGGCATCTAAGCCTCTGTCCTATCGACGTAATATTGCATCCCTCTGCCTGTTCTACAAGTATTTTAATGGTGAATGCTCTGGCGAACTGCAGACACTTGTGCCGCCACGACGTAGACACCCTCGATAAACCCGACAGGCAGCTAAATCCCACACCCACACAGTAGAGATCCCTAGATGTAAAAGATAAAAACGAAATGTAAGAAGCCCCCAGACGTACCCCTCCACCGTACTGTATACCGATACTCTATGGCTGACTGGGATAGCTTCCGTACATTCATATCTGATTTACCTCTGCACTCCATGTTTAAAAAGGAAGTGTCCTCTATAGTATCAGCTCTGACCAAATGGTTAATTGTAGGCATAGACCAATTCATACCATCGAAAAAATTCCAACAAAAACCTAACAGCCAGCCATGGTTCTCCCCAGAATGTGCTGCTGCTATCGCGCACAGAAATCACTTTTTCCATAGCTACCAACGTAATAGATGCACTGAGACTAAAGCTGCTTTCAGGTCTGCCAGCAACCACTGTAAAAGAGTAATAAAAAATGCAAGAGAGCTATATGCCCAGTCTGTTAAATCCAAGATCAGCGGCTTGGATCCCACCAGTTTTGGCAAATAACAAATAAGATCCTGAACAGAAGTGTCCGTTCTATACCAACCATTATCTCGTCAGCGTCAGGCAAGGCCAAACTATTTGCAAAGAACTTTGCAGCTAATTCTACCCTATGGGACGGAGGCCATCAACTCCCCATATTTCCTCCTATAACACAGAACAAGCTAGGTAACATACAAATATCCGTGCATGAGGTCGCCAAGCTAATAAAGAACCTAGATTCCAGTAAAGCAACTGGCCCTGATGGCATCCCAATTATAGTGTTAAAAAAGCTTCAACCAGAACTTGCTCCCATACTTACGAAACTATTTAAGCACTGCCTTAAGGAGAAGTGCTTTCCGACTCCCTGGAAGACCTCTTCAGTTTGCCCTATATTTAAGAATTCAGGTGATAAGTCATCTCCCTCTCAGTACAGACCTATAAGTCTCCTGTGTGTTATGAGTAAGTTGCTGGAATCCATATTAAATAGAGAAATAGTCAACCACCTCAGCAGGAATAACCTTCTTAGTGACACACAATATGGTTTCCGCTCTGCAAGATCTATCGCAGATGTGCTGACGGTTATATCCCACAGGATAAGTGAATCTCTTGACAAAGGCTTTCTTTCTAGGGCAATTGCTCTTGACATATCAAAGGCCTTTGACAAGGTATGGCATAAGGGTCTACTTCACAAGATTTCCAGCTACGGTATAACGGGAAATGTTTTCTCAATCATTAAATCATTTCTCTCCGATAGGCTCATAAGAATAGTGGTCGATGGACAAAAATCGGAGCAATATAAATGCTGGAGTCCCTCAGGGGTCAATCCTGGGCCCAACTCTCTCCCTGATCTACATCAATGACCTCCCTAAACACATACTTAAATCATTCATTGACATCTATGCTGATGACACAACCATCTACGGCAACACATCAAAGGCTGTAAATGACAAAGTTCTCTCTGATTCTCTCTCCTCTGATCTCGAGCGCGTGGTTCAGTGGGGGAAGATGTGGCTGGTTACCTTTAATGCATCCAAAACCAAACTCCTATCCTTACATCATCAACGCTCTGATCCCCAGCTGGCATCAATTGTGATGGATGGCTCTCGTCTGGGTGAGGCTCCGTGTTTTGACAAGCTTCTGGGTTTGAAGGGGAAGATATTAATATTTTTAGCCAATTTTTCGATATTTGTCATATGAAAGGTCGAACTTCAAAACGATATGGATCTTGGTAAAATCCGTCGCCTCTATTGGAAGTTTTTGGCAGACACGCAAACATACATACATACATACATACATACATTTATATATTGGTAACTAAGAATTTTCGACCCAAACTGATAAAAAAAACTTGCCCTATCTCATAATACGCTTTATGTAAAATTTTAAATATTAAGACCAGAAATTGTCTGAGGAATTTGGAAGAGACGAAGAGGTCAATTTTTTTTAAACTTTGACCCCTTAACATTTATACTTTTGGGCTCAAATCAAGTTATTAAGTTAGATCCATGTCCAAGAAACCTATATCTAAAATTTCACGTGTTTAGACCAAAAATATAGGAGGAGGTTAGTAGAGTTCTCAAAGGTGAAATCGTTGAACTTTGACCCCTTAATTGCCAAATTTATTTCCGAAAACCAATCAAATCGATTTTCCCAAATCTCAGTACCCTGTATATAAAATTCCGAATCTGTAGGCTTATATATTATTTTATTATGTATGCTTTATTTATATTATATATAATATAAATAATATATATAATATATATGATATATATATATATCATATATATATTATATTATACAAATATTATATATCTATTTTATTATATAAATATTATATATATATGATATATATATATATATATATATATATATATTATTTCTGTAAAAGTCTGAGGAAGCTACAGACGGCCAAAAAAAACGGCCGGGTAGCTGAAACAATAATGTAACTTAACAGAAAGATACTGTAATAAAAAATAAAACGTATATCATATATATATATAGTGTGTGTGTGGGGGGTGAAAATTATAGCGAATTAGAACAATTTGAAAGCAAGGTTATTTTGGTTTTGTTTTTGTTTTGTTTTTTTCAATATAATTATATAGTACAAACGGGGATATTTTAGCATGTATTTATTGTGATTAAACTATTTTGAATATATTATCAATTTCGAAGGTCAAACAAAACCACGCATTAAAAAGAAAATATCATTCATTTGAAAATTTTAATTTAAGAGTTAAATCATGCTACTCATAAATAGATATCAACATTGAACCCTAACCGTAATTATTGAGCAGTATTCGGCAAGTGGAGATTATATGCCTCTCAGGTGGAATAAAAAAGAGATAAAGAAATGTCTATTTCTTAAAGAGTGTGTTTTACGCCGACAATTATACAAAAATAGAAATAAATGATATTTTATTAAATAAAAAAAAATATTGTTTATTTGGCATTTTAAATTCATATGGTAAAATTACACGATATTTCAGTAATTAGATTCACTAGCCTGACACACACCATTATCCTTCTCTATACATAAAATATCGACATTATTATCGTCTGTAATAGACACCAGGAGACATCGGTTCTCACCAAATTTAGTCGTTATAACTTTACAATGAAAAGAAAAACAAGACACTGTCTATAACTCACATAAGTATGCCGGAGGAGCTGGCAAAAATATTAAATTTATATTGTTTATTTATTTAAAAAAAAAAGATCTTTTAGCATCGAATTTGTTCTTAAAAATAATTTCGGTAAAAAACGAGACCCTAAGTTTCAAAGATGGCGGCTGGTCTATCAATTGAGTTATGGAAGCACAACATTGATACAATACTTTCGCTATTCTTTAAAACTGCTTACTTATATATTTGGACAAAAATATTACGACTTTTTTTGTTAATATATATTTTTTCTAACATATTTACGTTTTTTTTTTAATATACTATATTTAAATAGATTTTATTTACATATCCTTTATTTAAACCTGCACAGTCAATTACGATCCTCGCCGATTTAAAAAATATTTTTTATAGTTTACTATATTTTACGTTTATTTTTTTTCACGCCCTTATAATAGAAATATATAAAAAATACGTAAACTTTATTTATCAATTCATTTTGTGTCTTTTGATCGCGTAGAAATATCTAATCAATTTGACAAAATATAAACATGAAAAAATGATATGCGATTATAAAACAGAAAATACATTGCTAAAGAAAACTTACGTCTTTTTATATATTTTTATTTTAAAGAGGGGAAAAATAAACCTAAATTATAGTTAACTATAAAAATATTTTTTAATCGGCGACGATCGTAATAGACTGCGCAGGTTTAAATAAAGTATCTATAAATAAAGTACATTTAAATATATTGCATTTAAAAAAGAAAACATAATTACATTTAAAAAAAAACAAACGTAAATATGTTAGAAAAAATATATTAACAAAAAAAATCTTAATATTTTGCTCAAATACAGTGCCGGCAAAAAGAAAGTCAGCACTTGTAATTTTTCCAAAAACTGCAAATGTAAGCTAAATTTAATGGAACTGTTTTAACAAACTATACCTCATTTGATTGGGATTTTATTCCTCTATAATTTTACCTTTTCCTATTTGACTTTTAATTGAAATATTCTCGTGGTCACGTCAATTTAAATAAGTAACTTCAAAGTTACACTTAAATAACAATTTTCTATTGTGCGGACTTTCTTTTTGCCTCGTCAATTTGAAGTTATTTTTTTTTAATTGACGTGAACACTAGAATATTTCAATTAAAATCAACTATGAACAGGTAAAATTATAGAAGAATAAACGGGCAATCAAATGAGGTATAGTTTGTTTAAACTGTGACATTAAAGTCAGCTTAAATTTGCAGTTTTTGAAAAAATTACAAGTGCAGACTAGTTTTTTGCCCCCTGTGTATATAAGTAAGCAGTTTTGAAGAATAGCGGAATTATTGTATCAATTTTGTGCTTTCATACCTCAATTTACAGACCTGCCGCCATCTTTGAAACTTGGGGTCTCGTTTATGCACCATTACCTTAATGTATTACATTTAAATTAGTTTTCTTGTTGAATAATTATATAATGGGTGTGTGGATTGGTGATAAATAAATTACTACTTTCTGACAAGTTCTACTTTCATCTCGGAACTTCATCAAAATCATTTTTTTTTTTTTAAATAAATTTATCATTAAGAGAGGACATGTTTATATATCAAGAACAAAGTTTTTACTCATAAAAAAGTTATTAAATGTTTAAATTATATTTATTAAAAATATGAAAAAGTATAGGAAAGGGGAGATTATGGATTACTCTAGATGATGTCATCTATGCTAATGATAAACGTTTTAATGTATATGCACGACTATAAGTTCCTTTCTCGAATACGATTTTCAGTTTTTTCTTTTTGTTTCAGTTTTTACAAAGTAATAACAACTCATCAAGGCCCGGAGATTACTCGAGGATAAGGGTTAATGAGTATACAGTGGTCAAAGGAAACATGACGTATTAATCGTTAGTAGTGTAAATTTTGGAAATTGGATTTCTTAAAGGGATGGCTCATCAAGAATTTGTTGACGTTAGACTTGAAGAGAACCATATTGTAGAGAGTTGGAAAGCAGGAAAACGGAACAAAGTTCCATAGGCGTGCAGTTCTAAGAAAGAAACTTTGTTCATGAAATTTACGTTTAGGCTTAAGGCACAGATGAAGAGTTGGGGGAAATTATTGATAATGGTTTCAGATAGATGAGTGTGTTTTTTTTTTGAATGCAGGACTTATAATAAATTTTATAATAAGCTTGTCTTTACTTTGTTTCTTTTGATGATCGCATTCATAATCTTCTCTCGCATATGCTCACTTTTCCAGTATGTTATCCTGCGTGTTGCTGTTATCAGCTCAGCATCACTTATTTGGCTCCGAAATAGGAAGCAATTATTTATTATGTAAAAGAAACCAATTGACGTTTTGTACACGTATTTACACTAAAGGTGCACATCTTTGTAAAAATCATGTATTTTGTTTTTTGTTAAAACACCTCGTAAATATTCCTTTTTGAGACACGCATGTTACACTATTCTATCAATGTCTCCATACTCGCCGTGAAAATTAGACTATCTATTAATTATGTATAAATTGAACTCGTGGAAATCGCAAAACACCGTCCCTCATTTACTGTATGTTGCTGCGATGTTTTAATATATTTCCAGTCTATTGGCGCAAACCTATATAAGTATTCCGGTTAATACGTTTCTGATTTTTTTAGATGAGGATTGATTATTCGTATTGTTTGGAATCTTCGAACTACTGTTCTTATATTTAGGATTATTTTTACAGCGTTTCGCTCGATGTAACCATCCGACCTTCTTCAGTTGTATTTTATCATATTTGAGAATCTTTCTGTCGACCTCGGCTTTCGAACGGAACTCTTTTACTTAATTCACGCTCTCCTTTTGTCTGATTTTTTTTTTTTTAGATGCGGATTAATATTTTGTATTATTTGAATCATTCGGACTTCTGTTCCTATATTGGTTGTTATCTCCATGAAGCTTTGGTGGATGTGACCCGTAACGTTTTTTTGCATGTATCTTATCGAAATCGGTAATATTTATGCCGGATTCTACATGGACCTCTTGTGCAAACAGATAATTTGCACAAAGTCGTGTTGTAATGCATAAAAGTAATTTTAGTTTCAAGTGATTTTCTTGATGTCAAAGTTACTAGGAATAAAATTATGAATAGTTTAAGACTTTTTAGACTCGGTCATGGCTGGCAGAACGAGAACAAGGCGTCTCCGTGGATTAAATAAATTTTCCGTTCGAAAAGCTGTGCAAATTTCAGATTTCGGCAAGACACATCTAAAGAAGGCATATGGTTAAACCATCCGAAGCGCTTTGAAAATAACATCCAAGATAAATCAGTTGGCCAGACGTACTTGTATAGGAAGCGAACCCTGTCGATATTTTTGCGATCAGATCAATTAGAAAATCAGCAAGAAATTCTGGACATACAGCAGGGTCAGCAGAGGATCGCAAATGATGCAGGTTTTCTTGGGTGCTTTGTCTTCTAACCGATCGCCGCGAAGACTAAGGGAGCGATAGACCCTGACACAAGTGGTTTCATCAACAGCTTTGGCTCGTGGCACGCCACACCGGAGACCATCGTGAATGGACTTTACTTTATAAGAGCCTTTCCACTGCCATAGTAATCGTGGAAACGTTTTGAGCCTGCTGTCGGTTTGTCAAGTCAGCAGGACATCCGATTAAATTTTCTAATAATAATTGGTTTGGAAGAAGGATTAATTAACCGTCACGTGTTTTTTTTTTATTGAATGCATACTGATTCCTGATTGCAATTACTGTTATAATAATAGATTATAAGTCTACAAATCGTTCAGATAAAAATAGGAACCTAAATTACTTGTTCAACAATGTAAATGTCATAAATAAAAAACCTTTTTTCGCCTATTATGTGCACTTCGTCAACTCCTAAATTGGTTAATATATTGAGCTACACCAGCATATTCGTCACCTAGGAAACTGTATCAGACACCCGACGAGCGATGGGTACATCCCTGGCTTTCGTTATGATCTCTGGTTTAAGCTGTTTTTATTTTTTGCTAATGCTCAAGAGTGTAATCTCATCTGTACGACAATTGCTATAAAAACGATATATAAATTACATGTCATTCCCAAAGAGATCACATCGGATGTCGGTCGCGTTACAAATTAATCGTGTATCCGTTTCGACAGGGAACGTGCCTAATTATGGACAGTGCGAAGCTCCGTGGATTTGTTGAGTAACGCACACCGCCAACGAGGAAAGAAGTGCGATACTTCTTTGGACCGCCGTTCCACCCGATATGCAACAATCAGTTCAACATTTGCCCTACATCCAATCAGCTTCTTCTTTTCATCTTTTTTTTTATTCTTACACCCTCCCTTTCACCGGTTCTATAAATGTTTTTTTTTTTTTTCTATTTACCCTTTTTTCTATCCGGACTCTGTCTTAACGAACGATAACGTAAAAGTATTTTCTTTTCTTTTCTTTTTATTTAAGCAAGGATATCCGAAAGGATAGTACTACGTAAAAAAATCTAAAGAGGTTGAACTTATATATATATATATATATATATATATATATATATATATATATATATATATATATATAATTTACTTATTTATTTTTTGGTTGTGGGCTGAGCTGTTAGGGCGGGAAGATGTTTTTTAAGGGAAGGTGCGTGGCGGTGGTGGAGTATGGCATGGTTGGCAAAAAGTAAGAAGGGCAATCCCTCTCTCTCTCTCTCTTTCTCTCTCTCTCTCTCTCTCTTCCTCTCTCTCAAACATAATACGCTGCACGCTGTTTGCTGGAGATATTTCAGGAGAAAGCATGCTGAAATTCCACGCCTGAGCCTGCTCGGAACATATTTGCAGGCACCAGGCTGCTGACAAAGGCAGCGCAACCAGGACCCCCATTATTAGCAATGGTACCACCACCTCCATTCCTCCGCACGCGCTACCAACCCACCCCACACCGCATCCACAACGCACAGAAAATGCAGTGGGAACGGGTACCGCCAGCTGTCTTCCTACACCCATCAAATAGCACACACTAAAAAAAGAAGGAGAAAAAGAACTTCGAACGGGAGAAGGGACTGAGCTTAACTCCTTGCAGCTCTTTTTTTTTTCGTAATGCTATTGGCATTGTGTTGCAGCATATAGTTATTGCATTGCATAGTGTAATGTTACCAGGATATTTCTGTCCTTGACTCCCATCGAAAATTTTTTTATGCAAACTTGTTTGACAAACGACAATTGCAAAGAGGAGAAGCAGCAGGAAATGGAGGGGAGGAATTAGCGGCGGGGAAGGAGCACCATCTAATTTTTTTTTCCAAAGTGGAAAACTACGTAGGCAGATTTTCTCAGTACGACTATTCTGTCATCTATTCGTCTTTATCCGGGTCTTGGCCCATACAAACCCACCTCTAACTCTAAGGATCAAATTTCAAAAATGGCGACTATGTATAGATCAGTTTTTTTTAATTTCGATCCAACTTCGATTTTGTTTCAAATTCCGATACTGAAACAATACGATCGAGATTATTTTCGTTTGATATCGAAAAAAAAAAAGTTGACACCAAACAATAAAAGTAACTCCTTTGAATTTTTTATGTTTCGCCCGTTTCATTTCGTCGTTGTCAACTTCGGACGAAAGCTTCTTTGTTCATGGAAATTCTGTTAAATTTTAGGTGCACAAAAAAAAAAGCGTTCGTCCAAAGTTGACAACGACGAAATGAAACAAGCAACACAAAAACAATTCAAAGGAATTATTTTATTGTTTGGTGTCAACATCTTAGTAAGTAGAGAAGCACTCCCTATATATTGTTATCCACAGACGTAAATTTATTAGAAAGAAACGTTGTTCATTGGAGATTATGTTTAATTTTAGATGCACAAAGTTTCTTTCCAATAAATTTCCGTCTCTGGTATACATTATCAAGGGAGTGCTTCTCAACTTACTATTACATTGCCGTTGTTAATTTCAGTATAAATAATTATTTGTCACCGCGTCCGCCTGAATATTCAAATTCTGTCCACTTTCAGCTATCCTTTCTAATCTTCTCATATTATTCTTCATCATTGCTAACCGAAATTCTCATTAATCCTGATTTGCGATCGACCTATGGGTCTTTGTAAGCGATGACATATCAACGAAATAAATAAATGCTCACAACTTTTTTTTAACTAAGATGTTCCCTTACCGCTTCATTTCAGTTTGGTGGTTTCCTTTCTTTTTTTATAATCTTTACACCGCCCGATAGCTACAATTTATTTCTGTTTTTTTTTTTTTTCGCGTGAATGATTTCTAATGAACCATGCGGAACTGACATTTTTCGGATTATCTCGGAAAATACATGTGTTCAACTCCAACAGAAAATACCAAGCTGGGGTACAAACAAGTCTAATTCAAGCATGTTCCAATAATAGTGCCACCATAAGCACAAACCAAATATATTAAAAATGGAGACTTGATATCTGTTTGAAACCGAAACTATTATGTTATTTCTAATAATACTGTAATATTTTTTTTATGTTCCATTCATGGATGGGGTAGTGTAGCATCTGTTTCAATATATAACCTCCTCACTGGTGGGAAGCAACGCATACTAATACGAATTTATCAGGACAACATCCACACTTTCACTGAAATACATACGAACCAAGGTGACATACGTTTTCAAGTATTAATATTGGTGACCACCTGAAATACGTCACCAAATCACTTATTAAACAAGGAGACCTTACAGAAGTAATCTAATATTATAAATTCCACAAATTTTATTCGATATGTAGTGCCTAAAAACTATCGGTATATGTATTTCTCTTGGAAATTTTTTTATGTAAATGCTAATAAAAAAAAACTAAGCATACACAGAAAAAGTATAGCTAATGCTCGATGAACTAGAATTGCGAAGCCGGAAGGTATTAAGCCCGACGTCTAGAATACCAAAGATATCTACACCAATTTCACGTATTCTTTACCTTCCGACTGCGACTCCTAGAATTCTCAAATATTAAAATTCTACTGGGTTTTTTTTTTAATATTCTTCCACTATTAAGACTGTCGATTCTGCGATTTAAAAAAAAAAAAAAAATAGGGTTTCGACGCCAACTGATAGCATTGTTACGAGTCCGATTCTAACTTATTCTAAAATCTTCTATTTTCTTTGACTTTGTCTCCGCAACCCTTATCAAAGAATAAAAAAGAAGCACATGGAAATCTGATACAAAAACAAAATGAATATGAGTAGATAGCACCCTAATAAAAAAAATCAACACAAAACCAAAAAGATTACGAGCAGAAATAGAAAAAAATGATCTGGTCTTCATCACAATGTAGTATCTGTTCTGATACTAAATTTTTGCTAATTTGTCCTTAGTTAATGTAGGGGAAACTCTTCTATCCTAAGACATTTTTTTTTATTCTTGCCTACGTTCAGAGGGGAGCCGGTTTTCCCCCACATTAAAAACGACGTTGTATCACATTTTACCTTCGTGGGGAAGCAAATAAATACCATGCGCCGAAATAGTATGGCTACCATACTAACAGGTGTTTGTTTTTTTTTCAGAATATTCCACCTCAAAGAAATCTGCAAATTTTCAAGTTCAACTTGGAAAAAATACACACAGACGGCTATAATCAGCCCTTCACAATAGTAGAAATCAACGAATCGTTTATAGAAACAAGCACCACATTAGTGTCTCCCGGCGAGGTGCCACATGAATTCTTTTTTTTTTAAATACCTCAAGTAGCATCTGAGTACCTCCTTGTTATATACAAGATATGGTTCAATGGAAAAGTTCCCGTGCCAAAACTTGGAAAAAGAGTCTTCAAACCATGAACCAACATCAAATTGTATTTCTAAAGTACAAAAAATTATAAGAAATGGCAAAATTTTTATGGTGCCTCGAGCCGAACAGCTTATTAGAATAGAGAAATCGGGTTCAACGTACAAAAAAGCATCAGAGATCATTTTACTGGCGCTACCACATCACTATCTGAAGATACTGACGTTCTAACCTAAAATGCACTAAATATTTGTTTTTGTTTATTTTTTTTACTTTTCCGCTTGCGAAACTCAATCATGTTCTGCTAAGTTAAAAGCTAAAACAACAATTTTTGTATACAAAATAAAGGCAAACCAAACATGATGAATAAATATTTAAAGGTTTAACGAACCTGAAGCATACACTTTGTTATTTTAATTTTTTTTTTTTCAAAATGGCTTGATTTGGAATAACCCAAAAAGGGTTGACATGCTTTAAAACAAAATACCCAAACCAAAGAGACTATTTTATCAGACTGGAAATCTTCAAGCGTTTATGAAAAATAACACCTGATTATAATTTGCTTTCATCTGAAAGCAGATAGAATTATGGAATTTTGATAGTTTTTTAAGACCTCGGATTAAAACGCAGACTGCCACTCTTCATCCGAAACTTCCTTGAAAATCGGAATTCTAAGCTACGTATGTCAGCATCCTGTCATAAAATTTTCAATATCAAAGTGAATAATATTGCAAAAAAAAAAAAAAATCTCAATCCTGGAATAGATTGCACATCGCATGTGGATGATTTTCTAGTACATACCGACAAAAATATATATGCACTACACGAAGTGCAAATTGCAAATGCGTTCAAATAAAACCAGCAACTTGACAGAAGATGGTTTCAAATTTTACCAAACCTAGATAAAGAATATGCACTTCTGTAACCTTCCCAAATTGCTCGTAGGTGCTACTAGATCTGTCTGAAGGTGCACCAAACATTAATGTTAATGATTTTTCTTTTCCCCTTTGCAAAACTCAATCCCGTTCTACAAAGTAAAAAAAAAAAAACACGACACATTGCTATATAAAAATAACTCAAGCTAAATACCATGAATAAATATTTTTAAAAATATAAAGAGTTTGATGCATGAATACTTTTACCAAATGTTCGCTACGTAAAATTTAAATCAACTCATTCTCTGTAAACCAGGCGTTTTTATCCTAAGCGGTAGCATCTCTTGTTACTTTACAAGATTCCTAGTATATAAATAGCAGCAGTAGTCATTTTTAATTTCCTTATTCTTTTTTTTTCTGCCACCGGACACTACAATCGGTACAAAATCAGAGGTTTGTATCAATTCTTAAGGCACTTACTCAGAACTTCTCAAGCCTACATCACTTTACAAATCCGGGTTGACATTTACTGATTTGACATTGACCATTATAAAAATAAAACTAGCAGGTCTAGCTTTTGCTTTAAGTGCTATTCGGTATACTGTCACTGCTAAATGACGATGTATTCATGAGGCAGTGAAAAATATGCATAGTTACAACGTACTTTTTTTAACTTTGTAAATAATAATAATCAGTAACTTGGCAGGTACTCGTCTGAGCTCCAATCCCTCGTCCCCCCCTCGCCAATCTTTTACGAGAGACACCCGTCTGGCTGAAACTACTGCCAATAATTTTCCCCAATCTTTGTCTGTGCCTAAATCCAAACGTAGATTCCATGAGCAAAGCTTCTTTCTTAGAACTGCACGCCAGTGGAACTCTCTGCCGCTTGCCTGTTTCCCACCTGACTACAACTTGGACGTCTTCAAGTCCAACATAAACAAACTCCTGACAAACCGCTCCCTTGAGTAAGACACCCTATCAAAACCCCCAATACTAATGATTACTACAATACTATCTCATTGATTACTGTACACGCAATAACCCTTATCCCTGAGTGACCTTCGGGCCTTAATAAGTGGTGACCCTCCCATGTAAAAAAAATTTGCAGCATCGAATCAATAAGTTTCAATTGGATGTTGCACCATATTTGTGTTTATGTCAAATAAAGTAGATAAATCATATTATTTAAACTTACATATTCGAAATTAAAACTAACAAATAGAATTCCATAGAATTTTTTTTTTTTAATTTTGGCATACAAATATGTGAAATACTCTGGAAATAAAATCCAAATAATGATCATAAAAGAAGACAAAAGTAACTCATAAAAGAGTAAACAAATCTTGATGGACACCATATAAGCCAAACCGTATATGTAACTTGATTGACACCAATTTGATTGGTTCCCTGTTTCTCTTGTTCCAGTTCGTATAGTTTGTTGGTACAGTGGTCTTCGTCAATTCGCTACTTTTATACCTCATTGCAATGCATCTTGTTTCCAAGAACAGCAGTATTGTGAAACTCCTTGCAGCTCTTTTTTCCTTCTTATTGGCATTCTGTTGCAGCATATAGTTATTGCATTGCATAGTGTAATGTTACCGGGATATTTCTGTCCTTGACTCCCATCGAAAATTTTTTATGCAAACTTGTTCGACAAACATTTGATCAAAATCAGAATAAGGATTTTAGACATAGGATTCATTCATTCATTCATTCATTCAATTGTTGTCCTGCTTGTTACAGACATTGGTGGTTATGGCAATCCATCTTTCTCTTTCCCTCGAGCCATAAATGAATTCATTGATGCTATTCTTTGCTGGTTGTCGGAGAGTAGTTGATGACGATCAGGTGTCACCTATCTATCATGGTAATCCTTACTGAGCGCGGTGTTCTAATTCAGCACCCTATTCATTCTGTTTCTTGAATAAAGAGTTCGATGTATTGCCATGGCTTTCTTTGCATTTGTACAGACAGTAGATTGCAGTCTCGTTCTGTCCGAGCAGTGCCCATACTGGGCGATTGTCCTAACCATAGGTATCTTCTGGCCAGCATAACAAAACATGAAACCATGAACAAAATTATTTCTGTTTGTTTCCGTATTACTCCAATCACTGTTTCTTATGACCTTATTGATGATCAAGTGGGCTAAGTGGGGTCTCGGTCTTGCCCAAGAATCTCCAGCAGACTAGCAGAGGGAAGAAGGCGCCTTAATTTCCTTTTTTTTTGTTTATTGACAGTAGTGCTGTTCCACTATCCAATACATAAATTTACTAGCATTATATATTGATTAGAATCTTCCCACAGAGAATATAAAAACTGTTTCGTTCGGGGAAATAATTTTACCTGTTATGGGACGGGTATTGTTTTAGTATAGATATATAGATCTGTGCTGAAGTGATATTTGTTTCATTGTATACCACAATAAGCGGTTTATTAATTAATCTGTTCTGATTATAAATGTAAACAAATTATTTACATGGGTTGTTAAATAGTTATACAATGTGCTTTCATTTGACGGATAATGATGAAATGATTCATTGCTATCTAACTACACACGCACACTGTAGATCTGACCTGTTACCAAAAGTCGGACCACTAAATGATGATGTAACGAATGGGGTTATTAGCCATCTTTTAAAGATTAAACAGCGTTCACTAAATTTATTCATGTAAAACTATTAGAGAAAAAAAAACAAATCACTAGTATTCTAATTTCTCCGCCCACTTTTAACTCTCGCATGCACATTTTCCGTAAATATAATCTCGTTAACTTATTTGGCAGATTATGGGGGGAAAGACGGTAAAGTAGAATATTTGTTTGTTAGTTCTCTTAAAAAATGCGTTTAACTATCAAATAAACAGGTTTCATGAATATACAGGGTGTTTGGAAAATCGTAAGTAACACTTTAGGATTATGTTATACTAGCAGGGGTACCCGGCGTTCCCAGTTGTGGATAGGTTGTGAGGGGGAGGAGGAATCCAAACAATAATTCGACCCAGGTGGAGAGAGGTGTTAAAAAAACTGATAGTGGGGGGGGGGGTAAAAGCAACAGTAGGCAGCCCGGGGAGAGAGAGGTGTTAAATTTAAGAACACTTTTTTTTAATATAAAAATCTATTAATTTGTTGTTGTACTGTAACTGCTTGAGGTATTACTGTCTTTGAATTTTTAATTAATGAAAATAATCATTTTATACGAAACACTTAGGCTAAAGCAAACTTAGTTAAAAACAAAAGTTTTATTTGAAGTTTTATTATTTTAAGTGACTTGAGTGAAATTCAAATGATTTTTTTTATTTCAACAAAGAAATCATCTTAGTTTATGTTTTTTTTTCTATAATCAATTATAAAGCTGAATGAAAGTACCGTAATATTTCAGTTTTATATTGCAAAAATAATAGATACTTAAAAATATACGCAAACACGTAATTTTTCCAATCTTATAAATAAACTTCTTTCCAGTTAACGAAAATAAAAACATTGAGAAATGTACGTGCGGGGTTTGAACCTAAAGACCACGACATGCAAAAAAAAAATATATATAAATAATAAATAAATAAAAAAATAACGTTAATTTTCACGTCTTATGAAATTCTTTGCAGTTAATGAAAAAAGTTTGCGTGCGGAGTTTGAACCTACAGAAATCGTCGTGCAAAAAACAAAAAACAAAAAGAAACAAATAAAACAACGCCATCAACTTGCCAACAGTAGAATTTTCACGGCCCGTTGTTCTATAATTGTTGGTAAGCGACGTCATGAAAAAACGGCTATACCGATGATAGATAAAATCAAATAACGGATTCGATTATCGGTAATTATCGGGGATATTTTGAGACAAAACTTAACTACGATCACTTCCAGACTTATACACTTAAGTTCTATAAATTTTAAAGAAAATCTCTTCGGTTGTTTTGGAGTCTATAAGGAATGAACTCACACACACACATACAAAGTTGAATTTATATAATTGTAGAGATAGAGATATGTGCAAAAAGGCCGCTCATTGTAAGGGTTGCTTTTGATTTGAGGAAGCACACAACTCTGACAAATTTCTGGGACTGACCCTTACTCCAGACCTGAATAATCGAAAACCTATACCAGCTCCGTTTCCAAAATAACTGAAAATATGGTGAGATCATTCTACTTCTTCAGAAAATATCTCACCGACGCAATTCTTTACAGGTACAAGAGCCAAATACGCCCTAAGATGGATTACTATTGTCACATCTGGAGTGGAACTCCTAGAAGTACTCTTTCTGGCCTTGATAGGATAAAAAAACATCTTCGAAATCTAGTGGCTGAGGATTAGTATGGCTCCCTACTCTCTACGTCTCTAAAGTAGAGACGTTACGAGTCTATCTCTGC
The DNA here is from genome assembly GCF_053919585.1 of Euprymna scolopes. Classification (NCBI taxonomy): domain Eukaryota; kingdom Metazoa; phylum Mollusca; class Cephalopoda; order Sepiida; family Sepiolidae; genus Euprymna; species Euprymna scolopes. Next base: position 93,103,347 of record NC_136484.1, read on the forward strand.
TCTCTCCATACGTTTATGGTAGGTGCTAAACTGAGATTTCAATCTGTGGCCCAATCTCCACCATTCGCTCATGCATGGAGTATTATTGTCATATTTGGGATGGTGCATCTGATACTAGTCTCTCACTCCTGGACAAGGTTCAAAAGAGTCGCTAACTTGGTAAATCCTGAGCTGTTACCTAAGCTTCAGCTTCTGTCCCATCGACGAAATGATTCATCTCTCTGCCGTCTTTACAAGTATTATAATAGTGAATGTTTCGATGAACTACAGGCCCTTATACCCCTTCGACGTAAATACCTCTGACAAACCCAACAAGCAGCAAAATCCCACCCCATACACAGTGGAGAAGCCTAGATGCAAGAAGGCCTTCTACTCTAATAGTTTCTTTCCCAGAACTGCTAAACTTTGGAACTCCCATCCGGGTTCCTGCTTTCTCAACTGTACTGACATGCAGAAGTTCAAGTGTATACAGACACCTTGCTGCTTAACTCCCTACATAGTATCCCTGCCACTTTTGGCCCCGATAGGAGCCCTCTACCTCAAAGTGGCAATGTTATTTGTTTGGGGTGAAAATGGGGTAAAGAATACTTGTGTAGCTGCCATAATCGTTAACAATTTCCTTCACATTCTATTTTTGCCTAAAACTAAACGAAAATCTCAATAAGCAAAGTTTCTTTTCTAGAACTGTCAATCCGTGGAACAAATTATCGTGAGGCTGCTTCCTAGCTGACTGTAACGTGGTCATTCCGTGTTTAATATAAATAATTGTTCTTGTTGAGTCGTCTTCTTTTATAATTAAACCATATCCAAGTTACACAATTACTGATCATCAGGGCGTTGTCTCATCGTCTACGTAACACTCATTAACCCTAATCCGAGAGCAGCCTCCGGGGGTTGGAAAACAATGACTCTCACGTAAAAACAAGGTAAACAAAATCACCTGTCTCATTTTCTCCGTTGTTCATTTCTTCATTTGCATGGTATTAAATGTGTGCTGATCTTATTTATTTTTTTCTCGATTTGGTACTACTTTACATTCTTCCCAACGAACGCAGAGTTAGACTCATATTCGCTTTTTAATATAAGGTAAGATCCAGCTCCGTCAAAAGAGACATTCGAGATTAGGACAATTTTTACAATCTTGATTTTTTTTTTTCTTTCGCTTACAGAGAATATGTATTTTAGCATCGGAAAAGATGGAAATCTATTTCCTCACACTTTTGCCTTCTGACTAAATTTTTTTAAATGTAAATTTTGTATATTCCGTGCAAATACATTATTCATAGAACACCAGAACAAATACCACATTTAAAATTATTCGTTTGCAGAAACTATTTAAAAATTACGAACCAAATTTAGCACACAGCTAACAAAAATGGGTATCTAGTCATCCTAGGTCTTTAGTAATAATGACGTCAATTCTACTCTTAACTGGAATCATCGGAGGTAGAGCTGTACCATATTTACATTATGGGCTCTTCTACCTAAGATATCTACAAATTGGTTTAAACTTTTTAAAATTTCCTACAAATGCTTCTATATACAGAAATTCACTGCAGTATAATGGGGAGCGAAAGAAAGAAAAGTAAACTCCGCTTATCAAGACTCTTTTCTTAATAACAGATTGGTAATTGTTTTCCGGTTCGTTCAGAACCGAAAACAAGCACGTTTATCATAGCCGAAGGGCTAAAGAATTTGTTGTATTCTGTTAACTGAAATAAGAAGCGCTAACATGTGTGAGATGCCGACCAGTTCCTCTACGTTAACTATCAAAGAACCCACTGTCGATAATAAGGCTCAGATCTTTCTTCTGATCCCCACAAATTATATATTTCTATCAAGTTTTCACGGCTTAAGGCGAAGACCTTAAACCCAGGCTTTTTATATATGTGATCGTGTTAAGATGATGGTGTATAAGTTTTACCATATGCATAAATAACAGGGCACTATCCCATACCGTATACATGTTAGATGTTTACGATACAATTGCTATTAATATTTGTTTCAATAGTATATAACTCAGAAACCGTACGTTCATGATCTTATCTGCACGTATTGACGAAATCCTGCTGTGACGCTATCGATTTTCCAAACATGTATTAATTTGGAAAATAGCTTGATATGTATCCTATGAGTATGGATTTACATTGCCTTTTATCATTAAGCAGCTGTTATCGATTTCTAGTAGAACATTTGATGATTGAAATAATATCGTTATGTAAAAATAAAAGAATTCATGAGACTTACTACAAGGCGATACCTAAAAAAGGCCTGGCAGATGCGTAACTAAGATACATTTCTGGATTGGGAAATTCTACGACCTAAATTACTATGAAACAAGTGACGCATACATGTGAGTGCGCAGTGAATGAGGCATAAAAATATCTAAGTTCAGCATTTGCCTTTCCCCCTTTAAGCCCCAACAGTCCCCAGGGAACGTCAAATCATGACGAAAATGAACAAATGGTGCAGTTTTAGGCCTTTACATACGTAAATTTGAGTTCTGCACCATGCAAAAATACAAAAGAAATGACGAAGTCCATAATTTGCCACTCCCTCATTTAGCCCCAAAGTCCTTAAAGCCTTTACATATTTAAATTTGAGTTCAGCCCCATGCAAAACTGCTAAATAGACATACACAGAAAATGTTGGACAAATATGGTAAAATAATCCCAAAGGTGGAGTGATTTTATTAGCCTTGAGAGACGCTGGGGCACACCCAAGAGTTATCGCGAAGTATAGACAAACAAAATTATACAGAAATCAGTTAGTTACAACTTTTCAGAAAGTTTTATGAAAATCCAAGACATCAATTTTTTTAATAAGCGAAAAAGTGTCAATTTTAGCCATTTTAGCTCTAAAGATCTCTTTAGGGGGCAATCAGAGTTTTCCCTAAAAATCCGTTCTGTTACGTTTTTACTCGTATCATGTTTAATGTTTGTGCCAAATTTCAGAAAATTCCAAGGCGGAGTTATTGAGAAAAGTGCGGACAGACGAACGAACGAACAAAGGTGAATTTACAGGTCCACCCTCCTTTGTTCGGAGGACCAATAACAATTACTGAAAATGTATTGAACAATAGGCTTTTTAATTATAACTAGTAATTTGTTAATAATAGATATGTAGCAGAAACTGTAACTATCTTTATATTAATATCGTAATTCGCTTCGACCGTTATCACCCCGTGCTTACCTACAAATATAAGTGGAGTATTCCGAACAAATTTGATTAACTGAATTGGTGTCGGTGCAAGACATGAACCCAACCATATTATGATTGGCTAAAAAAAACGCATGCCAGCAATCTCGCTAACCAAGCAGAACGTTAAAACAATATGGCGGATATATCTTACAATTCAAACGTAATTTTCCATAAAAACAACCGTCAAATTTACATTAAAAACATTGCGTTATAATTTGCAGGTATGTGAAAACGTTTATTTATAAACACTTTATTTTACACTTCCATTTTTTTTACTTAACAAATATATTCGTATACACACTATTACCATTATTAGCCGCCTATTAATTACCTTGTACCAATTATTGACGCTATCCTACACTGTTGATATTCTGATAGATGAATAATACTGTTGTCATCTTGTGAATGCAAATAAATTGGGACTTCATAAAAAAAATCATTATTCAAACCATAGGAGAATGCTAAAAATAAATACTGGTCCTACCGGTTTAGGCTATCTGAATATGCCGATTTTCTGAGCTTAGATGCACATAACATTGCTGGTATTGCCTTTTTTCCATTGTAAAACAAAAACATGTCTTGGAAAGTCAAAAACCAAAACAATAATTTTCCGCTAGAAAACACCCAAACTAAACACTATCAATAAATACTTGAAGACATAAAGAACTTGAAGCATAACACTTTTTTCCAAAACGACTAGATTCCGCATTAAATAGCTAGAAAAACATTTTATATACTGTAAAACAAAACAACTAAACCAAACATTATAAATCAATATTTTAGTATACAAAGAATTTAAAGCATGAGCCTTTTTTCTAATATGACTTGATCTAATATATAAAAGTCTATATGTCTGTCTGTCGGTCTCCATAATTTGAAACTATATCTCTGCGGTCTCTACCAAATTACTTAGCCAATTTTTACCTGAAAGTTACATCTCTCTGTTGCAGATATTAACAATGTGAGACTCTAAAATGTTAACCCCTGCCCGCCACGGTCCTAGATATGACCTAAAACTATATCCGACGGTGACGCCCCACCTTGCGGAGTGTGAAGCCACCCTTTAATTGCCATTGCTCCCAGGTCCACTCTGACCCGGAGTGGTAGTACCTGTTAGGGTCCCAACTATAGGTTAAATAGAATCCGACTTAAAAAAACAAATATACTCCATTAAAAATCGTTCCTCAAAATAACTAGATTCGGCATTAAATAACCTGAAAACGGTTGATATGCCGTAAAACAAAAGCAACCAACCAAACCTGCCCGCCACGTTCGGCAGAAGTAGAGATAGATCCTTGAATTCCTAACAAAAGTGCATTTAGAGAATGTTAATGACTATGTAGAAAAATACATTTTTGATGATAAAAGGTCGCTCGTTTAAATGCTACAACTCCCCTCTTTGTAGCTGTTAAATTTTTGGGTTAAAAATAGGTGTATTTACTTTTGGAATGATACTCTTAGTAAACTGGAAAGCAGCCCCACGGTATTACTACAAGTTGTAATACAATTTAAAACGTGATTGAAGAGAAAAACAGAAAGAGGTAGATATTCGAGTCGAATGAGAATAATGTTGGAGATGTTTTTTTTTACACACGAATCACCACTTATCAAGGCCCGGAGGCCACTCGGGGATAAGGGTTAATGAGTATAAATTAGTCAGTGATTATAGCGTAGTAAACAGAAGCAGTGGGAATTTTGTAAATTGGATTACTTGGGGGGACGGTTCATCAAGAACTTGTTTACGTTAGACTTGAAGGCAATTGGATTGTAATCAGCTGGAAAGCAGGCAATCGGAAAAGAGTTCCACAGGTGTGCAGTTCTTAGAAAGAAGCTTTATTCATGGAATCTACATTTAGGTTTAGTCACAGATAAAGAGTGTGAGAAATTATTGATAGTGGTTTTGGCTGGACGGGTGTTTTTTGTGAAAGTTTGACGATGGAGGACCATAGATTGAAGCTCAGCTGAGCATTTGCCATGAGAATTGCGATAAAACCGAGACATGCTCGCACCGTCTCTTCTGTGAGAAAAGAGGTTGAAGGGAAGAGAAAAATGCACCCCCCACTAAGCTACGAAGTCTATTTTGAACTATGTCAAGGTAGGATGAGCTGCTTCCAACAGTTCTGCGCCCAGATGTGGCAACAGTACTCCATCGTTGGTCGTATCTGGTTTTTATATAGCTAGAGAATTGCATCATGAGTTAGATATCTACTGGAGCGGTAGGAGGATCCCACCATTTTTCCAGCAACCTTGGCAATGGAATTGATATACGTGTATTCAGGTCAGGAATAAAGGTCAAGCCAAGAAGCTTGTCAAAACATGAAGCCTCCCCAAGACAAGAGCCATTCATTTCAATCGATGTCAAACTGGCGTCATAGCGTACATGTTGTAGAGATAGAAGCTTGGTTTAGATGATTTAAAAGTAACCAGCCACCTCTTTCCCCATAGTGCCACATGTACAAGATCAGCGGACAGAGGATCAGAGAGAACTTGGTCGTTTATGGCCTTTTATGTGTTTTCCCATAGATTATAGGGTCGTCGGCATAAATGTCTACGAATGGTGTAAGAATATGGTTTGGAAGATCATTAATGTAGATCAGGAGGAGAGTTTGGTCCAGGATGGACCCTTGAGGGACTCCAGCATTAATACTGGAAGCTTCTGATTTCTGCCCATCAACCACTACTCTTACGAACATATCAGAGAGAAATGATTTTATAATTGAGAAGACATTTCCAACTATACCGTAGCTGAAGATCTTGTATAGTAGATCTTTATATCATACCTTATCAAAGGCCTTTGATATGTCCAGAGCAATTGCCCTAGAGAGGAAGCCTCCGTCGAGAGATCTGCTAATCCTATGAGATATAACTGTAAGCACGTAACCCACTTTTTCTGGTTCAAACAATTTAACCCGAGCCCACGTTTAAGGCAATCACCATAAAGTTATTTAAGTAAATAATGCATTCAGTTGAAGAATACAATCTCTATCATATGAATGTAAGTCTTAATGCATTCAAATAATATTGCCCACTTTTAAAGATATGGTAAACTGTTGGTGCGATATCAGAAGAATATGGTGTATGATTCATCAGTTACTAGTTATGTTTTTCGAAAAGATGTTTTATGTAATATGTTATATAGCTTTATCATAAGGAAGGATAACGCCTTTTCCTTTTGTTTAAAAAAAAACTATTGTTTGTTAACAATATACTTTGGCTGATTTTTTCTTTCTTTCCTTTTTTTTTTTTTTTTGTCATCGGTTTACAGTCCACATTATGGATGTAAGCATCCTCCGGGGCGTTAAGGTGATCAACAAACTGAGAGACCTATGTTTTCGTTGCAAATTGTAGTCAAATATCAATTTTAAATGGAGATCATTTTCCATTTCATTTCCAAGATGGGAGCCAATATTTATAGAATATCACATCTATATATTAATACGATAGCGTGTGTGTCATATTTATTTTTTGTCATGCTTACATTCGAGTCGTTTAGTTGTTATGGAATTCTATTTTCCATCTATTTATTTTCTTATGGACAAGTTTTCGTTTCGGTTTCGATGATAAATGAAGGAACTCAAATTATATATATATATATATATATATATATATATATATATATATATATATATTTAAATAAGGGGGTAGTCACCTACAATGTGTATTTTTTAACATTATTTTATTATTCCGTGTCTTTGTTTTTCATTGAGAAATTTGTTTGGATCATTGTAATAATGTTTTAAAACATTGAAATCGTTTCTACGCGTTTCAGACGTTCTCTGAAGCGTCCTCGTCAGAAATTATTTTCATATATATATATATATATATATATATATATATATATATATATATATATATATATATATATATATATATTCATAAGGTTTGGTTTTTTGGTTGATGCCCCCAAGTCATATGAATATATATTTTTTTTATTTTCGAAATCAAATGTATAAACATCGATAGAACATTAACTCTATAATATATATTCGAAATCTACAAGAATTAAAATATATTTAAGCATTCTTTATGACCGGGCTACACCGGGCGTTCCTACTAGCTTAGATAAATACTTTTGCAGTTTTAATAAATATACTACAATAATATCAGAGCGTCTCTACATTTACGCTGAACATCTAAAGAATGCTAACATCAATATATTACATATGAATGAGTCCCCTGTGGAATTTCCCCCGGTCAAGCTAGTTTCTGTTATTTTATTTAATTTTTAAGAAAAGAATAGTAATACTTTCGAAATAATGTTTGAAACAAGGCTAACAACAAGTGCGTCCGTTTTACACACACACGCAACGAGTCGGTTTCTAATCTGGGATTTAAATGTGTCCTACAGATGTGGTTTTCATGGTTAGTGTCGGTTGCGGCGAACTTTGTCTTCCCTATTGACTCCAAAACGGCTGAGCCGATTTTTATGAAATTTCACACGAAAGTATTTTATTGCCTGGTAGTGTTCGTGAATAGGTTTTGTATCGGAATATTTTTGATAAGTATCGATAATCGAAACTTATCAAGTATTGATATGGCTAGAGTTTCTGGGTGCTAAGACAAAGTAACAGGGTGGGAGTTTTTTTTTTTTACTGGAATGATGCAGGTCGGTTGCAGCAAATCATCAGGATTTGATGGCCTGCTCTACGAATTTAAGGTTGTCGCACATGTTTATACTCATTCTAACGGATGTGTGCTATCATTGGTTTGACGAGGGTTCCATAACGGGTCAAATCAACAAGAGTGATCACATTGGTGAGGAAGAGACAGGCATGGTATGAAAGAACTAGACAATTACAGGTCCATAACTCTGCTAAACATAGAGTTAGAGATTTTAGCCAACATCCCATCGAATCGACTACAGGTTGTTATCGGATATTTGATAGAACCCGGGAAAAACTATGCTGTGCAGAGGAGATCAATTCAGAACGACTTGCACCTGATCAGGACGATCTTAGTTGGAGAGACTGATACCGACGTGAAAGCCGCTCTGATCAGCTTGAAGCAGTTCAAGCTTTCGATTCCTCCTGGAATCTTTCTTAGAGACTGTCGATTTTAAACCGAACTTCTACCAATTCCTCTCAGTACTGTACCACTCTCCAACAGCAGTGTTACAGATTCTCTCGGTCAATGCATCAAGGCTGTATGCTGTCGCCTTACTTTACGTCTTTCTGTTGGAACTGCTACTTATGCAAGCTACGGTGTGGGGAGGCAAGTTCAGTCTTTCGTGGAATCGCTTTGACTGGTGGAGCGTCCGCCAGAGTCTCCGTGTTCACCGATGCGATCACCATCTTTGTGTTTTGCTTGCAAGACATCGAAATTGTGACAGAGGTGCTCACGCGTTATGAAACGATCACAAGAGTCACAATAAACCGCAGCAAGTGTGTCGTTCTCCTATTCGGCGCCTAGTGTGATGTCACCATTGTCTTCATTCCTCTTAGCTGATCTGACGACCTAGTTTGAAACTTTGGCGTGTGGTTCGGACCGGGCCTCGAGTTCGAAAATAATTTGAGTCAAAGTGTCGGTTAAATCTTGGCTTCGAAGTAAACTTTCCTTAAAGGGTAGGGCGGAGGCGTGCGCCACATGTATATTTCCCTTCATCCTTTATCAATGGGTTGTACTTCTCTGACTCCGAAATATCTCAAGGCTCTCCAGCGCCTCTTGACTTCGTATTTTTGGGGACAGAGAGACGCATTGGTTCACAGACAGGTTTATGTTAAACGTCCGTGAGAGAGGTTTGGTATTGGCCGTTTTGACATATTCTCGAGACACCGAGAGGCTGGCTTTCCTGAGTCGAACATTGACGGAGTGAAACCCCGTAATAAATAGCGTCTTTCCCAAACTTATCCTCGATCATTTTGTTGAGTCGTAGAACAATACGCTCTTCCCCAGAGTGTGCTGAGTCGCGCTCACAGAGCTTATAAGATTCAACGACTTTTCTCTGACTTCGAGAAACGAATTCTATTGGAAATAGTGAGGAGAACCGCCAATGATCCGCTTGTCAAGTAATGACCCGCTTGTCAAGTGATAGGGCTTGTTGGAAGAGATCTGTTCCCAGTGAAGTTAGGTTCGAGACATCTCAACAACAGGAAGTTTTCACTTTAAATGGCAATCCTAGCCGTAGTAAAAATGGTGGTGTGGCCATCAAATGGTTGAATCCTTTGCTGTTCATGATCTGATCGTGTTTTCCAGCACCAAGGCCACAACATATTTTCCAACTCCCCTACCTTGTTTTTATTTTTCTTCTCCCATCTAGACCTTACTCCATTTTGGGACGGTTTTGCTTGTTTTCGATTCCAAATAAACGGGAAAACAGTGCGGACTAATGATTCTCTTATTTATACTTCTCACTCCAAGATAAAATGTTTTTTTATATAAAAATAATTTATTTATGTATATAGTTACTTAAAAATCCATTTAGAAATGTTAAGTAGGATTGCCGCTAGAGTGACGTGGTATTATAGTGATTGAAGAATCTAGCTAGGAAAGTATAGACAATTATTATGTACATTGACAAGGATAAAGACACATACACATACACACAAATATACAGATATGAATATATACACATATATATGCATATATATATATCTTATATAAATATACATACACACACACATATATATATATATACATATATATATACATATATATATATATATAATATAAAGCTGAACGTGTGTGTGTGTGTGTCTGGTCACGAATAGGCTCCTATATGGTTGACTATTTAAAAAAAAAACTGATTAAATATAATGATAGAAGATGTATCGAGGATAAGGAATGGGTATGTGTGATCTGGCAGAACGGTGGTTCATAAAAGTTGTGGGGTTTTCGTTCGCGTCTGGCACCCAAAGTATGAAAATATTAAATGAAAAAAAACGTTTACAAAGGGGTTTTATATAGATGTACATAAGAATACTTTGATAAGTATGTTTCAACTTAAATGGGGATGGTATAATAAAATTGTGGTATCTCCGTTCGCGCCTGTACTCCATGGAAATATGGCACGAACTTTAACAAAGACTTTTCATATCTATTTGCGAAAGTATACTTTGATAATTATGCTTCAGTTTGAAGAACTATGGTATAATAAAATTATTGGGTGTTTGTTCGCGGCTGACAAACATAGAATGTAAATATGTCACAAAGTTTAACAAGGTTTTTTAAAAGGTGTGAGGGTTCACAATAGCACCTAAACTTTAATCTTAATTCACGTTAGCTTTTATTTATTTTTTTGAATTGAATCATATTGTATCAAATAAATTTACCTCAGAAATTCACGTTCTTATAAAAGTGAAAGCCAAAGAAAAAAATAGCCGGAACTTTAGACAATTCTCGACACAAATTTTGCATAACTCTGTTTTTTCCTTCTCCACTTGCACGCGGTACTCTTTCGAAAATAGATAAATAGATAAATAATAAAAAAAAACTAAGAATGTTACTTTTATCGTGTCAAAAGAAGGAAAAATCCTGCTCATGTGATTACGTGTCTTTTTAAAATTTACATAACCTTTTTATTTTTATTTATATATCTGTTTAAGCTTTTTTGTCAGTGTACTAGAAGGAATTCCGTGGATTACAACACTTTCTTCGTGTTCTTTACATAACAATAGTACTACCCTGAATCCGACGGCATAATACTATACCGTTCAATACTGTAAAACTGAAACGAAGCTGTTCTGCTTGAAAAAGACGCCATTTTCTTATTCCTATTCATATCAATTCTTTGCTTTAAAAAACTAAAGTAATTACGTGTTTACTTTTATAATATCACATTTTGCGGTTTCGGATTATTTTACTAAAGTAAGTAAAACTTCATTATTTTTAAAAACTGTTTTTGTTTCTTTGTTTGTCGATATTATTTTGTAAGAGTGTTTGGCAGAAAAGCCAACAAACGACTACCCGAAAAAATAAATATTCCAGAAATAAATTTTACCAGAGTCAATAAAAGTTCAGTTCATTTTTTTTTGTTTTGAAATAGTTTTTAATGCCCTTTACTTGAAATAATTTCAGCGAACCGAAATTAAAACGAAATCTGAGGCGATAACTACTTAAATCATTTTTTAAATAAAGTACACATGACATAATCGAATATTCCTCAAGAACAAAATAAGGGAAAACATTAAAATATGTTTAGAAATATTCCTTACGTTGACGGAACTCTCTTCAATTTTTAACACACAATGCTCAGATGCCCCTCCTTCAAATTGAAAACGGGGCTCTCCATTTAAAAGTCGCTGCCATTTTGATTTTTTTTAAACCGGTTCGTGAATTAAAAAATATTTTTTTTATTTTACAAACTACTTCAAAATACACACCAATGAACTTTTCTACCATAAAAGTAACTTTTATTTACTATGGTAACATTTATTTCTTGTATATATATATATATATATATATATATATATATATATATATATATATATATATATATATATATATATATAACATTTTCCCTTTGTAAGGAAACATCATTTTGTTGGTCACTCTTGGCTACGAATGGAAACAAAGTTGATATAAAAAAATATATTTTCACGAAAATTATCTTTACTTTCATCATATTTTGCTTAGGGTAAAATTTTTGAATATCAAAACCTATCTCTTTACAAACCCCTCCTTTTCATAACCTATCATACTTTCATCAATCACAGTCCACTTTCTGTAGGCTGTTTTTGAACCCAGTCAACGACGGGTACTTCTGCTAGTATATATATATATATATGCACATATATATATACACACACACACACATATATATATATATATATATATATATATATATATATATATATATATATATATATATAGGGGAGTTTGTGTTTAGATAGTGCTTGATCAACATTGCTGGAGCTCCGTTATATAGAATACTGTTTTATTTTTAATCTCCGAAACAGTTTTTCATGGTAGATAACTGATGCTTCCTACAATAATATTAGTATTAAGGTCTAATTTTCGAAATTAATCATTTACCCAACTTCAAGATATTAATTGATTTATAAGCAAGGGATTTTTTCTAACGAAAAACTCGGGATTTTTATAAAAGACTCCTTTTTTAAGTTTATAAACATCCAAGATACATACATTTTATTCACATTCAGTATATTTGACCGAAGTGCAGCGCTGGGTAAGTCAGTTAATAAATATAATAAAAAACTGACATTGTGAAACGTGGAAATTAGAGTTGGGAATGAAACGACGGATATCCGGAGAAAGCATTGTCCAAGTGTTCCATCTGGCGATATTAAGGTGGGCGTGGGTGAAGGCAGGGTAACGAACGGCATATTCCCACGTGAGCCGATGTTAGGTTCTCGAAAATAATTGGGAGAACCAGTTTTCAACTACAGAAATGGTGGAGGGAGGCAATAGCCAAGATATTCTTGAAACGGTAATGAGCTGCGGTCGTACAGTCATCTGTTGAGAGGAAATAAAAACAGGGTCGGACAAATATGACACGTGCTTCATAAAAGCGCTCGTATGTGTGTGTGTGTGTGTGTGTGTGTGTGTGTGTGTGTGTGTGTGTGTGTGTGTGTGTGTAAATAACGGCAGTAACCTGTCGCACAATGTCGGGCAGTTGTGTCTTTTGTTCTTAGAAGCAAGGTGGATTAAATATCTGGCTGTGGGACGGAATCGCATCAGAAACTGTTGACAGAAATGATAAGACTGCATTATACGAGTAGAAACGAGAGGGAAAACACCGTGAATTCATATTTTAGAGTCTCTGGTCTCTTTTATTTTACTGTTGAATAAGCACGTATCAAGGCTATGAACCATTTAAGGATAAAAGTTTCATGAGGTGGAATGATTGTCAACCGAACTATTGTGTAAACTAACTTTGATTCCTCATTAGTCACTTGATAGCAAGTATTTCTTACGTTGAATTTCAAAACGACCGTGTTATAATCTCCAGGGACGAAGTGCCGCGATAATGTGTTCCACTGCCGAATGGTGCTTATTATGAAACTCTGTTCATAGGAATTCCATCTAACGTAGACTTATGCAAAACATTTTTTTTTCTGTAGAGAGAGGAAGACGAATTCTTGTTGTGAATGACCTTGCTTGTTGTCTTCTCTTCGTGTGCACTGAATGACCCTATCCTTTTGTGACGTTTATAATTAAAGTAGGTGAGTGCAATCCCCATACAATGCGGGTGGTGTCACTAAAGGATAACGCCATCCATTAAAACAGATGAAGGATAACTGCTCAGTTGATGTCACAAAATGATAACGTCATAGAGAGAGAGAGAGAGAGAGAGAGAGAGAGAGAGAGAGAGAGAGAGAGAGAGAGAGAGAAACAAACAGACAGACATACAGATAGACAAACAGATAGAAAGAAAGAGAGAAGAGGAATTGACCATTTATGGCGTTTTATTTAGACGACCTAACAATATTACTGGGGAATGCTATATTACAGAAACTGTAGAAAATCTCGCGAAATGGTGAATGATGGAAATGATTATGGGAAAGAGAGAGAGAGAGAGAGAGAGAGAGAGAGAGAGAGAGAGAGAGAAGCGGATTAAAAGCAAATGTTACGAAGGAATAAATATGTATTTACTTGAGAAAAATCACATCAGAAAATAAGTTTTACTTTGTCAAAAGTTGCCAAAAACTACCATTTATGCTCAATGACGTCATCTATTTTGAAGTAAATACTTTTTGTAAAACCACGATTATCAACCATTATTCAAGTTAAGATATGACTTTTGTTAGGAGGAAGGATAAATATTTATTTTTTAAACATAATTTTGTGAAGATATACGATTTTCTCTTATTTAAAATTCTATGTTAGCATTGAGAATTTGCATCTGTCTAAAAGGATTTAACTTCATTAACCGAAGAAAGGAAAGATCAGCTTGCTTAATTTTCAATTCTAACATCGGTTTTTTTTATGTAAACAAAAATCTTTTTCATCACAATTTTTTTTTATTCTACATTAAAACATAAAAATATATTTCCCCTACCAAAATATAAGTTAAGAATTAATATAATTACCTCTGGATTTTCTTTTAATTTAATTATTTGGACTATTATTCTTATCTTCAAATTGTTGTTTTTTTTCACGAGGTTTCGACCAATTATTCCTCTGGCCTTCGTCAGGTTAACCTCGACAGGATAAGAATGTCGAATCCTCCAACTACATCCACAGCAATTGCTGCCTTAAATAGTTGTTGTCATCTCAACACGGTTTGGTCAACTAATCCTCTGACCGGCTTGGGTGGGATCGAAACCACTGTACCACTAGCATCAAAGTGCAATCAAGGTGGGATTTTTTTATCTTATAAATCCAATTTTTCTTTCAGTTGTAGGGTCCGTGCCAATTGTTATATTGTATTATATATAATATAACAATCGATACGGTCCCGACAGTTGGAAGACTAATTGGATATAGAAGACCAAAAAAAAAAAAATCCAGAGAAATAATTGTCCGAAACGTCGTGAAAAAACAACTAAAAAATGAGGATAATAGTCAAAATAATTAAATACAAAATGATACAATTTACTCATCTCCAAAATACTTTCAAACTAATTCAATAATAATATAATTACCTCCGGATTGTGTATTAAAAAGTTGTGCTTAAATAGTTTTCTTAAAAGGTGTCGTAATAAACAAATCACTCTTCATTAGGTTTATCAGAATTTTTGTAGGAATTTTTGACACCCCTAACAAGAAACTGCGAATAAAATATAAAAATCTCGTAATATCTCTTTTAAAAGTGGGTTGTTTATTTTCTTTATGGATTATACTTCCGAAATAAACTATTAAAGTTGTATAAAAAGTAATAGAAATATTTTATTAAGACAAAAAAACAGTAATGAAATTAATTCAGTTTTACGGGTTCAGTATTTTTCAATTTTTAAACTTTAAAAATCTATCCCAATTTTTCTATTGATTCTATTTTTACGATATTTTCAATATGAAATTTTATGCTCTTTCCAATAAACCGAATATAATATTTTAGACAAACGTTTTTTTTTTAATTCACGCTTCCCCCCATTTTCAAATGTCTATTAAAAAGTAAATAATTAATTTACTCACCAGTTTTATATATCACAAATTGAAGATAAAAGATCAATAAATAATATATTCAAATTTTAAGCAAAAAAAGTAGTGTTTTTTAGAAATTTACCTGGAAAGTTCGAAGTTTAGAACCTTTTCTTTTTAATCAGGTTGTCGTTTTTTTTTTGTTTTTTTTTTAATGAAACGTTGATCATGCTCCTTTAATTGAAAAACATTAGGGTTTGAATTACATTTTTCGAGTAGTTATAAGCTTGGAAAGACAGGGGGTCGAATTATTCAGTATTTTTCACAAAGTTTCTGACACACCTAACTCTTCATAAAAAATGAAGATTGTTGTCGAAAACCAGATCAACTCGTTTTTGGGGGTCTTTTGGGTTTTTTTTTTGTTTTGTTTTTCTCTTTTGTTTTATTTTACTTCCCTCGAAGTTCACAGAAATAAAGAGGACCCTTCTTGGAGCTAACACTTGATCTTTACATGAGACTAGCTTGGGTGGCCGGCAAATAAATACCGTTCCCAGTTGAGGGTGAAGAAATTAATGTTTTTAGCCAATTTTTCGATATTTGTCGTCCGAAGGGTCGGCTTCAAAACGATACTTACCTCATGAAAATCCGTCGCTTCTGTCGAAAGCTTAGGCAGACATACAAACGTTCATACATACGTAGAAATATACATAAATTTAAACCGACAGGTGAGATTTATATAATACAAATGTTCTCATTTACCTCTCAAATACCGAGTTAAAAAGAAG
Source organism: Euprymna scolopes (assembly GCF_053919585.1). Classification (NCBI taxonomy): domain Eukaryota; kingdom Metazoa; phylum Mollusca; class Cephalopoda; order Sepiida; family Sepiolidae; genus Euprymna; species Euprymna scolopes. The sequence continues at coordinate 93,119,312 of NC_136484.1, forward strand.
TTGAGAAAATAATTTTCCTCTTCCTAAGTGATCATTTAAATTTGTTATAGTTCATCTTTCTTTTTGGTTTCTTAGTCTTACTGGATTCCAGGATAAGAATTCATCCAGTGGTGGAATATCCAGGTCCGTGCTGTTACTTTATGCAACATCACTTAGTTATACTTAGCCATACCGAGGAGATATTCTTTGGACCATAAATACTATGCGATTTTGAATATTTAGTCAGGGTTTTCTTGTAGGAAAGTATCCTTATGTCAAGTCGTCCTGAGAAATCCCTGTATAGAAAGACCTTAGACACTCGATGGAGAGTGTCTAGTAGGCATTCAAGTTCTCTTTGCTAGGCATTCAAGTTCCTTCCAGTAGATACTCCCGTTTACAGAATGCCATGTGGTTTGCAAAGCAAAAAGTAAACAGATGTCAACCGAAAACTGCATCTATTGTTTTCCCCAGAGTGCTGGGGTCTTTAAACCATAATTGGTCCACAGTATATTTACTTATACAAGCACTTTCGGCTACATATGATCATTTACACTATTTGTTAATATTAGATTGTGTTTTTAATGGGTATTTTCCTTAAATTTTTGGTCCATGTATACAATTATTTTAGGTATAATTTTAGTGGCAATTGTTAGTTAGTAATTTCTGTATTGAATTAAAGGTTATTTATTCAAATTTCATCAAAAAGAATTACTTTTCGAAATAAAAATTGATTGTTTAAACAAAATAAATACAATGTGTAAATAAATTTCCATTGGTCCGCGGATTTTTACTGTATGTACATCTCCTAAGAGGAACAAATCTAGTAAAAAATTAATATCGGATCTAAATTATTTTGCTAAATATCACACACAGATAAAATATTAAAGGTTAAAAGCCTTTAAAGGATGTAGAAAAGGGGAACGAGTTTTTAAGCAAAATAGGTATGATAATTGGTATTCAAAAACAGAATTATCATTGAAAAAAAGTAGGATGAAATTATTAACTTCCAGATTGTTTGAAGATTGGTAGCAAAAAAAAAACCCTTTCTCTGCGCCTTTAAAGGCATTTAATCTTTAATGTTTTCTTTGTATGTACTATTTAGTAAAATAATTTGGAACCAATATTAATATTTTGCTACAATTTGTCCTCTGAGGAGATATACTTACATTGAACATCTATGAATTAAAGAAAGTAAGACATACACTGTATTATTTGGTTCAAACAATAAATGTTTAGTTTAAAACGTAATACTTTTAAAATGAAATCTGAATAAATAAAGTTTGCTTTTATAAGCTCTATCTAGTAATTTTATTTTGGCTGGGATTTTCTTGTATGAATATTTCCTTCCAATATTTTGTAGGAAGTGAAACAAACATATTCACTAACCTCTAATCCAATTCATTACAGTATCATGAAGTGTATATATATATATATATATATATATATATATATATATATACTAGCAGAAGTACCCGTCGTTGACTGGGTTCAAAAACAGCCTACAGAAAATGGACTGTGATTGATGAAAGTATGATAGGTTATGAAAAGGAGGGGGTTGTAAAAAGATAGGTTTTGATATTCAAAAATTTTACCCTAAGCAAAATATGATGAAAGTAAAGATAATTTTCGCGAAAATATATTTTTTTATATCAACTTTGTTTCCATTCGTAGCCAAGAGTGATCAACAAAATGATGTTTCCTTACAAAGAGAAAATGTTATATATGTAATAACATAAATATACAAGAAATAAATGTTACCATAGTCAATAAAAGTAACTTTTATGGTAGAAAACTTCATTGGTTTGTATTTTAATGTAGTTTGTAATTTTTTTTTAATTAAACTGGTTTTTAAAAAAATCAAAATGGCAGCGATTTGAAATGGAGAGCCCCGTTTTCAATTTGAAGGAGGGACACCTGAGCATTCTGTCTTACGAATTTATGAGAGTTTCGTCAACATAAGGAATATTTCTAAACATATTTTAATGTTTTCCGTTATTTTGTGCTTGATGAATATTCAATTATGGTATGTGTAGTTTATATAAAAAATCATTTAAGTAGTTATCGCCTCAGATTTCGTTTTAATTTCGATTCACTGAAATTATTTCAAGTAAAAAGCATTAGAAACTATTTCAAAACAAAACAAAAAAACATGAACTGAAATTTTATTGATTCTGGTAACATTTATTTTTTGTGTTTTTATTTTTTCGGGTAGTTGTTTGTTGGCTTTTCTGCTAAACACTCTTACTAAATAATATCGACGAAATATTGAAAAACAAAGAAACAGAAACAGTTTGAAAAAATAAAGAAGCTTTACTTACTTTAGTAAAATAATCTGAAACAGCAAAATGTGATATTTAAAAAGTAAACACGTAATTACTTTAGTTCTTTAAAACAAAGAATCGATATAAATATGAATAAGAAGAAAATAGCGCCTTTTTCAAGCAAAAGAGCTTCGTTTTCAGTTTTACAGTATTGAACGGTGTATTATTGCGCCGTCGGATTTAAAGTTGTACTATTGTAATATAAAGAACACGAAGAAAGTATTGTAATCAACTTAATTTATTCTAGTACACTGACAAAAAAAAGCAATAAACAGATATATAAACAAAAATAAAAAGGTTATGTAAATATTATTAAAAAGATACGTAATCACGTGAGCAGGATTTTTTCCTTCTTTTTACACGATAACCAGTAACGTTCTTATTTTTTTTATTTATCTATTTATCTATTTTCGAAAGAGTGGCACGTGCAAGTGGAGAAGGAAAAAACGGAGTTATGCAAAATTTGTGCCCAGAATTGTCTAAAGTTCCTACTTTTATTTTTGGCTTTGACATTTTTATGAGGTGAATTTATTCGACACAATATGATTCAACTAAAAAAATAAATAAATGCTAACGTGATTTAAGATTAAAGTTAAGGTGTTATTGTGGACCCTCACGCCTGCCAAAAAAACTTGTTAAATTTTGTGACATATTTCCATTCTATGGAGGTCAGGCGCGAACGAACACCCAATAATTTTATTATACCATATGTATTCAAACTGAAATATAATTATCAAAGTATACTTACACAAATAGATATGAAAGTGTTTGTTAAAGTTTGTGCGATATTTCCATGAAGTACAGGCGCGAACGCAGACACCACAATCTTATTATACCATCCATTAAATTAAAAAATACTTATCAAAGTATTCTTATGTACATCTATATCAAACACCCTTGTAATCGTTTTTTTTTTTTTTTTCATTTTTTATTTTCATTCTTTGGGGACCAAGCGCGAACGCAGACCCCACAACTTTTATGAACCACCGTTCAGCCAGATCAAACATACCCATTCCTGAACCTCGATACATCTTCTTTCATTATATGTAATCAGTTTTTTTTTTAAATAGTTAACCATATCGGAGCATATTCGTGACCAGATACACACAAACACACACAAAGACGTTCAGCTTTACATATATATATATATATATATATATATATATATATATATATATATATATATATATATATATATAACGCGTGTATACGATTATTGTACCTATTTGTTAGCTTCCGTGAACTAACCGATTCAACCTTACGAACTCTTCACGTCCGGGTCATATGAGATACCGGTGACTTGAATCGGATGTGACATGCGAAGTTTACTGTTGGTTTTTCTTTTTTAGTCTTTTTCTTTCCATTGATTTTGTTTAGCAAGGACAAATGAGCCATGACGGGAAGTGGGCATACACGATTATCGTGCATCTTTAATCACTGACCCAGGATGATTCTCAAACCGGTCTAAGTAACTAAATCTTCCACTTTCCTCGTGACTCCGATATGACCCCCTTGTTGTGTAAATTACTTCCTTTTTTTTCTTTTCTTTATCTCTATGCCTGTTACCGTACCACGCACATTCTCATAGGGGGAAAAATGCGTGATTGGAGCAATGCGCACCGGCTACTTCTTGCATTTATTTATGTGTTAATACTTACGAGGCAATGCATGTGTTATATAACGTGAACCGTGTTTTGGTGTATTTTTATCATGGTCCTATTAAAAGAATAAATGGAGGGGGTTTAGACATAAGGAGCAGTACTGTCGCTTCGACCCCTACTACTACTACTACTACTACTACTACTACTACTACTACTCCTACTACTAGTAAACTATGAAGTAGAATTCATCCAAGTTTGGATAAGCAGCCCTTGTGTACTGAGTACAAGGTACAATATGGACACTAATGTCGAACGTCAGAGACTGACACCACGCGCATGATGTCTGGTGGTATCTCTCTTTTTCTTAGCTGGCGACATTTCAACCAGAGAAGATGTGCTTCAACGGGAAGAAACAGCATTTCACGCAGGTGGCTGATGTAAGGAGAGCGACTATCTGCGCACTTTCTCTCTCATTGTCACTCTTGTCTCACTCGTATAGAAGTCGTCTCTCTTTTGTATTTATGTGAATGTTGGCGTCCACACGGTTTCATGTCAATAAACGAAAAAGAACCTGAGTTCACCACGACGATGGCGACATGAGATATGTACATTTTCTCACCCCCCCCTCCATTGGTCAGCCATAACACAACACATGAACATAAAATTTCCATTAGCTGGTGACTGAAATAGCAACCTATTCACAATGAATCACATAAAAATGGTTATTTTTTTTACACAAGAATCATCACTTATCAAGGCCCGGAGGCCACTCGAGGATAAGGGTTATTGGGTATACATTAGTCAATGTGATTATAGTGTAGTAAACATAAGTAGTGGGAATTTTGTGAATTGGATTACTTAGGGGCGACGGTTCATGAAGAACTTGTTTACGTTAGACTTGAAGACAATCAAATCGTAGTCAGTCAGCTGGACAGCAAGCGATCGGAAGAGAGTTCCACGGGCGTGCAGTTCTAAGAAAGAAGCTTTGTTCGTGGAATCTGCATTTAGATTTAGGCACGGACAAAGAGTATAGGAAACTATTGATATTGGTTTTGGCTACAGGAGTGTTTTTCGTTAAAGTTTGACGAGGAAGGGTCATAGATTGAAGCCCAGCTGAGCATTTTCCATGAAAATAACTATAAAGCAGAGACAGGCTCGCAACGTCTCTTCTGTGGGTAAAGAGTTTGTAGAGAAGAGAAAAGGGCACCCCCACTAAGCTACGAAGTCTATTTTGTCAAGGCAGGATAAGCTGCTTCGAGCAGTTCCTGCCCAGATGTGGCCACAGTACTCCATCGTAGGCCGAACCTGGCTTTTATATAGGTAGAGAATTGCATCAGGAGTGAGATATCTACTGGAGCGGTAGAAGGATCCCACCATTTTTCCAGCGACCTTGGCAATGGAATTGATATACGTGTTCCATTTCAGGTCAGGAGTAAAAGTCAAGTCCGGAAGCTTGTCAATCTTCCCAAGACAAGAGCCATTCATTTAAACCGATGCCAGAACTACAACTTGGTTGTCTTAAAGATGCCTTCATTAAAGAGTACTTAAGAAATTAATTTTACAATTTTACTCATCCTTTCCAATCTTGTGATAGTGTTGTTTTAAACGCAACTTAAAATCTAATTGAACATTATTCTAGAGCGGTCTGTAATCTTGGTATGTGTTAATTCATTATATAGAAAAATATAGGCGCACGACTTAGAAAGGGTTGAACACAGAATTATTTTTATCAGAAACTCGGAAAAAGCAACTTTTGTTCAGTTAATCGTTTGTCATGTGTTTTATGGTTTGATTATAATAACCCCAGAAAGGTTGATGTGCCATGAAATTGAATTTTGTTTTTCAGACAGATATCTACATTATGTAACGAATTCTCAACCGTTTTGTGGCATTTATGCGTCAAAGAGATTATATACAATTAATTTGATACAAATTGCTTGATGAAATGTTGAGATTACAAATTTCCTTAGATTCTGCGAAAAAATTATAAAGTTTTTTTTATTATTATTACAATCAATGAGAATTTATTAGTAATATTTACCGCGCAATTTCCTCGGCGTTGGGTTATCAAGAGTTACCTAAGGAGATGAAGTGATACACATTTTTTTCTGACCGATCTTTCTTACTGCTCTGTGGAACGGTGAGATTCTTTATGAGCGTATAATTATGGGTTGATTGTTGTTAATTACAATTAATAATCACGAAAACACGCGTAGAAAGACGCGTACATATTCATTCCTTTGCTACATGCTTTGAGCAGAGAGAGACTAATGGTTGTTTTTACGCATTATTTTCTAACCATGTTTAAAACCTCTCCGCGATGTTGAGTATGAACTTAAGAGAAGTCCAATGGTGTGGCTCTTTTTGAGGACTGTGCGAAATATGGAGTAACAATTAGTTATCATTGAATCCGGGTTCACTTTGGCTCAGAGTGGTAATACCTGTATGAGAATGTGGTATTACCAGATTAAGGTGCGTTTAAGATCCTGGCTTCTTGACTAAAATTGCACCAAACGTTAATGTTATTGTTTCCCCCTTTTTATTTTTAGCAAAAGTCAATCATATTCTACAAAGCCAAAAAGAAAATAATTTACTTTCTAAATACAATCAAACAAAACTCCATGAATAAATATTTGTATTTATTTGCTTCCCCACCAAAACAAATTAGGTACAAGACCGTTTTTTTATGTGGAGGAAAGCCATCTCCCCTAAAAGTAGTGGTGTGACTAAAAATAATAATTGTCCCAGTATAGAGGGTTTCCCATCCATTGACTTGGACAAATAATCTTAAGTGCAGAATCTGTAGAACAGGGTATTTATTTGCTCCCCCACCGAGCAAATTAGGCACAAGGCCGATTTTTAATGTGAGGAGTTAAGAAGAAATGGGGAACAACTCCCCGGGGAGTAGGGGAGCTGGATAGTGACAATTAGTATGAAGGGTTGCCTCTACATTGACCAAGGTCTTATATGTGGGGTCGCCCCTACATATGGTCTTTGCTCGCAGTATCTGCCGGAACAGATGGTAATTATTTGCTCCCCCACCGAGCAAATTAGGCACAAGGCCAATTTTTAATGTGAGGAGTGAAGGGAGGGGAAAGGGAAAAAGGGGACCAGCTCCCGAGAGGTGGGAAATGGGAGCTGGTTAAAAGTCAAGTATGTGGGGTTGCCCCCACATCTGGTCTTTGCTTGCAGTATCTGCCGGAACAGATGGTATTTATTTGCTCCCCCACCGAGCAAATTAGGCACAAGGCCAATTTTTAATGTGAGGAGTTAAGGGGAAATGGGGAACAACTCCCCGGGGAGTAAGGGAGCTGGATAGTGACAATTGGTATGAAGGGTTGCCCCTACATTGACCAAGGTCTTATATGTGGGGTCGCCCCCACATATGGTCTTTGCTTGCAGTATCTGCCGGAACAGATGGTATTTATTTGCTCCCCCACCGAGCAAATTAGGCACAAGGCCGATTTTTAATGTGAGGAGTGAAGGGAGGGGGAAAGGAAAAAAGGGGACCAGCTCCCGAGAGGTGGGAAATGGGAGCTGGTTAATGGTCAGGCATGTGGGGTTGCCCCCACATCTGGTCTTTGCTAGTCATAGCTAGTAGCATCTGTCGGAACAGATAGTATTTATTTGCTCCCCCACCGAGCAAATTAGGCACAAGGCCGATTTTTAATGTGAGGAGTGAAGGGGAAATGGGGACCAACTCCCCGGGGAGTAGGGGAGCTGGATAGTGACAATTGGTATGAAGGGTTGCCCCTACATTGACCAAGGTCTTATATGTGGGGTTTCCCCCACATATGGTCTTTGCTTGCAGTATCTGTCGGAACAGATACTAACCTTTGATCCCGGCCCGAAAGCCAACAAGCATTTAAACTTTTTTTCACAAATTACTGGATTCGGCATTAAATAATCTGAAAGGGGTTAATATTTTGTAAGGCAAAACAACCAAATAGTATGTGTAATAGATATGTATATTTAGTCTCTCTGAATTTTGTGGGAATTTATTGACCGCTTGAGTTTATTTTGGTCAGCAAAGATTTTTGTTAAACTGATGATTATTTAAATTGTCTTGTACTATTGTCGAGAATTATATACGACTGGAAATTCATCGTTTGAAAACAAAAACATTTTGACAAAATGCCATTATTTAAATGTTAGGTTATATTTGGAAAATTGAATCCAAATGTTACTCCAAATTTATTGAATCTTTTCTTTTTAACTAATTAATTTAGAATATTATTGAATTTTATATTCGTTTATCAGAAGGATAAATTAGGAAAGAAAAAGCGAAGGTAACTTATATTTAATTTAAGGTATACCGGTTAGAATTTCTTTTTTATGTTCAGGTGAAATTATTTAAATATTAATAGTATGATTTATTAAGTTAGGAGATGATTGTCATTTTAAGAGTTACAAGTAAGATTTTACCATCTACTACTTGAGAAGAAGAGATGATCCAGATAGTTGCTCAGCCACCAAGTAACTTTATGTAACAACTAGCATGAGTGCCCGGCGTTGCCCGGGTGTTTGGACGTGTTTGTTGAGCCAAGAAAAAAGAAAAAATGTGGTAGCAAGAATGCAGGCTCGAACTCGTACCGCGAAGAAGGAAAAGAACGCGAACAAAACGTGATGTTTTTGCTGTTACGACTACCGTAAAACCGGAAGTGACATAGGTTTAAATTAAGACTAGACAATCGAAAAGAGGGGATGGCTTTCGAAAATAACGGCGAAAAAAGCGACTCTCCCTGTAGAAAAGTGTCCAGTTGAGGGTGAAGAAATTAATGTTTTTAGCCAAATGTTCGGTATTTGTCGTCTGAAGGGTCGAGCTTAAAATCGATACTAATCTTGTGAAAATCCGTCACCTCTGTCGAAAGTTTTAGGCATACATGCAAACATACATACATAGATTTATATATTTGTAGCTCAAATTTTGGACCCAAAGCAATTAAAAAGCTTGCCCTTTATGCAAAATTTCAAATGTTTAGACCAGAAATTGTCTGAGTAATTTGGTAGAGACCGCAGTGGTCAAATTTGTAAAATTTGACCCCTATCATGACCTCTTAACATTTATTGTTTTGGCTCAAATCAAATTATTAAGTTAAATCAATGTCCAAGGAACATATATCTAAAAGAATTCAAGTGTTTACACCTAAAATTGTTGGAGGAGTTTGACAGAGTTCTCAAATGTGAAATCGTTGAAATTTGACCCCTTAACAGCCACATTTCTTGCTTAAAACTGATTACAAAGATTTTCCCAAATCTCAATACCCTGTATTTAAAATTTCGGGTCTGTAGTTATTGTGTAGGGAAATATACACACAGACATTTTCACTTTTATAGATATATAGATTACTTTTTTAATGAAATTTTATCGTCTGCTGATGAAAACTGTTATGAGCGAACTTTGAAAAAAGATACAAGTAAGAAAACGAGCACATCTAAAAAGAATATTTAATAAAGGTATGCGATGTGAGTAGTTTTAATGATAACATTTTACTTTTTATCACAAGTACGCCAGTCAACCTTTATTTTCCCATTATAGTTTTTAATACATGTCTGGTTAATTAATGTACAAACTATCTTGTCGTATTATTTTAATTATTAAAATGCTAACAAAGAAAAAAAGCGTATATGTGAAACCGTCTTGAACATTTAAAATTGTTTTCACTGATGACACTACTAGGTTTTCGGTCGCCCTTAGTTCGATAAGAAAAAGGTGAACCTTAGGGGATGAGATGCCGCTACAATTGCGACTATATTACGTATGGGAACAGTAGTCATAGTAGTGGTAATAATAGACTTGCACACGATTATACAGAAAGAGTGAAGTGCTAAATGTTCGGAGAACAAGAAATACTAATCCGCTATGATGCTTAAGCCAATATACTTTTCCGGGAACTTGATTAAAAGCCACTTAAATGGTGGTCTTTAAATTTGTTTAAAATACAGCGTGCCTCAAGATGTACAAAACTGTACTCAAACTTTAATAATGATTTGAATATTTGTGGACATTATTCTTCGATTACATTTGTCTTACGTATTAGAAGCTATTCCATTTTACTCTACGTTCATAAATAAAGGTTTTATCGTCATTCGAAGTATAAGTATATTCATTGCATATAAAAAGAAATGCTTCCAAGTTTGTTTTCGATGCAAAACTTATTTTTAAATGTCTGTTTTGATAGTGATATTTCGAATAGAAACTCAGCCTTAGATTCCAGTCATTCACTCCGAAGTAGAATTCTGGACTGCGCGGTTTATTAGCTTGAAATAAATATTTTAAACAAAGAAACTATTATTTTAGACGTTTGGTGAAGAAAGATAAAGTTATAAGCTGATGACATCGCATATTTAATAATCACCCACAGTTTAGCTGCTAAATAGTTAGTCGGGAAAAGAATTGGAGAGTTTTCCTTTTACTCTTTCTATATTTTTTTTTTTACTTATATTCATCACAAACAAGACAAATTGCTATTCAAATATAACAACTATTGTAAATTAAGAACTATACCTATTTGGCCTATATAAATAGGGAGTTAAGTAGCGAGATGTATGTTCTCGTTACACTTTAATTTCTACGTGATCGTACAGTCGAGGAAGTATAAAACGTGGACATTTTAGTCCAGCACAAGAGAAGAGAATAAACTTTCAGAACAGAAAGCTTTCCGTCGTTGGAGGATTTGTTCAGTGACGGCGTAAGGTTTTGCTGCTGGTCTAGTTAGTTGGGGTATTTAAGTCGTGGAGGAGCGTACCAATGCTACGAGTTTCTCTGAGCACATGTTATTAAAGTACTTGCAAAACAAGCACAGGTATACAACATTAAGGCGATTGGATAGTTTGGAGCTTGATAGACACTGATTGGATAGTGTATTTGATTAGGGATTCTTTTTTGACATTGTCCAATAAAGCAAGAGTACAAGTTGATGCATTGGCCCAAATGTGCCGACACTATTCCTATGTAGGAGTGAACCGTGATTTTATAGATATATAGTTTGCTTTCAGGTGTGAGTATTGTTCAAACTTGGTGGCAAAAGTATTGCTATAAACTGGCCCTCATTATGACAAACCTGTGATGGCAAAAGTGCTTCATGAGTCACCGGTTGTCAAGGTCTGAGTAGACTCCGATCCTTTAGTTTTTTCTCTCTATCTGACTATTTTCTTCTACCTATAGCCTTGGTGTTTTCATTACTAAGGTACGTAGGCATCTTCTGTGTTTGTGATAATTACTTTTCGTTCTTGTTACTTTTTTTCATAAAGTAGCTTCATGTTTTGTTTGAAACCATTTCTATTTTTAAAAAATACTTATTCAGAACTAACATACTCAGCAAACTGTTCTACATTAGTTACCCCTCCACTAAGATTAATGAATCGAAATAAAATGAGAACGACCAACAAAACAGTTGCTAAAACCAAACAGAACATTGAGGAGGTAAGAACTTTTCCCAGTGACATAAAAAACTCAACCACCGATTGGCATCGCTAATAACATCCTGCCTGAGTGATTTTCGTACAAACTTCTCAGCTTAACAGTCAGAGGAAATGTAGACTGGAACAAATACATTTAAGACGTTGTCAAGGCCGCTGCAAAGAAGATCAGCTATCTCTACAGTGCTAGAAAATTACTAACACGTGACAGCATTCTGGATTTCTACGGTCCTGGATATGATCTTAAACTATATCTGATGGTGAGGCCGCAACTTGCAGGCTTTGGGGAGTGTAGAGCCACCCTTTAATTGCCATTGCTCCCAGGTCCACTCTGACCCGGAGTGGTAGTACCTGTTAGGCTGCCAACTATGGTTGAATAGAAACTGACTTGAAAACAAAACAAATGTATTCCATTAAAAAACTTTTCTTCAAAATCACTGGATTTAGCATTAAATAATCTAAAATGAATTGATATGTCGTAAAACAAAAACAACCAACCAACATGTATCTCTACAAAGTAACCATTCGTCATTGCATGGCGTATTGTTGTCGAGCTGGTGCATCTACACTTGTCTCTTCTTCTTAGATAGAGTCCAAAAAGGTATCAATCCAAAAAGGTATAGCACTATCCAATAAAATTCTACCCTTGTTCCAGTGTGTTGCAATATTGCATCACAAGTATTTTAATAAAATATGCTCTAATGAACTTGTAGCATTTGAGCTCCTTGAACGTTAATGCTCCGATTAATCATAGACTGTAGACTGAAAATTGACAGAGTAATTTGGTAGTGAAATGTACACACACACAGAGACAATTTCACTTTTATAGATATATAGATATGTTAAATTACATTTATAACATTGCAGTTAATTAATTAGTTATTGTTTTTTAGAAGTGGTTTATAATTTTAAAAAAATATTTATTTTAAAAGATAAAATCCTTTATGTATAAAGAAGGTCAAGAAACATGATATCATAATAGCCTCCTTCTCTCCTCTCTCTCTCTCTCTCTCTCTCTCTCTTCTTACATCACAAAATGAGAAATAATTGTGATATCAGAAAGAGGGAAGAATTGCTGGTTTCTGAGTATGAATCTATGAGTATGAATCTATCCAACTAACACTTATCGTTGGCTAATTTTTGACCGTGAAGTAGTATTATGCACTTCCTTAAATCAAGTGACTCCATGCTTTATCTGACGCAATTTCCATGTAAAAAAACAAATAGAGCCCACTTTCATATCACTCTCTCACCCCATCTTCTGACATCACAAAATCAGAATACATTGTGACGTCGTAATAATTCTCTCTTTCTTCTGACACCAAAACGTCAAAAAAACAGTTTGATATCATAATCCTCTCATCCTTTCCTCAGATATGAAATACAAAAAAAAAAAAAGAAAAAAAGCATTGTGATATCATTATAGACCTCCTCTCTCTTCCGTCATCACAGAGGCAAAAACATTGTGATGTCATAATAGACCCCCCTCTCTGTTTTTATTTCTTTATTTCGTTTTGTCATGATAAGGTGCCGCTAAACAGGTACTAGGTTATCCGTTCAATGTACGGTTAGGAGTTAATATAGATTAGTATTTAATGCAAAAATGAGCACAAATTTAACCACATTCAACCATCAATATGGGCTAAAGCATTCAATCTACATTCAACGGGCTATAACGTTTGCTTGTTTTTAACGGACTATAAAGCCGAGTTATTGATATAGTTTCCTATCCAGATAATAAAATACCTGTTCCAAATCTAATATTCGTTGAGTATGGTATTTGTCTATGGGTAAAGATTGGTCAGATGTGCTATGAAACTGCATTATGGAACAAGTCAGAGAGAGAGTTGTAACCTTGGTTGAAGTAAGTGTCGATAATGAGGGAGGTCTGAACAGAGCTTAAAGGGAGAAACAGACCAAATATCAAAGTCTCGTATATGATATCAAAAGAAACTGGAATCTTAGGGAGATATGAATCGTACCAATTATTATAGGTGCTACAGGACTTATGAAGAAGAACCTGAAGTCCTACCTAACTAATATTTCTGGTGAACCAAGTGCAAGAGAGATCCAGACAATTTGACTTAAGGGAACAACGAGGATACTAAAAAGAACTCTCGGTTAGTTTCAATAAAAAGTAGCACAATATTGGCAGCTGGTTTGGCTGCCCCAGACCCAACATTACAATCTTCAAAGGAAGAAAAATAAAAAAAAAATAATGACATATAACGACATATAATGTACTAAAAATGCTAGCAAACCACGTGCACACATATTTAGAGATATTATAAAAATTTGAAGCATATCGAGTTTTGCCAAGATTATCGAATTCAAAATTAAAATAATGCAAAATCAGTTGATGTCACAGACAAAAAACGAAGCGAACAAAATAAGTGCGATCTATTATTCAAGGTTTCTTTATATTGTTCTCATTTTGGATGTCATTCTAACTATGACGTTGTACACACGTTTACACACGTAGGGATTAAACACGTTATACAGGGTGTCCAAAAAGTCACCAAAGTGTTTTGAACTTAAATAGTTTCTTTATGTTTGATGCTATTCTTCTGTAATTTTTACACAATCTGATTACGACATTAGGAATATATTGTGTCAAAATGCAAAATTCAAATAATTTTTATTCATGAAAAATTAAGTCTTTTAAATGTTGCCCATTTTCAATGTCTCATATTTGTGCTATTTCCAAATCATTATTCATAACAGATTGCAGAATCTCTGGATTGCGATTTAACTCCCTTATTTTGTTTCTGCTGTTTTTCTTCAATTCTGGCAGAGTTTGAAGTTTGTTAACATAGACTCTTTCTTTAAGATATCCCCACAAGAAAAAGTCGGGGATAGTCAAGTCTGGGGAACGTGGTGGTCATTTGACATTGCTATAGCAAGAGATAATGTTTTCATTGCCTGGTTTTGGTAAACAATTTCACAACTTGCGTACGTCATTAAATACTATACGTATGCATCATTAATTCCCAAAATATTATCTGCAAAATATCTGAAAACGAGAAAAAATAATCATAAATAGTGAAATGAAGAACATTTTTAACTCTTCAGTTACTTTTTGGATAGCCTGTAGATTCCGTTGCGAGAAACATAAGAAAGAAACAGAAAATATCCAACTCGCTGTTTCAGATTTTAACAAAATAATTTATTCTTCCTTCTCCAACTACGCGTGACCTTTCGTCTCGCTATGACGTCACCCACGTGTTTCTAACCGAATCATTAGTCTGTGCACACGTTCTTCTTTTTATAATCTTTTTCCTTGCTGTGGCGTCATCTCGCACACGGCTTTGCCATTTGCATATATTTGCTATACGTGTGTCCGCGCTTTGTTACCTAACCAATTCATATAATTACAAATACTCTCTCTGTATATATCCATGTTGGTGTACGTGTGTATATGATGCTGACTTAAACAGAGCTGATAGAGAAAAAAATTAGAAAATACCAATATCTTATGTGTGACATAAAAATAAACTATACTTTTAGGAAGATCTTTATCATTCCAGTAATTATATATATATATATATATATATATATATATATATATATATATATATATATATATAATTATTGGAATGATAAAGATCTGCCTAAAATTATAGTTTATTTACCTTCTAAAGGTAAATGTTTCTCGCATGCTTTTCCCGTTAGGGATCCCCACCCCGCCTTTTTTCTTTCTATTAAAAAAATACTACATTGCCTAAAGTGTGTTTATTCATAAAGTCCGAAGAAATGCTGGTTTTTGAAAATTTTCAAACGATATAATGATTGGAATTGTCGAACTATACATTGAAACAATTGTAAGGTAAAATGAAATACACTTTTTGTTGCCATCAACACCTTGTCTTGATTTTGCACACACAGTATATATATATATATATATATATGGATAGTTTTGTTTTGTAGGCGGATATAGGCGTGTACGGGCCATCCCTATATAGAGAGTGCTACCGCCTCTCTGATATATATATATATATATATATATATAATTATGAAATTTTGTGGGATGACCGTGCTTGCTAGAATCTTTGACTATCGTGTGATTCCATCCTTTAAAAGGGAATGACATTTTGTTTAATTTAGTTTTATGCAAAGCGGACAAAGAAAACGTCCAAGCACTTCATTAAAATTCCGATAAAACCTCAGATTTTTGTGAAATTTTAACAATAAATTTTAAACATCGACTGATAAGTATAACCTACATTTCAAGTTCTACTAAATTAAATTAAATAAAGTTACATTTCCACTCTTCACGCCTTGCGGTAGTGTTCCAACATTTATAATGAACGGTTAATTAGTTTACTAGTGAATGAATCCTCTACCGAGAAAGATATAAACATATACACATACCGAACTTTATATATAGAGAGAGAGGTAACAGTTACTGTTACTGTTTTACGTATGTTTGTTTTAGATATAAACACTAAACCTCCATTATAGCATGATATGGAAGTCATGGAAAATGTGTCATTTCGTATTGGGGACGTCACCATTTTATTTTCCTTTCTTTTTATTTTTAATTATCTATTTTTTTCTGCTTATCTATGTGTTTTGCCTGGACGCCCCCACCCACCCAATACAACTGCTTACACACACACACACACCCACACCCACTTGTATCCATTTAAAATTTTTCAACAAGCCAGTCCCAGTTTAAAGTCCCTATTATCCGTGGCGGTCAAAAGGTTGACAAGATACCTTCATTGTCAATGGTGGAATTGGCGATATCCAATGAGAAGGTGGTGGATTGAGATTTTGCTGAATATCCAGGCCACGTCCTTTTTTTTTTCTTTTTTTTTTCTTTTTTTCTACCTACCCCCTTCTTCACTCTCTGTCACAGCTGGTGTCCGCATAACAAATCACATATTATTTCGACCATGGGAGGTAACGTGTAACCCGAACCATCCCGGGAACAGGACGTGACACGTACTTTGAACGGATCATGTTGCTTTGAAGGATATCTCCGTGATCTATCTTTCAAGTTTACTTACGCTCTCTCTCTCTCTCTCTCTCTCTCTCTCATTCTCTCTCTCTCACACACACTTTCTCACTCTCTCTCTTCCCCGCCTCTGTGTATGTGTGTGTCTCTCTCTCACTCTCTCTCTCTCTTTCTCTCTCGTCACTTTCTGTGTCGCAATAATCTTTGTTTTCGTGTGGATCTTCCAATGTCACGTTTTGCAATCTTTGTTCTGAATTTATCAAGAAATCTATATCTTGTTTTGCTTATATATTTATGATCAGCTGTATATACGAGGTTCGTTCCAAATGCAAAGCCTCCCTTTTTTTTACTTTTAAAGTTGAAGAGCTACAAAATCGGGAGCGGTCCGATTAGAACAAGCCACCTTTTGTGCTCCAGAATTTACTTTTTGTGCGCAGTCATCATCATTCTAAAAGCACTTCTGCCATGAATCTAATGACACCTTGAAGCACGCCTAAGACAGGGGTTGATTTCTTACAGTCTCACACCATCAATATTTGCAACCGAGATATGAGGCACTTTCAGATCATGAATGAATAATTCACTTATCATCTATATATATAAAAGTGAAAATGTATGTATGTATGTATGTGTGTATGTATGTACGCTTTTCCTCGATGTCGACAAAAGGCTTCTTTCAGAGAAGCGCTCGCTCGCTTCACAACTTCTTAAAACTTTTTATATCATCTATAAATTGTAATATCTCGCAGTTAACCACGGAGCTCGCCTACCTATTTAATTTTATTGGCTTTCAAACGTTAATTGTTCCACATTTCCCGCATCGGCGCGCGTTACATTCGGTTTTCGGTATAAACAAAAAGCGAAACTCGACTCTAATCATAGGCCCAGAGCCAGTGGTTTCTAGAGAGCTAAGTAACATTTGGTCAATGTCGACATCGTCATATCAGACGGTAGCTTTCATTTCGAGACGAGGGGCGGGTTTTTAAAACAAACAAACCGATTTATTGACCTCATTAAAAACTGCCCCACACAAAATGCTAACTGCTGAATAGCTATCGCCGTCACGTCAATCAAAAACGCACATCTGTTTTTTTCTACTATTTTACTATTTTCCAACTTCGCGTCGTCAAGGCTTTTTTTTTCACACACACCTACAAACACCCGGGCAACGCCGGGTACCCCTCGCTAGTAACAATATAATTTACAAACCTTTCTGATACATTTGGGAGGAATAAAAAAAGCACTATTTTTGGAAAGACGTATATATATATATATATATATATATACACACACATATATATATACATATATATATATATATATATATATATATATATATATATATATATTGTTAAAATATGATTATCCATTGAGGTGTTTCATCGTGTACGAACGACTCATCAACGTGGCTGAATCTAGCAAGATTTGAAATCGGGACCCCATGGTAAGAAGCGTAAACCTCTACCACTAGGATATCTCGCACGACTGCTGAATGTATAGCGTTTTATGTATTAATAGATGTTATTTGTTTTTGTTTTGCGATACTTTTTGAATGAATTCAAATATTTATACCAAAGTGCATTTTTACCTAAATGCGATTTAGGATTAATTTTCCCTTTGCCCAATTGTGTACCCTTAAATGGAGAGCGGCATATGTATTGTTAAAATATAATTATCCACTGACACGTATTTCGTCCTCTACGACTCATCAGAGTGGCTGAAGCTTGCCATGAGGTCCCGATGTAAAATCTCGCTAGATTCAGCCACTCTGATGAGGCTTACACGACGAAATACGTGTTAGTGGATAATTATATTTTAACAATACATGTACGCCACTCCCTATTTTGGAGGTACCTTATTAGTCACATGGGATAATTATTCCCAACTCGCATTAAGGTAAAAATGCACTTAGATATATATATATATATATATATATATATATATATATATATATATATATATTCATTCACTGGACAAAGCGAGGGAGGGCAGAGCGGTAGCTCTAGATACATCTAAGGCTTTTGACAAGGTATGGCTGTGGGGTCTCCTCAGGAAAATTAGATCACACGGTATCACTGGTAGAATACTTAACATAATTAAATCCTTCTTAGATAAGAGAAAAATCCAGATTGTCCTCGACGGTCGTACATCTAAACAATATGATATAAATGCGGGAGTGCCCCAGGAGTCTATCCTTGGGCCTCTACTGTTCTTGATATTCATAAATGACCTCCCCAACAAAATTGCTTCTGAGATGGGTATATATGCTGATGACACCACACTCTATAACAGGCACGACAGGAAAACAAATGAACACATATCTAAAGAAATGGCAGAAACACTAGAGGATGACCTCCAATCTGTAGTGGAATGGGGACAAAAATGGATGGTCACGTTCAATGCCGCCAAGACTAAACTAGTTTCATTCAATAATTACAAGAAACCTTCTCTACCATCTATAGCAATGGCCAACGATTCTTTATCTGAGAGTACATCTTTCAAACTCCTTGGCCTAAAGTTCACAGGAAACATGAGTTGGAACAATTACATTGAAGACATTGCCAGGGCCGCTGCAAGGAAGGTGGGCTCTCTCTCTACCGTGCTAGAAAACTACTTATACCCGAAAGTATCCTTTACCTCTATCAGGCCACCATTCGCCAATGTATGGAGTATTGCTGTTATATTTGGGCAGGTGCATCTGCTACTAGTCTCTCGCTCCTAGACAAGGTTCAAAAGAGAGTAGCAAATGTGATAGGCCCTGAACTGGTATCTAAGCTTCAGCCTCTGTCCCATCGACGAAAATTTGCATCCCTCTGCCTGTTCTACAAGTATTTTAATGGTGAATGCTCTGACGAACTGTAAGCACTTGTGCCCCCACGATGTGAACACCCTCGACAAACCCGACAGGCAGCTAAATCCCACCTCCACACTGTAGAGATCCCAAGATGTAAAAGATCTTTCTACTCCAGTAGTTTCTTCTCCAGAACCGCTAGACTTTGGAATTCCATTCCATGTCCCTGCTTCCCCAACTGTACTGACGTGCAGAAGTTCAAGTGAAACGTGAACCGACATCTTGCTGCCCAAATCCGTACATAGTACTCCAGTAGTTGTTGCCCCTGATAGTAGTCTCTAGACCAAAGTGGCAATGTGCCTTGTTTGGGGTGAAAATGTAATAATATATATATATATATATGGGGGGTGTATAAATATATATATATATATATATATATATATATATATATATATATATATATATGGGGTGTATATATATATATATATATATATATATATATATATATATATATATATGGGGGGTGTATAAATATATAAATATATACATATAATATTTCTTAATAAATACTAACAAATATTTTACCTACAGAAATTAGTATTCCATGCTTACGCAGTCATCAGTGTAGTAAGTGATAATTACTGCTGGTTGAGAGATTTGAACTTAGCATACAAAGTAACCCTTTGCTTCGTGATCAAGCATCTTTCTTCAAAGCCAGCGGCAATTAACATTCATGGAAGGAAATTAATACCTGTAAATGTCATGTCGATTGGCATTTACAGCAGTCACAGAGAGTATTCAACGACGAGAAGTCAGAATGTTTCATTTGCGTTTAAGTTGACCGTTTTTTTCGGAATTCCCTTAAGAAGCTTCAGAATCCATTTCTTAGAGGGGCTTCATATATATACTACTTTAAAATAAACATTAACAGTTTTAATATCTGCAGGTACTTGTATTTCATGCTTTCACAATCGTCATTATAGAAAGTGATAATTACTGCTCGCCGGAATATTCGAACCCAGTCACATAGCCACCCTTGGCTTCGTGGAGTAGCACGTTTCCTCCAGGTCATTGGCAATTAACATATAAATGGCATGAAATGAGTTACATATATATGTGTGTGTTTGTATTAAGGCTGCATTTGTTCATTTAAACATTGTTAAAAATAGAAGAAAGCTTCAGCTTAATTATACTTTATTCTATTTTGTCGATTTCTTTCTGTTTTTTTTTAATTGTATTATATATAAAGAAACGATGAAACGTCATATATGTGAATAATGAGTAAATATTGTTATCTAAAAAAAAATTATAGACCTTTAATGAAAAATAATACAAGCCGTCTAATGTAAGCTATAAATGACTTCGAATGACTTTAATGAACTTAAGAATGAATTGAATGGCCTTAAGAATGACTTGAATGCTTATAAAATGACTGGAGTCCTTCAAAAACAACTTGAATGATCTGGAGAATGACTTGAATGGCTTTGAGACTGACTGGTTGTAAAGTGGGTGATCATTTTACATTAAATTAATACAGAAAAGTGATCCCCTACTTTATATCACAAGGTTACAAACATAAGTACAGCTTGTAGTAAGAATAGATACTACACTTTGATCTTGGCCAAAGGGTCAAGAAAATCTTAAAAAGCTAAGAACAGCATTTATTAACAACAGACCTTTGATCTTAACCAAAAAGGCCAAGCACAAAAGTGTTATGGACAGACCGATCGACCGACCGACAGAGTCACTTATAGAGTCGCTTGCGCGCGACTAAAAAAAAGAGGAAAATTATTTAACTACTGTTAATTTTGGCGCCTATTGCAAATGGAAGATTATAAGATCATATTTATCAGTGTGATGCTTTTCTGTTTCCATAAAAGCGAAAATGCTTCGTGCACAACACAATGATACATACAATGCAAAAGGTGAAGTTGTTTTAACTAACAGATCTGTACGGAAGTCGTTAGCAAAGTTTAGAACTATGCATTTCAGATATTAGCCATTAATTAAACAAGATTGCTTAAATTTTAATTCTTCCTAAAATCACCTGAGTTTAAGCGATAAATTCTTGTACAAGTTTAAGGATCAGAATTATCTAATGACTTCTGATCAAAATTGTAAAATGATGCTAAACATGAGCTTAAGTATCATTTTACTTGTTTTTATCGAATTCTTGTTCTCATCTTCATCGTTATTTGTGCAACGTTTCGGTCGATGTAGCCTTCGACCTTCGTCAGGCATGTTGGTCGGTATCTTTAAAAAGAAAGGAGAAAAATTACTGGCTCCGTAGATTGTTTTGTATTCTTAGAACTGTTTATTTGTTTTTTGGTTGTGGTTTCGTATGTGTGAAAAAAATTTTTGGTTGACCAAGGGGGGAGGGGGGACTCTATTAAAGTTCTACAGGGGATTGTCTCGCTTTTATCATTGAAATTTTAATGAGGGATTGTACAAATTTTTGTTTTTCCTAATACTAATTTCCTAATAGTAATTACTAATTTCCACGCTTTATTTGCTTGGTAAGTTTTTTAGCACATGTGTCGCTTCTTTGAATCGTCTGGTTCTCTATCTTGCATCACTATCAATTATTTTGACCTCGTTCCACAGAGGAAAGTGTGTTATTTTTTCTATCCATATGTAATCAGCCCTCCTGACTTGCGATCTCCCCCCCCCGTGTCATGGGGTTAAATAGTTTTATATTTTAAAATTAATCTTAAATTAACCCTTACACAATGAGGAAAGAAATATGCCCTATTTAAGTCTAATCAGGCGAACAACCATAGTCAGCCGTTTGACGACATGATAATGGTATCTCTCTTTGTAACGCAATCTAGTGTAGATGGTGACAAGCACACAAGTAATCTAACTGTACCCTTTTCTGTTTTTCTTTCTGTCTTCCTTTCTATGACATGTTTCCCGTCTGTCATCCTCTTTTCATTCCCGCTCGGCCCCCTTCTTCCCTTTTGTTTTCGTTTTAATGTTTACGTTATTTGAACCCATCCTCCGCACTAACTATATCCACAACTCTTTTTCTTACGTCATTTTGTGTGCACGACATTTACAGTGTAAGGTTAAAAGCTCCACAATTTGCAGACCTATTTCAGTTGTGCAATTATGTGACCGACGATCCTCAACATTATTTGATGTAGGTCTATTTTAAGTCGCGTATTCCGACACTTAAATGCTCTTCCCATCGTTCTTTTTCAGCGGTATAGGTTCGCATAAGCATTTTCCCCGTATGCGTTTTGGCGAATTTATTTTAGCCGAATGTTAAGTATTCGAGCGAATCTAGGTCAATTTATTGTGGAAAATAATCACCTGTTTTGTTCTTATCTGGTTTAAAAGCTAAGAAAGAAAGAAGCGACCATGGCTTATCTCTTTTCATTAGTTTCTTTTGTTTTTGTTTTTTTTTTGGGGGGGGGCTTTTGTTTCAAGTATAGATTTTCTTGTTCTCTTCTTTACGAAAGGATACATTGGAATAAAATTCCAAAAAAGCACCCCCCTTATTAAAAGATAATATTCGTATCATTTGAATTGTTCGTATCACTGTCTTATTTTAATTTTAATTTTTTTCTTTACGTGTATATTGTTGAACTCTTGAATATGTATTGAAATTTTGAACGGAAATATATATTGAGAGCATTGCCAAGGCTGCTGCAAAGAAGACGGGCTCTCTGCACATCGTGTTAGAAAGCTACTTACGCCTAAAAGTACTCTGTATCTCTACAAGGCTACCATTCGCCCAAGTATGAAGTATTTTTGTCACATTTGAGTTGGTGCATCTGCTACTAGTCTCTCGCTCCTGGACAAGGTTCAAAAGAGAGTCTCCAACCTGATACGTCGCGAACTGTCATCTAAGCTTCAATCCCTGTCCCATCGACGTAATGTTGCATCTCTCTGCCATTCTAAAAGTATTTCAATGGTGAATGCTCCGACGAACTACAAGCCCTTGTATCCCCTCAGCGTAAATACCCCCGACAAACCCAACAAGCAGCAAAATCCCACCTCTACACAGTAGAGATCCCTAGATGTAAGAAAGTCTTCTACTCTAGTTTTTTTCCCCAGAACTGCCAGAATTTGGAACTCTCTTCCTAGTTGCTGCTTTCCCAACTTTATTAACATGCAGAAGTTCAAGTGTAATGTGAACGGGCATCTCGCTGCTCAACTACCTACATAGTATCCCTGCAACGTATGTTCCCGACAGTAGCGTCCTACATCAAAGTGGCACTGTGCCTTGTTTTGGGTGTAAATGGAATAAAAAAAATATAAAACATAAAAAAGTACGCCACTGATTCTAGCGTAGTGGATAAAATACCTCGTGAAATTCACTTGTAAGTTAAACTCTTCTGGAGGTTGAAAGTTCAATCCTCCGTGTGGTCGACATTTAAAATACAATTGCGAATTACTTTGGATTTCTAAACCATTATAATTGAGAGAATGGAAGCATGTTTCTCTTGTGGACTAAGTAAAGGCTTATGTTCAAATTTCCGTGCAGATTCCCGTATTTGATAGTGAGATTCTCGAGTGCGACAAGATACATCTGAAGAAAGTCGGAGGTTACTTCGAACGAAAGGTTGTAAAAATAAAACGTAAGATAAGAACAATAGCCTGAAGAATCCCAATGATGCGAATAAAGCAACCCTCATATAAAAACTTAAGAAGAAAAAGATTTCTAAATCTTCAAACTGCAGTTTTTACCGAACAAGTACTCTGACGATCAATCCTCAGATCTCACAGCACGCTTAAACTCTTCAGAAATGAAGAAATATTATAAAGCTTGTCCAGAATACACATCATATTAAAAAGCAAACATAATGAAAAATCAGTATGATGTACGTATTCGTAACAGAAAAAAAGATGGTATATCAAAGAATTACGTAAATTAATCACGTTTTAATCGTTTTATTTTTAAAAAAAAAGAAAAATCAAAGTTGCGACGCCGTCTTGCAAATAGAAGGGAAATAATTCAAAATAATGCAAACTTGCGAGATTTTTAAAAAGCCATTCTAAAATATACGAACCTTGAAAAAAATCAAATAAAAAAAATGGTTTTCTTTATAAAAATAAAACCACTTCATAAATTTGTGATTTTTATGTGATAACTCTCGCTTTCCTTATTTTGTCTGTTGTCCTCGCGTTTTATGAATGATTTTTCTAAAAAAACGGGGAAAGAATAGATGATAATCTGTCCTTAATACATTGATACTTGACTAAGTTTTGATCTTGGTGTATTACTTTACTTTTAGCTCCTTACATCAAATGGCTTAAGGTCTTGTCTCAAGGGATTTCCATATAAGATATTAAATATTAGTGCGTCATTTTTGACGGTTAGTGTATACTTGTATTTTATAATGAGTTTGTTTTCAAATTGTAAACATTGTTTCAAGAGCAATTTTTGCTCACTTCCAACCGCCCTCACCTCCTAAATTGCGTGACGAAAGATTATTTCGCCATTAAATAATATAAAGCACTCGTAAAACAGCCACTACAACGTTGTTTTCTACAACATGTGCGAACCAGTATAATTTTTATGACAGGATCTTAGCATTTTAACTTGGTACTCATTAGTATTAAATTATTTTAAAAGAAAAAAAAAAGCAGTTGGTAAATTAGTCAAAAACAATTTATTTTGGTCTGCTTACTCAGTTCTGACCTATTTGAGTCAAAAGCTAAAATATAATTGAAGTTATAAACTTTTGAAAGTTACTGTAAATATCTGTTTTGGGTAAATTTAACAAATTTGCTTAGTTAGCGGAAGAAAATTACCTAACGTAAGTAACATGACTACCTTCCTCGGAACCGATATTTACGATTACTAAAAACGCTTACTACTTTTATCAAATACTAGATGTACCCGGCGTTGTTCGGTATTAAACGTAATGTTAAATTCCTTCAACAAATGAAGTAAAAAAAAAAAAAAAATAACGCGAGTTTTATGTTTTTTCTAAACAGTTCACTTCTTGTCAGTAAAAAAAATACTAGAGCTGAAATTGAACCCAAAACCTGACGATAGTGAATCAAATATGATAAGCTTGACACGATCTTTAAAAAGTATTTTCGACCTTACTTATTCTTAGCATAAGTAATCTATCATGTGATCGAATCACGCATATACATTCGTGAAACAGTTGAGTATATAGGTTGAGGAAATTCCTCACCACATTCTCATATTTTATAGATATACAAAAAGATTTACCCGGCGCTGCCCGGTATTAAATGTAACGTTAAATACCTTTAAAAATATAGTAAAAACAACGAAAAGAAACTAAGACATGGGCATGCGCGAATTATGTTTTTTTTTTTTTTAAGGAGTTCACTTCTTGTAAGTAAGAAAAAAATACTCGAGCTGAGATTGAAACTAAGACCTAAATACTGTGAGTCAAGTACGATAACTGTTAGGCCAGCTTAATACGATCATAACAAAATGTTTTCAACCCCACTTATTCTTACAACAATGTGAACGATTTGCGCATGCGCAGTAGTTAACTCGTTGACAAACAGATAAAAATCTAATCACCCCTATGTACCAATTTGTCTATTTAACTCCTTAACAGCCCATTTTTCCAAATGAAAACCGATTACAAAGTTTTCCACGTGTCCGATACTCTATATACCAAATTTCAAATCTGTAGATAAAAAATTCGTTGTAATGTGTAAGTTGAGAAGCGTCCTCATTCACACACATTCTAACTTTAATAGATATACTAACAGATGTACCTGGCGTTGTCCGGCATTAAACATAAAGTTATATTCCATTAAAAAAAAATGAAAAAAACCCAAAAAAATCTGAGACATGGTCATGCGAGTATTATGTAACTTTTTTTTAATATAACTGCTCTCGAGCTGAGATCGAAACCGAAACGTAAAGGCTGTTAGTCACGTACGAAACCATTCGGTCACCTTAAAACGATTTAAAAATTTTTTTCAAAGCTGCTTATTCTTAGCATAATGTGAACGATTCGCGCATGCGCAGTCGTGAAACAGCAAACAATAAAAGTCCAATGACTCCCACGTACCAATTTTTCTAATTTTGACCCCTTAGCAGCCCTTTTCCGGGTGAAAATGGATTAAAAAATTATCCACATGTCTGATTAACCTATCTACCAAATTTCAAGTCTGTCATCAAAAATTCATTGAGTATATAGGTTGAGAAGTGTCCCTACACATATACTTTTATAGATATACTAGACAGATAGATCAATTAAATTTACAGAAATACGACACAAATAGTTTTGCTAAGCCGCAATCAATTGATTTCACTAATATCTCAACGGTGTTTTCTTAAAATATGTCAGTAATACTAAACTGTGTCTGCTGTAAAAACTGATATAGTGTTGGGGTTTCGTCAGGTGTACGTTGTTATTTTTATGTATTTATTTACTTTATTTGTGCTTTTGTCCGATTTCTTTTTCTTTTTTGCTTTTTTTTTTCTTCATATAAGCGTTTATCAGTTTTACTTTGTATCCGGCCTTTGAAGCGTACTCGGCATTTTATATTTATCTCCTTTCCATCTCAAGTAGATAATAACAAAAACAAAAACAAATCTTATTTGCTGTGCGTACGCGACGAGTTTGAGCAGAGAAAAAGTTCCATACACGTTCAAAGATCCCGTAGTAACACATCACTGGATTTGACATATGTATGGCGCCACAAAAATAAATAAATAAAATAATTAAAATATTGTTTTAATATTTCCACAAAATATTTTTTTTTTAATAATTTTAATAAATAAAATACGCATCATGTTCGCTTGAAAGCCAAATCACAACGCAATGTTTAAGAAAATAAACAAATATTTTACTGGCTTGACATTTATAATTTAAATATATTTCGGGGTCAAACCCCATCCCCCGTATGTTGTTCTCTTTCTTCTTTTTATTCTTCTTTATTCATGCCTGTTGTAACGCTGGAGAAGAAAAAGTCTGTTTGTAAAGATCCGCGCGTTATCTCTCAGCGCTTGTATTTTGAAATCTTGGAACAGTGCGTAGGGAACGCGAGATTAATGCCAATGGTGTGAATTCCTTTATATAAGCGTTGGTTTAATTTGAATAAATAAAATGCGCATCAAGTATGCTTGAAAGCCAAATTACAACGCAATATTAGAAAAATAAAGAAATATTTTATTTGCTTGAAATTCATAATTTAAATATATTTCAAGCTGCACCCTCCCTCAGCATGTTGTTTTCTTTTCCTTTTCTTTTCTTCTTCTTTCTTGCAATATTGTAAAGTTGGAGTAAGAATAGTCTGTTTGTAAAGATCTGTGCGTTGTCTTTCAGCGTTTGTATTTTGAAATGTTGGAACTGTGTGTTGGCAACGCGAGATTAACGTCAAAGGTATAAGTTCCATTATAGAAGCGTTTATTTAAGTAAAGAGCCTTCAAATTCGCGTAGAGCGTAGTTCGTAAACTTGTTTTGATTCAATAAAAATGCAACATTACATGTCATAGTAACGTTTTGTGTGCTCAGTTTCTTTTAATTTCCAAGTCTGGCACTGACTTGTTCATTAGCATAAAAGAAAGTAATTGTATTTTAATAATTTTGGTCTTTTATAAGACTGTGGCGTTAGAAATTTGACAATTACATCATGCCTCCCTTTGTATTTGTTTGGGACCAATCAGATTGATCGATTGTATTTGCTGCCGGGCGATTCGCCTTGGCGGGTATTTTACATGCGCGTCTTTCTTTTTCAGTTCCACAGATACAGCCGACGAAGAAGGAATGGAACTCAAACTGCCCGAATGAGGAACATTACGTGCCTCTTCATGTTCGCCGCCTTGAGACTTTTATTTAAAGCCTAAATGATGAGACTAAGTTATAATGTGTGTCTCCTTCAGACTTTTATTTTTAAGCCTAAATAATTCGGCTCAATTGTTATTATGAGTCACCCTGAGACTTTTAGGTCTGATTGCCGACCTGTTATTAAGAACCTGTCCTTCAATGAACATCAATTATAAACTTCTGTATTATCGTCACAAGGCGAGAATTGTATTTTTTATGGGAAAGCATACTAACGACCCCCCCCCTTCAAATCGCTGTAAACTCAGCTCTTCACAGACAGATGAAACTACTTCTAGTTCCTAGAAGATGAAGACCATCATTTTTCGAGGTTGTTAACGCCTCTTTTCGCAGAGGCCAAACGGACATCCTTTTTATAACCGAGGAACCAATAAAATTGGTATTGAATTTTAAGGTAGACCTTTGTTGTGTTTTGTCTCTTTCATGGAGCAAAAAAGAAAAAAGTGAGATAAAATATCTTACAACGGAAGCCGTCAACATTGATTTTTTTTATATTCTGTAAACAAAGAAAAACTGTTCTGACGCACCCCTATCATACCAAAGAACTAATCTTTCGATCTAATTTGATTAAATTCTTTTGAATTGTAGTTTTGGACAATTAGTGTTATTTCCTATTATGACTCGTTCAAAAGTCACACCTGCGACGACTGCCGGCTTATAAATGGAGATTAAAAGAGCCGCACGGGAATCAAGCTAAACTTTTCAAACGTCAAAAGCGTGTGTCTTCTATAGAATATCGATTTCTTTCTCGCCTGAATGTTCACGTCTTTCGTGTTATTTTCTACATCTTTAAAAGACCGCTTTTTTTTTTACTCCAATCACCATTACCAATATTGTCATATTCGTGTTTTTTTTTTGTTTTTTTATTTTAATTTCAGTTCCTTATTCCAAATTACAAAATAACAAGCATGTATTTATCAAAATTTACCATTTTTAAAAATTCTACTTAACACCCTATGTGATTCCATGTCTAGACGGACGCTTTATAGGGAGTTGAGGGCGAGATATCTGCCCGCATTGCATTTAAATTATCCCATGTTCTTATTTACTTTACCTCCCCACGTGGGCAGAGTTAAACACCAATGTCGTTTTTTGAATGTGGAGAAAAGGAACAAAAATTCAAAAAATTGTCACAGTCGGGAAGGATTTCTCCTCCACTAACTGAGAATAAAAAAAATGAAGCGTAGCATTAGAACAGATACTACAATTTGATCCCACGTTATTACCGTCCGAAATCTCAAAGTCTAGATGTTCGAAATGTGAAACTATTAGAGTAGAAGGCGTTCCAGTATCTAGGGACCTCTACGGTGAAGAGGTGCGATTTTGCTGCTTGTCGGGTTAGTCGGGGATATTTACATCGAGGAAGTACAAGTGTTAGGAATTCGCCAGAACACATTCCAATAAAGTATTCGTAACAAAAGGTAGGAATAACAATATTGTATCGATGGGACAGAGGTTAGAGTTTGGTTAATAGTACGGCATCTATTAGATTGGGTACTATTTTGGTACCTTTCTAAGAGAGAGAGAGAGAGAGAGAGAGAGAGAGAGAGACTATTGGTAGATGCACAAGGCAAGATGTATGGGTAGATGGTGGCTTTGTCGAAATACAGGATAATCTAGCATGGCATATGGAACCTACCTCCTTTGCAGATGTCTTTACAATATCTTTAATGTGCTTGGTTTTGTTAATTTTTTCTGTAATTGTCAAGCCGATGAACTCTACCTATATAAGAGCCAGGTACGTCCAAGGATGGAGTACTGTTGCCACATCTGGGTAGGAGCTGCTAGAAAGATCTTTTCATGCTTTAGCAGAGTTCAAAACAGATTTCATAGCCTAGTAGGGGAATCCCTGTTCTCTTCCCTGCAACCTCTTTCTCACAGAAGAGATGTTGCGAGCCTGTCTCTGTTTTATCGTTATTTTTATGGTAAGTGCTCGTCTGAGCTCCAATTTATGGTCCTCCATCGCCAAATTTTCACGAGAAACACTCGTCTAGCTGAAAACACTATCAAAATTTCTCCCACCCTTTATCTGTGCGTAAATCTAATCGTAGATTCCATGAACAATGTTTCTTTCTTAGAACTGCACACATGTGGCACTCTATTCCTTTTGCCTGCTTTCCAGCTGACTATAATATGGTCATCTTCAAGTCCAAAGTAAACAACTTCTTGATGAGCCGTTCCCCTTTAAGTAATCCAATTTACCAAATTTCCACTACAAACAATTATTACGACATTGTCCCATTGACCACTGTACGCTTATTAATCCTTATCCTCGAGTGGCCTCCGGGACTTGATAAGTGATAACTCCGTTGTAAGAAAGAAAGAAACAAACAAAAACTCCCAGTTAGTGTTATTAGGCATGGCAAGTTCTGATTATTACATTTCTTGTAATTATAAAAGGAAAGAATTTAGCCTGAGAAGCATTACATATTTCCATCCATTTCCACCCCAATTCTACTGAAAGTAATTTTCTAAAGTTTCAGCCATTGTCCTGGGCATATGTACGTTAGTTTTTGACTCATGTCTGTTATAGATATTTGATCTCACAGGTGTCACTATAAGCATGTACGTATATATACCTTTCCTGAATACTAGTTCAGTCTAATGATGCTAACTCAACAGCTATATGATATACGAAGCTGGTTCTAAAAGTAAAGTCTCCTATTTTTTTTACTAAAAAAGTTGAAGAGCTACGCGGATGGGAGTGATACCATTAAAACAAGCGACTTATTGTGCTACAGAATTTATTTTTCTACATAAGCACCACCATTGTTTATGCAATTAATTTCGCTAGGAATATATGAGTCAAAACAGTAACAGAAAGGATTTTCCGGGAAAACTCATGTTTCCCCCACCCCCACCAGGGACGCCTTTCGGGTTAAAATGGCTAAAACTGAAAATAAAAATGATGCCTTTAATTTTTTAAAACTTTCTGAAAAGTTGTAACTAACTTATTCCTACATAATTTCATTTGTCTATACTTCGCGATAACTCTTGGGTGTGCCCCATGGGCTCTTTAAGGGCTAATAAAAACACTCCATTTTGGGGACTATTTTACCATATTTGTCCAAAATTTTCTGTATATCTCTATTTAGCAGTTTTGTATGGTGCTGAACTCAAATTTCAATATGTTAAGTCTGTGGGGGTCGGGCAGATGATGAACTTAGTTATTTCTTTTTTTTAATTTTTTGCAAGATTTGACGTCCTCTAGAGATTTTTTGGGCTAAATGGAGAGAGAGGAGCAAATGCTGAAAATGCCTCGTTCAACTGTGCACTCTCGGGGGAACAGGCACGCGTCACTTGTTATCTATTTATCTACATATATATCATCCGAACCATATGAATACAATAGATTTGTAAATAATAAAATAAAACATTTCTATTTTTTGGAGTTAAAGACGAATGACACAGGCAAGGAAAATATTTTTGATAACATAAATAAGTTAGCCTAATAAATTTTAAGTAAAATAAAAAAAAAAACTAGATCCAATATCCGAAACATTTTTCGTTCTTTTGTTTAAAGGAGATTTGATCAACACTGCTGGTAAGGCGGGGCATTATTCAATATACTGTTTTGTTTTTAAATTCGTGAAACCATGTTTCATGGTAAACATCTTATAATCCATGAAAACTTTAGACTATTGTGAGTTCGAGAAAGCAAGTTGATTTAGCGATTACAGGAGATTAAATGACTTTCCGAGAAAATAATTTTCAATGACGGACTAACAATTAAATTTGCAATCTTTATATAGTTTTCAAAACCTTTTATGATTTTTATATAGTTTTCAAAAGCTTTTAAGATTTTTATATGGTTTTCAAAAGCTTTTAAAATTTTATATAGTTTTCAAAGTTAAAAAAACGTTTCCAAAATTACGTGTATCTATATGGGTCTGTGTGCTTGTGTTGATTGTATGTTTGAGAATGCGACAGACCTATTAACTTATGTATATATATATATATATATATATATATATATATATATATATATATATATATATATATGTGTGTGTGTGTGTGTATTATTCACGCAAGATTAAGCTTAGTCGTGTGTGATACAAGGCCAATCCAAACAAATGCTCATTGTGTGTAGGATTTTTACGACTTCGTTTGCCTGTACACGACTTAAGTTTCATCAAGTTGTAACTTGCCCAACAGAAGAATATAATAACCAGGTAAAATACTTCTCGCGTATCAAGTTATTCCTCACAACGATTGAAAGATCGATTAAAACACACGATATCCATTGTTCAAAATATATCTTTTATTTTTGATCTATTATAAAGTTTGATCCACCAACCATTTTGATTTACTATCCATTTTGATCCGAGACTTGAACGTTCCAAATTGTAGCCGGCGATTTTCGAACATTACATTTAAAAAGTTCGAGTGAAAAACGCGATTAAAGCTATTTATTTAAAACTAGCAGGATGCCCGGCGTTTCCCGTCGTAAAATACGCATAAATATTACATGTTTAATTTATACAGAAACTGAGACATGGGCACGCGAATATTATGTCTTTTTCTAAACAATTCACTTCTTGTAATTATACGCTATTTACCTCTCCTTGGAACGTTATCGTGTTTTAAGTAAACATTATTTTTCGTTAATTTTCGTCGAAAAATGCTTTCTCAAATAATGTTTTTTCTACTTTATCGTTTTTCGTAAACTTTGGATATATTCATTACTGTAACATGAGAAGTAGAGGCCATTGGTTTAACTTGAAGTCTAATATTGAAATTTTGAATTTTGCTATTATAGTGTAGTTGCAGTAAATAGTCTCATTGCTTTTGCAATCTTACAGTTGAACATTTGTCTTGCCATTTTTTGTAGTGAATAATCTTCTGTGGCGGGCGGAGGAGAGTGTGAAATTAGGAAACACAAATCAAAGTGAATGAAAAAGGTGAAACGAGACGTTGCTTTATTTGTTTCTTTTGTGTTCGTGTGTGTGTTCTTATTTTAAAATAAAATCGTCAAACCAGAAAAACGGCCGACTCAAAGTTCGCAGTAAACGGTTTTTGGTCAGATTTAGTTGCTGATATTAAACTTCCTCCGTAATATAACTGACTTCCGGTGAGATTTTTATTTTCTTAAACTTATTGATTTATTTATTAAATTTTATCTGAGATTATATAATACTTGAAAAAGTTCCTTTCTTTATGTTAAGAATAGCTTTTTTTAAGTAATATCATATTATTTCATCAGTCAGTAAACTCCTAAAGATTATTTAGAAAGCCATTCTTAACATGAGAAGACCGGAATTTATTAACTTGGCAAATCAAAAGAATTAGCTACCTAAAACAAGGAGGGTTTAATACAGACCAGACACCGTCTACTGCGAACTTTGAGTCGAGCATTCTTCTGGTTTGCTAAAAATCTGATGTTTACATAGCGTTTTGAAAATCGTGTGCAATTTATTTTCTTTTAGATTTGATGCAGTTCTGATGGTTGAAAAGGATAAATCAGTGAAATGAAGAAAATTATAAATTCTGAGGTTGGTAGACTTTGTTTAACGGACTATCAACCTCTAAAGGGTAATTAAAGTTTGTTTTCGAAAGGAAAATGTTGTCACTTATTTGAAAAGTTTGTTTTCCAAAGTAAAATGCCATTCCTTTTTTAAAGTTTGAGTTAAACGTAAAATCTCAATCTATTGAAAGTCTTTTTTTCCAAAGTAAAATGCTTCAAATCAAGACGCCAGTATCTTCAGCCAGAAGAGTACGAGATTAAGAAAAGAGTCTGGGTTGTTGGTTGTTGCTTTTGGCTCTGCAGAAAATGATTATTTTTTACTACAATTTTAATATACGGAGTCAAAAAGCCGATGTAGTTTGACAATCTGATCTGGAAGCACCAATCAATATTGATATTAACTATTTCGATAGTGTATCTTTCTAGAATTAATTTGATTGAATATGCAAATTCAATACTTCCTATTTTGTTATTTATTAAGAAGAAATATTTTTAAATAAACAGATACTTACATGAATAAAAGTGCAATTCTTTTAAAATAATTATGAATATTATATAAAGTTATGTATCTGTTGAGCTTAAGTGTGTGGTCTGTGTATATAATATTTGTATGCGAATGTATGTCCGTGTCTATATGAACGTGTATATAATGGGTTTATATGTACATATGTACGTAAACGATAGAGTGTATGTGGTGATAGAAGATAGATAAAATAATTGAAAGTATATTACAATAAGTTTGAATCATTTCAATAGCTGGTTGGAGTTTTACTATTCAACAGACATAGAGCGAGCTTTATTAATGGGCAATAAATTCGTATAAAGGTTTTCTAGTAGTTAGATAGTCAAAACTTATGAGATAAAATTATATGTATTAATCACCATAAAAAAAGAAATTGAATACTCGGACAAAATAGCATCCAATTTTTCCTTTGCTTGTTTCCAAAACTTAATTCCATTACAACTAAAGCATGGGGAAAGCATATGTACATTCGCATTGGAAATCAATTGATGCAAGAGGCCTTTCAAAGGAAATCACAGCTGAAGCATGTATGCATATATGTAGCAAATAATATTTGTATAAATAAAGAAAATTATAAACTGTATATGCATATATATAATATATATACATATATATATATGTGTGTGTGTATATGTATATATATATATATATATATATATATATATATATATATATATATATATATATGTTCTTCCAAGAAACTCGAACACGAACTGAATACTGTAAAAGACATTTTCATTCATAATGGTTATCTGGAGAACTTGATTAATTATATTATAACTTATCAAGTGGAATAATACAATTCTCCTATACCTCTGGTCCGTCCAAGTATCATGCTTATTTAAAACTACTTTGGATCGGAGTTGCTGGTCAGTGTTTGGGCAAACGTATTATTAAGTCTGTTAGAAATTGTTTCTCGTCTGTCATACTACGTTTAGTTTTTGGTGTAAGATCTGCATTCCCCCAAATCACTAAAGGCGGTTTGCCGCACATCACGCAAAGTAATCTTATTTATGAATGTAATTGGCAGTGTGCTGCTGGCCATGTGGGTCGAACCTCTCTGAATTTGCAGACACGCATCAACCATCACATACCGGTAGAAATTAGACTAGACAAGCCACGTCGTTTTTGCCCCTCTTCTGCTTTGTAATCTGCCATTGGCCAACATCTAATTGGAAATCCAGCTTGTGCTAATGCCTATAAAATGGATTATTTTAGAATATTGCATCGGACTACCACTCAAAATTACTTAAATATTCAGGAGTCAGTCTCAATTCTTTCACACAAGCCGTCACTTTGGCGACAGAAAGAATTCGTTAAATCATTAGATTTGCCTAGAGATATATCTTAGTCGTTCTCATACCTCTCCATCTCAATTGTACATATATTTTATATTGTTGTATAAATATATAATATATATATATATATATATATAATATATATATATATATATAATTTCACATAAATTCCCGTTCGCCTTTTCTTCACTTTTTCTTTTTTGTATATCTCCGAGTATTTTCTCTTGCGTTCATTTATTTATTTATTTTTGCATGTGTTGATAACCAACAATTAACTCCTGATGAGTCTGTTGGTGAAAGAGGTCCCTAGTTTTTTTTTTTTCATATATTATTGTATATTTTTTTTACCGTTTAAAATGCATATAATCTTAAAATTTGATGGCATTCAATCGTTTTCATAATAGTCTTCATGAACTTCGATACCGTCCGACTCGATAATGTGGATCATTAACAAAATATACCGATTTCGTGAAGGAAAAATAGATGTGCATGTTTTATGGATAATGCTCCGGATGAGACATGGCAGAGCTAATAATAACAAAGGATGATTAACACACAAAGATAGAAAATTCTTCTTGACTTTAGTCTTGAAAAGATAACGGTCAAAGGTTGAAAGAAAACAATCGGCAGAACGAGAGTTCCACTAGTTTTTCGACCATGCAAAGAAGTTATTGGAATATGACGATTTAACAAAATAGCTGAACGAGTCAAACAAACGAGGGGAAATCAGTATAAAGAATCAGAATAAAGTTTTAAAAAATTATAAATTATGATTTTATTTAAAATAATTTAAGTAGTCCAATGTTTGTCCCGGCATTCCTGTTGCAGAATGTTCCCCAGAGTCTGGTAGTCGAATCGAACATTGTTCTGAGCATTATCGCCATTGCTGCAGCTGTTATGTTTTCATCATCCGACATATTTGCAAATTGGTAATGAATACATTTTCGCTTAGGAATAACAAATTCGATTATCTCCCTTGCTAGTCGGGTTCGAGAAAAGACAGTTTGGAGACACATTAAGTAAAACATAATATATTTATTTCGTTTTCAGTGCAAATAAATTATTTATATACATATTCCGTGTTCGACCTTAACAGTTTGTCCACGTCAGATCTTCAAGCAAATTGATTTAACGTCGTACATTGGCCATGCGTCTGGAAAACCGACTTGAATTTTGAATACGAAGGAAAAAATGTCCGTTTATAGTCATGCGCACTTGGTTTTTCTATTTATCAATAGTCTGGGTGTTTTTTGTTTGTTTGTTTGTTTGTTTGTTATTTGGCGGTCTTGTCAATCTACGTGCATTTGTACGCATAGTCCATCTCGGTGTGCGTGTCTTTGCAAATATCGCCACTCAGTGTTTCTATGTAGGTCGCGTTAGTATATGCGTGTATTTTTTTTTTTTTTCAAATTGGTCTGCGCCTCTTGATGTGTGCGCTTATGTGCCTCCAGTTGATCTGTGCGTCGTTGTCCGCACAATAACACGAAAATAAGCTAAATCCTATCCAGTTCACTCTAAAGGCCACTAGATGCCGAAAGACTTTCTTCTCTAATAGCTTTTCCCCTTGACATTTTGGTCTTAGGAATCTCCCCCGTTCTCTATTTCGCTGGCTGTACTAATATGCAGAAAGTTAAATGTAATGTGAACAAGCATATTGCTGCACACTTATAGTGGCGCTAAAAATTTTAGTCTCTTATTCACAGTAACCTCATACGTCTTGGTGGCAATTTGAGCCTCGTTTGTGCTAAATAAGAAAAGTTTTCAAGTGTCATTCGGCGCGTCATAACAAATAATAGTAATACATCCATTTCGCCATCGAAAGGGAGACGTAGTGCTTTGAACATTAACCTGCTAAGATAGAGCAGATTAATTGACTATGAGATTTTATTCTTAATGTTGTTCAAAGATATTTTTTGTAAAGCATCAGTCATTCATTTCGAATGAAGAAGATAATTATTACCACTCGTTTCCCCGATAGCTTTCTAGTTACAATTTGTTCTATTAAAACGCATCGGATACGCACAGAAGAGACCAAGAAGCTTGCCAACATTCTTAAGTGAAAAGTTTCTATGGAACGAAACGGATATGAATTTAACACGCGTAGGTTGTAAGTCCGTATCGTTAACCACTTAGCACTCATTATTTCCCTGATGACGGGCACGTGCCTTAGTCTTTTGCAAATGTGTATGTGTGTGCTTGTTTTTTTTCCAAATGTGTATGTGTTTTTTGTTTTTTTGCAAATGTGTATGTGTGTGTTTGTCTTTGGCACCTGTGTACGTCAGTGTCCTTGTTTTTTTGCAAATGTGTACGTGTGTATTTGTCTTTTGCAAATGTGTCCGTGTGTGTTTGTCTTTTGCAAATGTATATGCGTGTGTGTTTGTCTTTTGCAAATGTATGCGCGTGTGTATGTGTTTTATGCAAATGTGTATGTGTGTGTCTTTATTTTTTTGCAAATATGTACGTGTGTGTTTGTTTTTTGCAAATGTGTATGTATGTGTTTGTCTTTTGTAAACGTGTATATGTATGCGTTTGTCTTTTGCAAATGTGTATGTGTGTGTGAATTTGAACGTCCACTTGACCTTGGTGTTGTGACTTTGTATCTGTTTCTACACTTCTACACCAGTTGCTTCAATAATCTTTCTCTTTCGAAATTGTATTTTGATTCCAATATTCCCCCGCCGCATTCAATGATCTCATTTTTTTTTCTCGTCTCACGCACACTTTATATTCTCCCATTTTCCCCTGAAGAACCGGGAGGAAGATTCATATGCATCCCTATTAGTGACATAGTCCACAATACACTGTAGTCTACATTGCACTGTAGAGAACTTATTGTTGGTTTTATAAAACTATTATATAATGGCCGGAATTAAAGTTAAAAATGCAAAAGTTAAGGTAATTTTTACCTAAACAGAAACCTTCATTTCTTATCAAAGAACCTACTGTTGATTTTATACGCCGGGCCCTTGTTATTACGCGGTGATATATATTTTTTAAATACACTTGTGATGTTTGGATGGATAAGGGTGTTAACTGTCGTTAAAATCGACTGTTCCTTCTTTAATGAAAGTTTTTTGATCATCGATTTTCGATATTTATCGAATATATTCCGATACAAAAGCTATATAAGAACACGCCCAGACACAAAGTTTATTTATGTGAAATTAAAAAAAAATCGACGCATATGTTTCGGAGTCCATATGGGACGAATTTACCTACGCAAGTTCCTTTTATATACAAGTAGAGATTCGCTTACATTTTATCGCTCTGAGTTTTCCAGTCATGATTTAATTTGGTTTATAAATTCACCTTTACTTTCGCATCTTTTACTTTTTTCTTTCTCTCTCTCTCTTTCTCTCCTCTTATTCTCTTTCACTTTTTAATCTCCTCTCTCTCTCTCTCTTTCTCTCTCTCTCTCTTACTTTTCTACTCTTTATCTCTTCCTCTCGTTTTTCTCTCTGTCTCTCCCCTTTCACTTTCCATCTTTATCAACTTTTCTCTCTCTAGATCCGTTATCTCTCGTTGCCATAACTTTTCTGTCCTTTCCCCCTACTATTTCACTATCTTTTTTCACTCTCTTCTCTTTTTCCTCATCTTTCCATCTTTCCTTCTTTCTCTAACCTTTCTCTACATTCCTCTTTATTCTCTCTTTCTCTCTCTCTCTCTCTCTCTCTCTCTCTCTGTATATATATATATATATGTATACAGTATGTATATATATATACATATACATATATATATATATATATATATATATTCTCCACATCTCTGTCTCTCAAAATCTTTTCCCTATCCGTTTACACTTCTTTCTCTCAAGCCTTTCTATTCCTCTCTTCTCAAGCTTTATTTTGGTTTCTCTATAAGCTTTCTATTCAGCTCTCTGCAACATTTTCCTCGCTCTATTCAGCCTTTCTCGCGCTCTCTCTCCAACCGTTTACCTCCTCTCTCTCTCTAACCTTTTATCCCCTCTCTCTCTCCAACTTTTTATCCCTTTTCTCTTTAACCATTTTATTCCCTCTCTCTCTCTCTCTCTCTCTCTCTCTCTCTCTCTCTCTCTCTCTCTATCCTTTCTCCCACTCTCTTTCCAACCTTTCTACAAGCTTTCTCTCGCGTTCTTCAGCCTTTTTCACGCCCTCTCTCCAACCTTGTTCCCCATCTCTCTGCAAAATTTCTTCTCTCTCTCTCCAACTTTTTATCCCCTCTCCCTCCAACTTTTTATCCCCTCTCCCTCCAACTTTTTATCCCCTCTCCCTCCAACTTTTTATCCCCTCTCTCTCCAACTTTTTCCCTCTTTTCTCCAAGCTTTTATCCCCTCCCTCTCCAATCTTTCTCCCCTCTCTCCAACTTTTCTCTTAATCTCTCTTTAACCTTTCACTACATCTCTCTCCAACCTCCTCCTCTATATTCACTCTTTCTCCCCCTCTCTCCAAACTTTCTCCTTCTGTCTTTCCGGCCTTTGTCTCTTTCCCTCCAACATTTCTCTAAATCTGTAACCTTTGTTTTTAACTCTCTAACCTTTATCCTTCTTTTTCTCCAACCTTTCTCTACATCTCTCTCCAATTTTTCTCTCTTTGTCTCCAACCTTGTTTCACATCTCTCTTCAATCTTCCTCCCCACTCTTTCAACCTGTCTCCTCTTCTCTTTCCAACCTTTCTCTTCCTCTGTCTCAAACTTTTCTCTCTCTCTCTCTCTCTCTCTCTCTCTCTCTCTCTTTCCCACCTTTATCCTCCATCTTTCCCCAACATTTCTTTTCTTCTTTCTCTAACTTTTCTCTACATTCCTCTTTATTCTCTCTTTATCTCTCTCTCCAATAATTATCTCCTCCTTGATCTCCCGTTTTCTCATGGTTCTCTCCATCTCTCTCGCTCTCTCACTCTCTCACACAAACAAATTAATCCACCTCTCTCTCACGTTTCTCCTTATCTCTTTAACGTTTCATCCATTTTCACGCCAATCTTTCGCCACCTTTCTATCTTTAACCTTTCTTCTCCCTTTTCACATTCCTTCTTTTACCGTTACTCTTCCCCCTCTCCCTCTCACATTTCTTTCTTATGCCTGTACATACCCCCATCTCCCTCTTCCTTTCTCTCTTTCTCTCTCTATTTATCTCGTTTTCTTTCACTCTATCTATCTGTTCACCTCTTTATCTTTATTTTCACCTCTTTCTATATGTCTATTCTCCTCTCTCCCTCTCTCTTAATTTCTTTCTCTCTTTTTCTGAATTCACCCCCTTTCTCTCTCTCTCCCTTCTAATTCCATATCACGATTATTATAAACTTATTAAAAGCGTTCACCCTCTTTTCCTTGAAATCTACCTTTTACTTATTTCAAGTGTCCATTGAACGATCAAATACTTGAGAACAATGCAACGCGAATCTGCTAAGCCATGACATGCTAATCGCTGATATTAGTTTAAAAACAAAGCACGACTTCGCTCCACTCCCGGGACACTCTTCAACAAAATAGCCTGTTGGCTTATTCTTATCAATCGTCTTTCGATAAGAGACTTTATCCTGTAACCCACACCCAAAAAAAACAGAACGCCACGGAAGAACAAAGTCCCCATTTACACTGTCGGGAACTTTACGAGTCGCGCACAATATATATATATATATATATATATATATACATAGATATATATATATATATATATATATATATATATATATATATATAGTGTGTGTGTGTATAAATGTACACATACACACATATATGTTTATATAATGTAAACGTAAGTATGTATATATATATGCTTATATATGTATATCTAAGTATATATATATATGTGTGTGTTTATATGTATACTTATATGTATATATAAGTATATATAAGTATATATATGTGTTTATATATATATATATACTTATATGTATAATAAGTATTTATATATATAAGTATATATATATGTGCGTGCGTGTGTGTTTATATATATATAAATATATATATATATACTTATATGTATATATATACTTATATGTATGTATAAGTATATATATATATATATACTTATATATACATATACGTTTATATATGTATACATAAGTAGATATATATATATATATATATATATATGCAAGTATAGATATATATGTTCATATATAGGTATATATATATATATATATATATAGGTATATATATATGTTTATAAATATATATATGTTTATATATATATGGTTTATAAATATATATATGTTTATATATATGGTTTATATATATATGTTTTATATGTATATGTTTTTATATATGTATATAAAGGTATAGGTATATATAGGTATATATAAGTTTATATATATGTATATAAAGGTGTATATATATAAGTTTATATATATGCATATAAAGGTGTATATATATGTCATTATAGGTGTATATATATATGTTTATATATATGCATTTAAAGGTGTATATATATGTTCATATATATGTATATAAAGGTATATATATATATATATGTTTATATATATGTATAAAGGTGTATATATATGTTTACATATATATGTATATATAGGTGTATATATATGTTTATATATGTGTATATATATATGTATATATAGGTGTATATACATGTTTATATAGGTATATATATATGTATATATAGTTATATATATTTTTATATGTATATATATATATATATATAATGTACTTATATATACGCTTTGGAATCTCAAGAATGTTAAAGAGGTTGATACAGATTTTATAATGAAGTTACTGAATTCATACGTAATATAGTATCTAATCAGAGGTATGAAATTACATAACGTTTGAAGCTGTTTCTTTCGAAAGCAATTCATAAGATTCATCCATTCAAACTGTGCGTTTAATGATGTAAATTCTGCTTTATAAATGTGGCAGGACTGACAGACAGGGTCGTTTTGACTCTATACTTCTACCTGCTCTCAGTGAAGGATCAATATTTTAAATTGCGGTAATGTTTATCCTTGTTTTAATTCAATAAAAAAATACACGATAAAACCTGGATCTCAAACTCTCATCGTAGACCCTCACTACACTTCTCCAACATTAGGTTGAAACCCAATTACAGGAGATTAAACCAGACATATTATTTTGAAGGGAAACGGGCATTGGGCAGACTATTTCCCATGATGAGTTCCTAATTAAAGGATACTCTAATTTAACTTCGAAATATGATCCCCAAGATCGACATGGGCAGGGAATATGTGCCTAAAGAAAAGATGGCTTTCCATGTGGGAGGGACATCTCCAGAGAAGATCCTAACTTATCCTATATGTGCTTCCGGATTGCACTTCGTCAAACTACTGCATTTATATTTGCTCTCTATCGCCCCCAAAACAGTTGAGTTACTATCTTTAAAAGCATATCTGAGAAAATTGACCACGTCCTATCTGCTTATCCTTCAACTAATATTCATGTCTATGGAGACTTTAATGTTCACAATGTAGAATGGTTAACTCACTTAAACAAGACCGATGATGAGGGGAGGTTTTGTCATGATTTCTCCATTGCTTATGACCTCACTCAGATTGTTCACGAGCCACCCGTGTGCACCATACTGGCGGCCAGTATGCAAGTCTCCGAGACCTTTTTCTCACAACATGTACCGAACTGTGTTCAGCTTCCATTCTGTCTCCACTTCCGACCACTCTGTTATATGAATTAAGATAAAAATAAAATGAAATAAATCCTCAGATGTACCTCTCCATCGTACAGTATATCGATACTCTATGGCTGACTGAATATCTTCCGTAGATTTATATCAGAACTACCTTTGCGTTCCATGTTTAAAAAGGGTGTGTCCTCTTTAATATCAGACCTGACGGAATGGTTAATTGTAAGTATAGACTGTTTCATACCCTCGAAAAAATTCCAACAAAAGCCTAACAGCCACCCGTGGTTTTCTCCAGAATGTACTGCTGCCATTGCGCACAGAAATCACCTATTCCATTGCTTCCAACGTAATAGATGTACTGAGACTAAAGCCACTTTCAGGACTGCTAGCAACCACTGAAAAAACGTAATAAAGAACGCAAGAGAGTTGCATGCTCAGTCCGTCAAATCCAAAGTAGCTGAGCAGCGGCTTGGTTTCCACCAGTTTTGGCAAATAGCAAACATAATCCTGAACAGAGGCGTGTGCTCTATCCCAACTATCATCAATGGATCTGAGGTAATTTCGTCAGCATCAGACCAAGCCAAACTCTTTGCTAAGAACTTTGCAGCTAACACTGCACTTAGCGACCAAAGCCGCCAACCCCCAATATTTCCTACTGTATCAGAAAACACGGTATGTGATATACAAATGTGTACGTGATGTTGCCAAGCTAATCAAAAATCTTGATTCCAGTAAAGCAACCGGCCCTGACGGTATACCAATTATAGTACTCAAAAGACTTCAACCAGAACTAGCGCCCATCCTTACAAAATTTTTAAACTTTGCCTTAAGGAGAATTCTGGAAAATCTCATCAGTATGCTCTGTATTTAAGAATTCAGGTGATCGCTCATTTCCCTCTCAGTATAGGCCAATAAGTCTCTTGTGCGTCATGAGTAAGCTGCTGGGATCTGTGTTAAATAGAGAAGTAATAAACCATCTCAACAAAAATAACCTTCTTAGTAACACACAATATGATTTCCCTTCTGCTAGATCTACAGCAGATGTGCTTACATTTATATCTCATAGAATTAACGAATTTCTCGACGGAGGCTACCCTTCTAGGGCAATTCCTCTTGACATGTCAAAGGCCTTTGATAGCGTATGGCATAAAGGTTT
Organism: Euprymna scolopes; assembly: GCF_053919585.1. Lineage (NCBI taxonomy): Eukaryota > Metazoa > Mollusca > Cephalopoda > Sepiida > Sepiolidae > Euprymna > Euprymna scolopes. Next base: position 93,163,204 of record NC_136484.1, read on the forward strand.
ACTTCACAAGATCTTCAGCTACGGTATAGCTGGAAATGTCTTAATTATCAAACCATTTCTCTGTGATAGGTTCATAAGAGTGGTGGTTGATGGGCAGAAATCAGAATTATGTGTAATTATATTCATGCAGATATTCTACATGATTTATACTTGCATAAGATTTGCGTAAAATCTTTGCATTAAACAAAAAATTGTTTCCATATATATTTATGCATACGTATATAGTTTTGTTTAATCTATGTCTATCTATCTATATATATATATCTATAAAAGTGAACGTGTCTGTGTGTGTGTATGTGTACATTTCCCTACGCAATAACTCTGTCAAGTTTTAGTCTACAGACTCAAAATTTGATATACAGGGTACTGAGATTTGGGAAAATCGATGTGATCAGTTTTTGGCCAGAAATTTGGCGATTAAGGAGAAAAAGTGTAACGATTTGACCTTTGAGAACTTTACCAAACTCCTCCGCCAATTTTGGGTCTACGCACTTGAAATTTTAGATATAGGTTCCTTGGAGATGGATCTAACTTAATAATTTGATTTGACCCCCAAAACAATAAATTTTAAGGGGTAATAATAGGGGTCAAATTTTAAAAAAAAGTGACCTCTGCGGTCTCTTCCAAATTACTCAGACAATTTCTGTTCTAAATATTTGAAATTTTACATAAAGAGTATTCAGAGATAGGGCAAGCTTTTTCATCAGTTTGGGTCGAAAATTTTTAGTTACCAATATATAAATGTATGTATGTATATATGTCTGTTTGCATGTCTGCCTTAAACTTTCAATAGAGGCGACGAAAACATTAATATCTTCCCCTTCAACTAGGCACTTTTCTACGGGGGGGGGGTCACTTTTTTCGCCGATATTTTTTAAAGTTATCCTCTCCTTTAGATTTTCTAGCCTTAATTTTTAAAAAAAATGTCGCTTCCGGTTTGGCGGTGGTCGTAACAGCATAAACGTTAGGTTTTACCCCGTTCTTTTCCTCCTTTGCGGTACGGGTTCGAGCCTGCCTTCCTACTACCACTTTTTTTTTTTTGCTCAACATACACATCCAAACAGCCGGGTAACGCCTGGCTGAAATGCTAGTATATATATATATATATATATATATATATATATATATATATATATATATATATAAATTATAATTGAATTTACCAAAATGATCCAAGGTGGTAAAACTAAAATATATTATAAATATTAAAGAATTAATATTTATAAAGTAATCTCAACTAGATGTAAAAGCTCGATAAAACCAAATCGGAGATAGAGCTTATAAGTGAAAGTAAAATCACTTTTTTCACCCTATTCCCTCTATTTCACTTCTTGTTATCAAGTAAGATCTTTAATTTATTTTTAGTTTCATCAAATACTTTTGCAAGCAAAATCCGATCCCGCATTTTGCTAAATCCTACCCTCTGATGAGAAGGAAAGTATTTCTTCGAGACTCCGCGGATTAAGGATTTTCCTTTCCAAATTTACTCTTTTTAACTCTTTTTCAAAGTGTTTTTTAACATGTTTTATTAACTATTTGCTCTTATATATATGTGTGTGTGTGTGTGTGTGTGTGTATGTGTATGTGTGTGTGTGTGTGTGTGTGTGTGTGTGTGTGTGTGTGTGTGTGTGTAAAATTTAATTTTTGCGGATTAATTTGTAAATACTTATTTGTTTTCCGTCTATTTTGCGGATTAAGTTTGGGCTATTTCGGGAGCGAACTGCTTTAATATAACAACGATATGCCTATTCAATTAAATGTAACATATAAGCATAAAATATCAAACATATAAATTTATCTGGTCTGATTTTCAACGTGTTATTCTCATTATTTTGGGCATCACGAGTTATCAAAGCCTACAGCTTCTCGAGGTTGGTAATAGGGTTGATAAAATAGCGATGATTGTGAGCCATAAAATGAATGACACTATGAGAGAATTAACATTTATCATTAGTATGAAGTGTATTTGATGGCATATAAGGCAGTCTGTGGTAAGAATTTGATTTGAAGACAGCCAAGTTGTATCCATAAGAAAAACAGTCTTGCGGTAATGTTTTCTACATATGGGAAACAATTGCAAAGCATGTCTGGCTATGGAAATTTTATCTGCTTTTAGGTACATGAGGAGTAGAAAGGCAATACTTTTTCGCCGTTGTAGTAACATGAGTTGTTGTTTTAAATGTTTTACAATGATAAATTCAAGATCGGAGTTCAGCCGAGCACTTTTCATGGAAATAATGATTGAATAGGGGGAAAGGAGATTAACAATATCTCTTCCGTTTAGAAATGAAGTGCAGACAAGAGAACAGATCACGTCCCACTAGATTTCAAAGTTGATTTGATAGTTCCTCAAGGTTCTTCATGGCCATTTTTTGATGCCAAGAATGGTGTTGCCTGTTATTATTATTTACTCACTAGGAGTAGACACACAAGTAATTTATTATTATTATTATTATTATTATTATTATTATTATTATTATTATTATCATTATTATTATCATTATTATTATTATTATTATTATTTACTCACTCACTAGAGTAGATACATAGGCCATTGTCAAAGATTTCCCTTTGTGAACAACTTGTGGTGTTATCTGGAGTCTGAGTGATAAGAAGTCTCCTAAGATTTCCAGTACTCTCCACCTCTTTCAATAACCTTTGCAGATGAATTTGCCTTATCGCAACAGCCGCTTACCATTGAATTCTTGTTGGCAGCGATGATTGGTCATCACTGGAATCTGGGTGGCAATAAAATCCCTAAAGTCCTAATCCTTTTTGCCCTCATCTAACGGAGATCTGATTCGCTTACTAGGAGTTTTTACACGGCTGTTATCGAAGACTTCTCTTTGAGAACAACTTGCATAGTTCACCGGACTCTAGGTGGCTATGTATGTATGTATGTATGTATGTATGTATGTATGTATGTATGTATGTATTATTATTATTATTATTATTATTATTATTATTATTATTATTGCAGGAATCATGAATCATCAACGCCACCAGCTACTCGAGGATAAGGATTGATGAGGCTGCAAAACTAATATTAATCAAAGTTATGAAATGCCTTTGAAAACTTATAGGGCAGTTTCTGATAAAAATTTGTGAATATTGGATTTGAAAACGACCTAGCTGTAATGATTAGGGCTATGACAGCAGAATATTCTTTTCATTGTTTTGACTCTCGAGTATATATCCGGCACAGTTAGACACAGTTAATTAGCCGAGAACATAATCACTCTAGATAAAAAAAATATATATAAGATGTCAACGATTACACACTCAAAAGTCAAAACAATGAAAAGAATATGCTGTTGTCCTAGCTCAAGTAATACTCAAGGGAAACAGTCATGCGATAAAGAGTTCTGCAGACGGGAAGAAATTGCAAAGAACCTCTATCCATAGAAATTTCAGCTGACATTAGCCACATTGGAAGGATAAAGGCAATACATTTTTTGTTGTGTTAGTAACAAAAATTCTTGTTGTGAATATCGTAAAAAGAACTGAAGGCCGGAGTTCATCTGAACATATCCATAAGAGAGAGAGAGGGGGGAGGGAGAATGCGAGAGAGAGAAAGAGAGAGGGGGCGATTAGTTACATCTCTCCTGTGCGAAACGGGTTAGAAGAAAGAGAAGACAAACGCTCCACTAGATTCGGAAGTTTATTTTAGAATTCGTCGACACAGGAAAATAGTGCTCAAATCCTATCCCCTCAGAGGCGACAGCAGTATTCCAACTTTGGATGTATCTGACTTATATAAAGATAGAATGTGTTAATCTTATCATGAGGAGAAAACACGGTGTCTGTACGTGCGTGATCAAAATATTTTTTTATGTAAGTTAACCGATATAGTTTCCAGAAAAGGACAAGGCCGCACATTTGCGTAACGATACAAGAACGAGGTAACAAAATCTCGACGACTGTAATCAACTGATTACAATAAATAAATAAAATAATATAAAACGGTTGCAAATAGTCATGCAGGTGGCATAAGTTATCCGGATGGAAGCCATATTAAATTACAGGTGCGAATGGACATGTTTTTTTTTATTTCATATAAGTGAAATATAACAAGTTTGTCTATTTCTATTAAATTAATTTAGTTATTTTTTCTTTTCATTATTATCAAACCAGCTTGGTCCGTGTAAATTACACGATATTATTGTTCAGTCCGAGTATTTACTTATCGTCAGTTGTATTTTACGGAATAGTTTAAAACAAATATATTTCGTAATAGTTTATTGGTCCCCCGACAAAAGGAGGCTGGGCCTGTAAATTCACCCTTGTCCGTTCGTCTGTCCGCACTTTCTCAATAACTACACATTGGAATTTTGCACAAACATTAAACATGATATAAGTATAAAAGTAACAGAACCGATATTCTGGGAAAACTCTGGTTGCTCCCCTATGGTTGCCTTTCGGGTTAAAATGGCTAAAATTAACACTTCTGTACTTATTAAACAAAATTGATGCCGTGGAGTTTTATAAAACTTTCTGAAAAGTTGTAACTAACTGATTTCTATATAATTTTGTTTGTCTATGCTTCGTGATAACTCTTGATTTTGCGCCATAGGTTCTTTTAGGGTTAATAAAAACACTCAATTTTTCGGACTATTTTACCATATTTGTCCAAAATTTTTGGTGTATGTCTATTTAGCAGTTTTGCATGGTGCTGAACTCAAATTTAAATATGTTAAGGCCTTGAGGACTTTTGAGTGTGAATGGGGAGAGCGGGTAAATGATGGACTTAGTCATTTATTTTATTTATTTATCTTTTTTGCATGGTGCAGAACTCAAATTTACATATGTTGAGGTCTAAAACTTCACCATTTGTTCATTTTCACCAGGATTTGACGTCTCTGGAGATTTTGTGGGGGGGGGGGCAAATACTGAACTTTGTCATTTTTTATGCCTCGTTCACTGTGCTCTCACGAGAGACCCGCCCTCATGTATAGTTAAATGTATGGTAGAGTGATTGAAAAGCAAAAGGTTGCATAATGATGACGAAAACATGCCAATATATATTAGTGAAAGAATGTAGATCTATTTACATAAATATACATGGGGAATAATAAAGGTACAGATAATAAGACTACGAGTTCGTTGAGATATTCTCTAAATCTTCATCAATATTCCAAGAGTCCGAGCAAGGAAATCCAAGTGAATCAGTGGATGAAAGGTATATCTTAAAACTTTGGAAGCCAACCACGAAGATTAATTATGAGCTTTGAGATGTCCCAGAAAAGATAAGATAGTTACAAAATGAAAACTAAGCCATACTTAATAGAACAACCGGGCAAAGGATACGATCAGGGCACTTTTGGGACGAAAGGAGTCGTCAATTTCGAAAGAGGTAAAGTGAGACCTCTTGTTTACGGCATAAGGGCAGTTGGATAAAGCACATGACGTGGATTAGGAGAGGAATACCCTACACCCAAAAAGTAAATGCCAAGAAGATCAGAGAGGGTCTGATCTAATAAAAAAAATAATAATTGTGAAGTCAACTGGAAAGACTGACTAAAGGAGTTTTTTTTAGCCTGATCTTTCTTAGCCGTGAAGTTGTGTAGATAGACAGGAAAAAATGTACTAGAATTTAAAAATGCGTACATTTTTTAAAAAATAAGGGTGGTAGGAATGTTAAAGAACAGCAGCCTGTTCTTGTAAGTGAGTAAATAAGAGATAGGATAGTCAAGGATTCGAACTTGCGAAGCTGGATTTGGAATTGAGAATTCCGATCATAAGTTAAAATAAATACAGAATACATAATGTTATTGAAAATGGAATGTAGAGTTACTATTGTTTAGTTCACATAAAATAGATATTTGTTTATTGAAAAAGGAATGTAATTATGTAATTTTGTTTCTGTTCAAATATGAAATTAAAAGAAGGAATCTAGATCAGAACAATAGAAAATATTAAACATATTTGTAAAAGTGAGTTAGGAAAATTAGTTTAGACAATCAGCTTTGTAAATAACATGTGAAGAGCGATGCATGCTTGAAAACGTAAGGCGTGTCAAGACACGAGTCTGATATCCACGTGTTGGTCATGCAATGATGTCATGAGTCTCAATATAGAGAGATTTAGAAGTCCGTCAGTCAGTCAGTCAGAGGGGACAAGTGAGAAGAGTGAGTCAGAGACAGAGCTGACATCAAATCTTGGAAGCGAAGGTTAGAAGGAAAAAGAATCATGTAAAGACTTGAATTCCTTAATGCAAAGCAATAGACCGGTCTAAATAGAATACACAAACAACTTCATCTTTTTGTATCTTGGCCTTCGTGTTATGTATTCAACAGAAAAGGTATTGTCAATTTATATTATAAGAACTTTGTGAAAATCATCATCTCAAAAATAGGTAAAGAAATGTGTGTCAATGTTATAGAAACACTCCCATTCACAGAACTGTCAAAAGTAGAAATGCCAAACTATATCTCGGTCTATCTATCTATATATCAAATCTTCTCTCATTGTGTATTATATGCTGTCGGCTCTCCTGTATTAACATGTACGCTGTCTTTTTATATATAAGCCCTGTCTCTATCTGCACACACAACAGGAACACACTAAGACTATCTCTAACAATGCCAGAGTGTGGTTGAGGTTTCTTGTAATTTTTAAAAAACAGCAGCTTAGTCTTAGCAGCATTAAATGCTAGCATTCATTTACGCATTCATTGCACTATAGGCTGGATGTTAGCCTCTAAGGTTTCAGCCATTGCCTAAGGTACGTGTATATAGTTTCCGGCAAAATATCATTAATTCATTCATTCATTTTTCATGAATCAGAGAATTCTCTTGGAGGCATCGGTTAGTTTCGCCAATATCGTTCTAGTTGGATTTTTTTTAGAAAGACATCAGGTACTTACAGGATAATTGTTACCAACGTTCTAAGTGAAATTTTTTACGGTGGAATGAACTGGGTTCGAACTTTACACGCACAAATTGTTAGCGTGAGTCGTTAACCACTTAGCCACCGTCACATCCCATGTAATAAATAATTACATTGATATATGATGAGTTAGTCCCTCAACTTTGCTGAATCGTGGAAACGCTACACTATTTCATGCAGCGTGTCTTTCATAAGAATAGCCTGGCGGTGTGTATTTCCCTTCAGGTTTCAAAGCACATGTAGCACCTATTATTCCCAATTGGGCATCCATTTTACTAATGACCAGACTTAACATCACTTCGGTGATCTAATGGGGCCCAGTGTGTCAGCGTGATTATGCTGCATGCGCATATAAATAACTAACGGGATAGAAAACAAAACAAAATACGAAAGGATGTTTGTGGGGGTGTTGATATAGACGTAACAACAAGTTCAGCTATATGTATTTAGTTTAAAAACGATTCACGCATTAAACGGACACTAAAATTCGGTCCTATCGAAACTCATTCTCCGGGAAATGAACATATCTATCCTGACTGAGGCTTTAAATACATGAACTGATGAAATGATTTTCATTGGTCATAACTAGGGCTGTGGCAACTGCATATTCTTTTCATTGTTTTGACTCAAGAGTCAAAACAATCCCTTAATATCTTACATGTTTTTATATAGACTGATGTGATTCTCGATTAATTTACTTTGTCTTACTGTGTTGGATATATACTTGAGTCAAAAGAATTAAAAGAATATTCTGTTGTCACAACCCTAGTAATGACTGAGTTTCTATGCTATATATAGTCGTTTTTTTTTTGTTTAATTATTTTTTTTGGATGGGGGTGGGGTCAAGCCATCTAATTTGCCATGTTGCTAAACATGGCGTTACATTCGAGAAGTAAAATAATGTTCCTTAAAAATGGTGGGATCCTTTTACCGCTCCAGTAGATATCTCACTCCTGATGCAATTCTCTAACTATATAAAAGTCAGGTACGGCCAACGATGAAGTACTACTGCCACATCTGGGCAGGAACTGCTAGAAGCAATTTATCCTGCCTTGACAGAGTTCAAAATAGACTTCGTAGCCTATTGGGGGATGCCTTTTTCTCTTCTCTGCAACCTCTTTCCCACAGAAGAGACGTTGTGAGCCTGTCTCTGCTTTATCGTCATTTTCATGGCAAGTGCTCAGCTGAGCTTCAATCTATCCTCCCCACCAAACTTATACGAAAAACACTCGTCTAGCCCAAACCACTATCAATAATTTCCCATACTCTTTATCTGTGCCTAAAGCTAAACGTAGATTCCATGAACAAAGATTCTTTCTTAGAACTGCACACCCGTGGAACTCTCTTCCGATTGCCTGCTTTCCAGCTGACTACACTGATAACTCTGATTGTCTTCAAGTCCAACGTAAACAAGTTCTTGATGAACCGCACCCCTAAGTAATCCAATTTAAAGAATTCCCACTACTTATGTTTACTACGCTATAATCACATTGACTAATGTATACCCATTTACCGTTACGTCGAGTGGCCCCGGGCTTTGATAAGTGGTGATTCCTCTGTAAAAAACAATACAAAAAAAATCATGTTGGAGTGATTTTAATGATTTAAAACCTGAAACCTGCAGCGAAACTATTTCATCGCTGATGAGCGACGTCAGCGCATTTACAAAAATGTGTTTTACCGTTGTAAATGTGGAGAAAGAGAATAAAGGGGTTGTGTAAACGCCAAGAAACGGGTAATGTTTTTGAAAATGAATAGAAAATAATGAAGAATTTGAGGTAAGGTAAAGGCAATTAAGAGATTTATGGACAACAGCAAATTGTGAGCCTTTTTCTGTAAAATTAGAATTGCAAGCGTGGCACGAAATATAAGTACCCAACCTTGAACCTTTCCTTCCCTTTCGCTCTCTCTCCCGCCCCCCTTTTATCTCTCTGTGCACGTGACTCGACATAATGAGGGCATCTGGAAGCTGCAGACCATGCAATCGGCTTTTTGTCTATCAGCTTGTTTTGTTTGTTTGTTTGTTTGTGTGTGTGTGTGTGTGTGTGTGTGTGTGTGTGTGTGTGTGTGTGATGGGAGGAAGCAAAGAGCATAATTCATGATGGACGCGCCTCGACATGATAAATATTCAGATTCCTTTCTTCACCAGAGATAAGGATGAAGTTGAAAAGAAAAAGAATGGGCCGTACGATAGCCGAGCATTTTAATTAAACCTATCCTTGTGATTGTTGGCTGCAAGATTCTTATCCGGAAAGGCATAAATCCCAATTTTAGAACTAGTGTAGAAAAAGGGAAACAGTAAAGTAGAACCCCGGTATACGGCATTAAAAATTAGTATAAAAAAAAAGTACAGTACATTATATAATAATATGTATATAATCAAATAACATTATAAACAATACCGTAAACATGTATCAGGAAAACATCGTATTCTACATCGTAACCTGGACAAAAAGTATCCCGTGATTCTGCTATAGTTTAAAATAAAAAAAATATGTATCATTTTATACGTGACATGGAAAATTAAGTTTAAAACAAAAACAAACAAATAAAAGCAATAAAAAAAATCTGCCATTTGCATCGGAAAATGAGCATAATTTTTTCGATTCCCTATTCCGACAAATCGTCCCAATATATATATATATATATATATATATTAAGTTATGAAAATATATGTAGCAATTAAATTACACAGAATATTCTGCGTTTCATTATCTTGAGAATTCGTCAGACTTATGCGAAAAAGTTGTGGTTGTCAAGCGTTTATACATACGCACATGCTATTGAGTTTTTTGTTAGCCAATCAGCTTTCAACTTGCCACTGCACCCATCCTAAGCAGCCAATGTACAGCCACTTAAAGGACAAAGGCACAGTTGTCCTTCGATACTGATGAATTTACGCATAAAATTAAATCTTCGTATATTAATTTATGTGATTAAATGAAGTAATCATACATATATATATATATATATATATATATATATATATATATATATATATATATATATGGGTTGAGACGATTAATGCACAGATCATGACGTCACTCTAGCCGTCTATGATATTTACGCTTTATATAAATGTAAATTTCGATTGTATTTCTATTGGCTAAAGTTAATCGTGTGGTTTGCTCCTGGTCAATGGAGTCATAGATGGCTTCATAGCCGGATTTGAATTTCCCGAAAGGCTGTAATCGTGACTCCCTGCACTGATGATTCTCGAAACGATGAAACATTCGTGTCTGTAGGTATTAAAAATAATTATATATATATATATATATAATTATTTACTAATAAATCGCTCTTTCTCATTCTATATTATTTCAAACTCTCCCTTTTCTCCCAGTAGTCCCTCTCTCTATCTCTCTGCATTTGAAAGTCTCTCTTTGTGCATTAGTTTGCTTGTATTTTCTCTGTCTCTGTCTGTCTGTCTGTCTGTCTGTCTCTCTGTCTCTCTCTCTCTCTCACACACACACACACACACACACACACGTTTATATTTCTTACTCTTTCTATACATCTTCCCTGTTTTATTTTGTATATCTTTCTTTTCGGAACCCTCTGTCTCTAATTCGAATTCATTTATATTAATAAACTGCCCCCTCTCTCTCTCTCTCTCTCTCTCTCTCTCTCTCTCTCTCTCTCTCTCTCCAGTTTCTGAGAAAATTTTATCTCATTTATTTTACTCTTTGTTTCTCTCTCTCTCTCTCTCTCTCTCTCTCTCTCTCTCACTCATTAGTTTTTCTCTATCTCTTTGCTTCTCTTTTATTTATTTTCTCCGTTTCGCCTTCTTTTCTTTATAAATACTTTCTCTTCTCTATTTTGCGTATAGTTCTTTTTTCGAAACCCTCCTTCTCTCTTATTCGAATTCATCTATAATATACATAAATTAGAATGAGAGAGAGAGAGAGAGAGAGAGAGAGAGAGATCCCCAAACTACGATCTGCGGGCCAAATACCGCATGCCAAAGTTTTTAATTCGGCCTGCAGAGCTCTTATGGAAAACATAATAATATTCGTGAAAATCTGTAAAAGTGGAAATGTGTAAAAAATAGTGTAATATTTTTTTTCTATTTGTTCATAAAATAATTTAAAAAAACGAGGCTTTTTCTTTATTTATGATGTAGATTCTATTTTCTATGCAGTTTCTATATTAATAAACTTCTTTTTCTATACAGTTTCTTAGAGATGTTTATCTCATTTATTTACGTTCTCTCTCTCTCTCTCTCTCTACATTTCTTTTTCTCTCACACTGTCTTCTCTTCTTTATACTCTCTCTTACGCATTATCTCCCCCCCCTCTCTCTCTCTCTCTCTCTCTCTCTCTCTAATTAAAGATCCATATCTCCGTTTATTTTTTTTCATTAATAATCTTCCGTCATACTCTCTATTTTCTATCCCCCCTTTCATTTTTTCGCTGCATCTCTACTCTCTCATTAAGTTTATTCCTTCTCTTTTATAACCGAGCCATAACTTTCATCGTTTTTTTTTTCTCTTCTTTTTGTATTGTTTGCAAACAAATTAGATGTCCCGTTGTTTTGCTAACCCACAGTTTATCACCAGATGATAGCGCAGCGGTTTGGAGCATCAGATTCTCGGCTAAGACTCGTTAAGTATTACTTACAATGGGGCGGCGGCAGAGGAGGTGTTTTTTTAGAACGGGATGGCACACGCGTCCCGCCGTAGACAAGATAAATTGTGTAACGGCATTCGAAGCCATAATTACCGCGTATAATCGTAGACAGGATTTTGAAGACCAAATCCTTTTTATAAGACATTCGCCAGTTATCAAGGCCTAAATACTACTCGAGGATACGTTTTAATGACCGTGATGTTGTCGGTAGGATAACGGCGTAGTGATTGGTAGCAGTGGAAATTGGATAGAATTTGATTATTTAAAGGCGTGGCTCACCAAAAACTTGTTTATATTGGACTAGAAGGCGACGATTTAGTCATCTGTAAAACAGGTTCATGATACAGAGGAAAGAAACTTTGTTCATGGACTTTGCGTTGAGATCAAAGCAGGCATTGGGCAGGGGGGGGAATTGTTAACAGTGTTTGTAGCTAGATGAATGTTATCTGGGAGAGTAGATCAAAGATTGGAGCTCAGTCAAGTACATACCATAAAACATAAATATTGAACAGAGATAGACTCGCAACGTCTCTTCTGTGAGAAAGAGGGTGCATTAAAAATAAAAGGACATAACCCACTAGATTTCGAAGACTGTGTAAAACCTTGTCAAGAGAAAAGTGTGCTCTGAGCAGCTCCTTCACTTTGGCAAATGTCTTTCATGTTAGGACGCAATTGACTCTAATATAGGTAGGGGATTGCGTCGGGATTGAGATATCTTCTGAAGTAGTAGAATTTTACTACCAGGTTTTCCGAGTGACCTTAGTAACAAATCTATCTTCCATTTTAGGTCAGTCGCAGAAGCTTGTCGAAGCAGGATGTTTCTTCGAGACAAGGGCGATTCCTATCTATCTATCTATCTATCTATCTATCTACCTATCTATCACGCCCACATTCCTAATAAAACAGGTTAGTGTTATCAAAAGTATTAAACAACGTAGTATTCTGAAATGGTGTATATATAGAGTAGAAATAGAAGGAGCAAAGACAACACCTTGTTCGTTTAATTCGCATAACAATTTTTTAATTAGTTCATAATAGATTAATGTTTAGTTCTATTCACTTGTAAATTTGTTATCTTAAAATCTTCATATATATATATATATATATATATATATATATATATATATATGCATTACTTTTGTCGGTATTAACAATCATTGGAGGGTTCCTGCTCTCTATCTATCTATCTATTAATCTATATATTCTACCTACCTACCTACTGTGTGCGACGCCACGTTCACTTTTTAACATTTTTTCATTGAATAATTGTTTTAATTCTGTAGAGAAACGTGTGCATTTGTGTCCAAATGTACTTTTCAGCCTTTCCTTGGAACTGACTTGTATTATAATGAAGTTGGCATTCATTTCGAAGTTAAAAAAGAGCTTCCCACACACACGCCATCAGTCAGCTTATTTTTTTTTCTTTTCACTTCTTTGGAATCTAATTTTAAAATGAAAATAGATTTTTATCCAGATTACCAGAAAATATTAATATTTATTATTCATATAAATGCAAAAGATTTTGTCTCGTCTTTACAAAAACCTTATGAATCGAAAAGTTAAAAGAATAAAAAAGAAAACGGTGAAAAGCCGACTATTGTTTTAGATCTGGATTTAGTTTTTGTTTTGTTTTGTTTTGTTTTGATCTTTTACGTTTTTAGTTTTCAGTTCTGGGCATGACTTTATATACAAGAAATGTTTAAGCACGATTTGGGGGCTGTGGAGAACGTGAAGTTCCCACTTAGAAACCATTACTGCCAAGTCAGATTTGGCCCCGAGTCATAATACCTGTTAGGGCATCTGGTGCTACCAAATCCTGATATCTGAAGATAACTTCCTGGCCAAAAATGCATCAAACATTGATGTTATTGTTAATTTGTTATTCATTTCCCTTTACAAAACTCAATTATTTTCTACAAAGTCCCAAAACAGAACAACATATCTTTCTTCAGAACAATCAGACCAAACGCAATAGATAAATATTTTAAGATACAAAGAAATTGAAACATAAAGACTTTCATAGAAATTACTGAATTCGGTATCTAAAAAACACAACAATAGTTGATATGTCTGGAAAAAAAACCCCCAAATTTTATTGTTTGTATTCCCACTTCTCCCATCCAACCAAAATCAGAAAACATATTTAAATTCAATTGTTTATGTTTTTTAATTGTTTTATTTCTCTATTTTTTTTTTCAATATTTTTCTGGATAAAACGAACTGATTTAAAAATCTGAACGGGGAAACAAAGAACAGTAAACAAATGAAGTAAATGTTAAAATCACTAAAAATAAACGTGACTTCAAGTTTTCAAACGTAACTGACGGATTCTGGGGAAATTCATTGGTTTTGAATACACAGCGACTTAAATCGACTGTAACATGTTTTGAAATCATCTTATCTAACATCATTAACAAGTCGTTTTATACTTTTTTTAGTTTTTAATTTTGTAAGATTTATTTTGATTAAGTTTAAATAATTGAACATTCTCTTTGATTTTTTTCTAGAAATCTTATCAATGGACATTTCTCTCTCACACACACATCTATCTATCTATCTGCGTGCGTGCGTGCGTGTGTGTGTGTTAGTAAGCTAAAGCAGTATGGTGCTCGATTGTAGGTTCTACAAGAGCTATAATAAATTAAGCCTTGGCTCGGAATTTATTAAAAGGAATCGATTATCAAAAAAAACAATTCTTTTATTAATACGCAATCGAGCCAGCCCAGAATCATCGAACTTAGAGAGAGAGAAAGTCAACACGTATAATAATTCTGTTTAAGTAAACTCGCATAAACAAACCATAAGCACAAATAAAAAGGCATTTTAAATAAAACTATAACTAAATAAATTTAACATTTTAAAAAAATTCCACCTTAACCAAGCAATAATACCAGACAGCACTTTATGAAAAATGTTTTGAGCATTTTTCTCTGTCCATATTTATATGATGAAAAAGTGGATAGAATGAATTTAGAATCTTATTTTTTTTTTACTAAGTCTTCGCATAGGAGGGAAGGGAAGTGGAGACATTTACTAAGGAAAGAAATTCTAAATTCCCCCTATCCACTTACTCTTTTCCCTCCATATAAATAGAGACGCAGAAAAAATGCCATATTTTTTTGACTTTATCTTTTTGTATCTCAATTTTAAGTCCACCCTTAAAATATCTGATTTGAAAATTTCCAAAAATCCTAAATTTTTATTAAAAAGAAATAAAGAAGATTATTACTCTATAATAGCGATTAACTTTCAGTGACCACATCATACAAGGACTACATCACCTAAAAAAGGAGGCAGGATTAATCTCGGACCTTTCATACTCAAAGGATTATCAGTAAGGACCATATTATTCCACTCTGTACAAGGATTACCACAATACCCGGATACCAGAATTTCATATCCTTTCTTTGTTTCTAATTTTCTTTTCTCAGAGCAAAATTATTTGAATAGCAAAATCATTTCGAATTAGATCTAATATTTGATAATGACTTTTCCTCTGAGAAGATGAGCCTATCGAAAATCTATGAGTTAAGGAAACAACTCTGAATCGTAGTCTTTGTCCAAATAATCTATTTCCGTTTTGAAAAAATTATATTTTTCTGAATTAAATTTAAATAAAAATAAACTATAAATCCACTTGTTCTGTCGCGTATTTTGAGCTATTCTCTTTTTAGCTGGAATTATCTTATATAATATTACCTCCTAGAATATTTTGTAAGACTCGATATCACAGGATTTATTAATCTGTGTTCCTATTCGCCTCAGGATTTTGACATATAGAGTGCCGGCAAAAAGAAAGTCTGCACTTGTAATTTTTTCACAAACAAATTTAAGCTAAATTTAATGTCACAGTTTAAACAACCTATGCCTCATTTTATTCGCCTTTTATTCCTCTATAATTTTACCTTTTCATATTTGACGTTTAATTGAAATATGCTAGTGTTCATGTCAACTAAAATAAATACTTCAAATTGTGGAGGCAAAAAGAAAGTCCGCAGCAACAAATTCGCTTAGAACCAGCTTAAATTATCGCCCCTAAATCAGATTAAAATATCCACCAACAGGTAACAAAGCATGTCTAATCGAAGCTGTTGTCGTTCCAGGTTATACAACGTAACATTTAGTCCATATGCCACGACTTTCTCTTAGTGATCGTCAGGAGGTTGTTAATCTCCACCTTTCTGGTTTATTCAATCGGAAAGTCGGCCGCAGATGTAAATATTATGAGAAAACGGTACGAAAAACTGTGCAAAAGCACAAAAACACCAGCAGTGTTCGTGATGCTCCTTAATCTGGTCGTACTAGAGTTACTTCTAACAGGGAAGACAATGCTATCAAGATTCGCAACCTAAGAAACAGATTTGAAACGGCTCCCCAAATCCAACAACAGTGCAATCTTGTTAAAAAGTGCTCTCTTTCTACTGTCAAGAACAGATTAAAGGATTTTAATTTGCGAGGATATGTTGCAAGACGCAAGCCAATGGTTTTTATAAAGAACAGAAAGCGTCGTCTGGACTTCGTCAGATGCATTGAAGATTGTGACTCTTCATATTGGTAAAAGTGCTTTTTAGCGAAGAAAGCGAGTTCAATAGGCTAGGCAGTGATGGTAGGCAGTACGTCCGTCGGAGGCAAGACGAAGAATTTAATGATAGGTGCTCAGTTTCAGCGCTGCAAGGTGGTGGAGGTTCAGTTTTGGCGTGGGACATTATTAGTACCAATGGTCCAGGGACTTTTAATTGAAATATGCATGTGTTCATGTTAATTTAAAAAAATAACTTCAAATTGAGGAGACAACAAGAAAGTCCGCACTATTAAACTCGCTTTCTTCGCTAAAAAGCACTTTTTACCAATATGAAGAGTCATAATCTTCAATGCATCTGAGGAAGTCCAGACGGCGCTTTCTGTTCACTTGCAAGGTCGAATTAATTCGACCAAAGGCATTATTAATATGCTGACTGAGCATTTTCTACACTACTTTGGTCGGAATTTGGATGATAATCCCATCTTCATGCAAGATAATGCTCCCATTCATACAGCTAGCAATGTCAAGAGGTTCCTGGAAGAGCATGATGTTGCGTGTTTGGATGGGCCTGCACAATCTCCCGACCCCAATCCTCTCGAAAACATATGACATTACATCAAGCAACAGTTACGCAATGATTAAATTTCAAATTTGGGAAAACTTTTGACAAAAATATTTTAAAAAGTAGTATGCCGTTTCTCCCGGAGCATTGCTGCCGTCTGATTCAAGTAATTCCTAAAATATTGCAGGCTGTCAAATTGCAGAAGGTTTATGCTACTAAATATGAACTAGTTCATTGTGTTCCTGTTGTATTTGTGTTGCATTAATGTCCCAAATTTACATTTAAATAACAATTGTCCATTGTGCGGACTTTCTTTTTGCTTCCTCAATTTAAAGTTATTTTTTAAATTAATATGAACACAGGAATATTTCAATTAAAAGTCAAATATGAACAGGTAAAATTATAGAAGAAGAAAAGGTCAATCAAATGAGGTATATTTTGTTTAAACAGTTACATTAAAGTTAGTTTAAATTAGCAGGTTTTGAAAAAATTACAAGTGCCGATTTTTCTTTTTGCCGCCTGTATATATATATATATATATATATATATATATATATATATATATATAAAGAGAGGAGGTATGTTTCTACTCTCTGTTTATTAGATTATTTTAGAAAAGTGTCTAATATAAGCGAGTGCTAACAAAGTTAATATTACAGTGTATTTCGCCAATTGTTTATCGAAGACAGTGGACCATATTCTTAAAATATATATTTTAAATCGGTATTATCGAATACATAATTAACCCTGATAGATGTTTTCTTTTGATTAATTATATTTAGAAGACCGACTGGGATCTTTGACTCTCATGGTAATTAGTCCTCTTCCTATCACTCATTAATTTACTAAATAAATTTTGAAACGGATATTTTTGTCCATTCATTTGTAAAATATTATATTTCAAACGTTTTTATTGGTTCATTGAAATACGTTTAATAGAAATGATCACACGACAGCGTTATAATTCATAAAAACTTCCAAAATTATATTTAGGCACAAATAGTAACATCTTTACAGAACTATTTGCAATAGATTGAACAATCCAGTATTCGATGACAGAGCTCTAGAAAAGAGCTCATTATACTACAACCTACGAGTGTACCTGTCCTTCAGATATATACTTATAAAATTAAGCCTTTAAACCTAGCATAGGCTTATAGGAAAAGAAGAGTGGAAAATTAACCATAGTTTATGTTATTGTCCTAAATGATGCTAACCCAAAACAGAATTACGAGAAAAAAAAACGATTAAATACGTATATTGTTTTTATTTCAGCGAGGAAATCATCTTTGCTTAGTTTACGATTTTGTTTTTTTTCTTTTCCTATAATCAGTTATAAAGTTTAATGAAAGTACCGTAATATTCCAGTTTTATATTGCAAAAAATAATAGGTATTTTAAAAAATATACACAGACACGTATATTTTCCAATCTTATAAATACACTTCTTTCCAGTTAATGAAAAAAACACATTAAGAAATTTACATGCGGAGTTTGAACCTACAAACCACGTCATGGCAAAAAAAAAACAAAAAAAAACCGTAAAATTTTCAACTAAAAAAAATTCTGTTCAGTTAATGAAAACAAGAAATTTACATGCGGAATTTTAGCCTACAGACAACGCCATGCAAAAAAAACAATAAAAACAAAAAAAAAAACGCTATCAACTTACCGACAGTAAAATTTTCACTGCCTGTTCTTCTATAATTGTTGCTAAGCGACGACACGGAAAACATGTCTTTACCGATTGTAGATAAATTAAAATAACGGTTTCGATTATAGATTATCGGTGGTATTCTGAGACAAAACTTAACTAAGATCATTCTCAGACTTATACACTAATATTCCTTAAATTTTAAAGAAAATCTGTTCAGCCGTTGCTCAGTATATAAGGAACGAACTCACCCACCCACACACAGACAAAATAGCATTTATATAATTGTAGATAGTTAGATAGATAGATAGATTGGGATAGAGATTATATATTACGTGGGATAATTTTCACGTATACTAATTCACGAAAAAGAAATATAAAAAATAATACTGATAAAATCGTTCATCGAATTTCGTTTGTGTTTGTTTACAATATCAAGTCAGCTGATGTTAGAGTTTGACGATTAATGCTCTAGAAAAGTCAGTTCTGACTAATATTTAGTTTTAAAATATCTAAACGGAGAAATGATTTGAAGCGTTTTAATCTACTTTTATCGGAAATTGAACTCATTAATAAGAAAAAATAAAATAAAATGGAGAGGTACCACCGGACTTGAACACGGAATCATTCGATCTGTAGTCGAATGCTCTACAACTGAGCTATATATTTCCAGGTGTCAATAAGTGTTTTCTTGATAAGAAACAATTGCTAAGATTGCAGTATCTTCCTTGCGGTGTAACGTATAAAAATTCCCCTGTAAAAATAATAAAGTATTTTTAGGGTTGGATTTTTTTGATTTATGATACTTATCGGATGAATTTTTGTAAAAAAAAAAAAAAAATATGTAAGAACACTGCCAGACATATAAAATACCTTTGTGTGAAATTTGCACTAGATAAGCGCAGCTGTTTTGGAGCCTATGGGGGACAAACTCGCACACACATATAAAGCTGCATTATATATATATATATATATATATATATATATATATATATATATATATATATATATAATTATATATATATATGTATATATATAATTATATATATATGTATATATATAATTATATATATATAATTATATATATATGTATATATATATATAATTATATATATATGTATATATATAATTATATATATACATATATATAATTATATATATATAATTATATATATATATGTATATATATATATAATTATATATATATAATTATATATATATATGTATATATATATATATATAATTATATATATATATATGTATATATATATATGTATATATAAAAGTGTATGCAATTATATATAATTCTAGGTAAGTGAAATCTATGTCATTCATGTTTCAGTTGTCTGGCGTTGTGACCTTTCAAATTTGGGTTAATATATGCAATGAAGCTATCGTTCTCACACACATACTTAAATACTGACACACACGCATATAAGTATTCCGTACACCCACACATTACCTACGACACACACACACACACATATATCGATGTACATTTTCTCTTTTAAATGGATTCTCTCTTTTCTGTACAAGTTACGACATCGTTACATTATCCGCTAAAGTGAGACGAGTTCACTGGACTGTGAAGTCAGTTCACGTCACTTGCATTCATTATCGTCTAGTATGACCATTCAACACCGCGAAATAATACTCGTTTTGCCGAATGAAGAACTGGATATCTTCTCGCAATAAAGGAAAGGGATGCCTTAGAAGTTGGGTCGGGGTTGACTCTCATATATATATATATATATATATATATATATATATATATATATATACACACCTTTGCTTTATTTTTTTGTGTGTGAGTGTGTGTGGGGGGTTATTTATTCATTTTTATTTCTTATTTTTGTCTTATTTCGGCTAACCTGTCATGCATCTATTGTCTCTGAACTGGGGTATATATTTCTCTATCATGTATATTAATGTATGCCACACCACAAAAATGTATCATTCTCTATAGCTCATTGGATTTTTTTTTTTTTTTTTTTTTTTGTTAATGTGTGCTTTACAAAGCATTTATATCGTTCATTGGTTTATCCAGATCGCAGGATAGATTTCTTATATCGCATTCTGTCTACTAAATATCTCAATGACGCTATTGTTTTCTTTGTCTTAGAAGTAAATATTTGCGCCCTTCGCCTTACATCCCCAGTCACTAATATTTAATAAGCTGGAGATCCAAAAGGCTGTTGTATTAAAACTGTATATATAAATGCTAAAATAAACATTTAAATACTTCCTCTCCGTTTATTCATTTACTTTCTTCCCGCGAATATAACACTTGGCTCAAAATAACATTCGGATGGGAACAAAAACTATATTTACTGTCCTTTGAGCACTCCATCAGGAAAGAAGCTGCCTAAGGCGATATGTAATTAATCTTCTCGCATCTCTATTCATTATAGTTTTATGATGAGCAGAAAGACCCGTTCCCAGAAAGTACATACAGCGCCTAGCGTTTCCAAATAGTCACCGATCTGGTACTAGCCAGGCGCAACGTTACTTAACTTCGGTGATCTGGCGAGAATCGTTGTGTCAACGTGATTGTGCCGTAACGGAATGCATCTGACGATTTTCTGGGAAGGCTGGACGTGGGGCCACCACCTTCACCACGAAAAAAAGAACTTCTCGCCACAAAGTTGGGGATGGTCTAGGCCCCTTCAGGAGCTCAAGGCTGTGGAATGGAAGAAGACCTGATGTTTCAATACTTTTTTTTATTATCAAAATCGATTACATTGCTTACTTTTTTTGTCTCCTCTAGTCGGGGATTCACGGTGGTGCACCAGGAAGGAACTTCGCATGTCTCTCTGCTGTGACTTAGTCCACAATACATTCTAGTCTCTTTAGTGTGTCAAATAGTATATACAACATATTCTGATTCTTATTATCATTGTTGGTGTTATTAATACAATATTATACAATTCTATATTGAGGTGTTCTTTTCCTAAATTAATTGAATAACAATGGAGTTATTTAAAGTTTATAATGCAAAAGCTAACTATCATGGTTTAAGTGTGCTCTAATCAGAAATAATCAGTTACAAACGCGCCCTGTCTCATCAAAAAACGACTGGTGGTTGTGCAGTGAAAAAATTTCTCAAATACACTTGTAATTTTATGCTGTATAGGGGTGTGAACTTTAGTCCAAATCGGACTGTCCCCGCTTTAATGGGACTATTCGATACTTATCGGATGTATTCTGCTAAGTAACTTATCTAAGAACTAAACCAGAAACATACAATGCGTTCATATCTAATTTCAGAAAAAAAAGGTCCAGTTATTTCCGAGTCCATAGGCAACGAACTCGCTCACACATACATATATAAACAGAGATTAGAACAGACATATGGAAACAGAAATTGATCGACTCCAAATTTTCTTTGTAAAGGACAAGTGACATCAAACTCTTCCAGGCAAAATAAGCGATCACAGACTATAACAACGAACATTGTGTTGCCGCTATCATCAACCCCCATCTCCGTCGTCTGTCAAGACGCTTCACCACCGAATATACACGACTTCTCCAGTTCTCTCGATCTTGCATGACATTTTGCGGGTCCCAAACACTTTCCAATCCTGTGTCCCACAGCAGATTGTCAATGTAGGCCATTCTTCTTCTACCACAGTTTGGGTGTCCGTCTGTTGGTATCCAGAAAACTAACTTGCTGGCTTCCTCTTAACTGTGTCTCATGCACTGACCGGCTACTCTCATCTTTCTCTGCAGTACTTTCATTGATACTGGTGGTAAGTCACCATAAAGCTGTTGCGTGGATGCATTGAGGGCCATCCTATAGCCAATATTCCACGTATACTTTTATCCTTTGTCTGAGGGAAATAATCAGATTCCCATTCTTTCAGTTCTACGAAAAAAAAATTCTCAAGCAATATAAATTCTATGTATATATATTGTGAAAAATGGACACACACACACACACACACACACACACACACACACTGTCCGAAATGGCACTTCAGTGTTTGGAACTTAGATAGATGCTTTATTTTTGATGATATCTTTCTGTCATTTTAAAACAATCTTCATTTATGAAAAATAATGTCTTTTAAGCGTTGCCTAGTTTCAACTTCGCGTATGTGTGCTCTTTCCAAAACATTGTTCGTGACAAATTGCAAAATCTCAGGATTGCAATTTTACTCCCTTATTTCGTTCCTGATGTTTTCCTTCAATTCTTGCAGGGTCTGGGGTTTGTTAACATAGACTCTTTCATTAAGATAACCCCACAAGAAAAGGTCGGAGTTAGTCAAGTCTGGGGAACGTGGTGGCCACTGGACATTGCCATAGCGAGAGATAATGTTTTTGCCAAACCATTGATTTTGGTACACAATTTCACAACTTATGTACGTTGTTCAATGCTATACTAATCTAAAATTAATTCCCAAAATATTATCTGTAAAATATATGAAATAAAGAAAGCAATAATCATTAATGGTAAAATGACAAAGATTCTTAACTCTTCCGTTACTTTATGGACACCATACACACATATATATATA
>NC_136484.1:93188473-93248473 GCF_053919585.1 Euprymna scolopes
TAAAATATTGCAGCATGAAGAATTATTTTTATTTTAATTCAACTGAACATGCTGCAATATTTAAGTTATAAATTTAATATATTTTTCTAGAATATCTAGTCTTTTTCTTTTCCAGTTTTAACAACTAGCCCTTTTACTTGACTAAGTTTAATCTTAACCATATTAATTTTCATGCTCGTATTTTCTATGTAATGCATGATTTTTCCAGGTTTTCCTTGGCCAACAATCCATAAAAAAATATTACCAACTTCTTAAATTGACTAAATAATAAAATCAAATAAAAGACGTGAATAAAAAAATAAATAGTCAGCAGTCCGTTTGTGCCGGCGAGCCAAAGTGAAAGGGCGGTTAGCGATTGAGCACAGCGATGGTGAATTATCAGCGACAGTATATCTGAGTGGCTGATCGGGACAGCAGTGAATTATAAGCGACATTAGTAATTAAATCGACGTAATCGTGGAGACAGAGCGAACAACGGGGGCGCACAACGAATGAAAACATTGCAAGGAGGGCAAACAAATTTAGTTGCTATGGTAACCAATAGCCAATCATAAAAATACGCCTCTCCGTTCCTTACATATTCTTAGATCTTTTGAACACCAGTAATTTTATTATAACTTTTGTTTTACTAACCGAAAATTGAAAAACAAAATTCGAAATATTGCTGAGAATTTGATATATGAACTGTAAAAATTTGTTTGAAATTTGGTTGATAAATGAGTGAGTGGCGAAGCTTTAAAAAGTTCTAAATACGTAAAACTCACAATTCATAGTTCTTGACAGTATCTGTTTCGTAGCACAAAATCAATCACTTAATTATCATATCAATCAGTGAATCTATTTTGCCCTTAACTCATCAGAAGAAATAGCAACAATCAATCTACCAGAAGGAAAAAAAATGGACATAATTATAAGTTCAAAAATGGGAAGAGAAACTGCAAATACCTTATAGGTTGCTTACATTATGTCATTTTGAACAAGATTAAACTTAGAAAAGTAAAAAGATTAATTTTCAAACTGGAAAAGAAAAAAAGCCATTCTAGTAAAATGATATAAATAATGTACTGTTTGAATGATAATATTCGATAGAGAATTCACTCTA
Organism: Euprymna scolopes; assembly: GCF_053919585.1. Lineage (NCBI taxonomy): Eukaryota > Metazoa > Mollusca > Cephalopoda > Sepiida > Sepiolidae > Euprymna > Euprymna scolopes. Next base: position 93,189,576 of record NC_136484.1, read on the forward strand.
TAAATTAAAACTTTATAAATTAAAATATCATATTAAATCGCATTTGTCGACTGGGCAACGCCCGAGGGCGGCAAATATTAATTATAATAAGGGTGATAATAAAATAAATAACATGATATAGTATAAATAATATAATATGTCGATGCTACTGATTGTTTTCAACTTGTTCAAAGAACATGGCATTTACTGACATGTCCAAATCACAATTTCATTCACTATAACATTTAGATCAAACGAGCGATATACACTAGTTGTTCTAAACAGTGTGCATTAAGATCTTATAATCTGCGTCGCACCGTATTATTCTGTGGCGTGTACTGCACCATTTGTTACAAGGTGGATCTTTTCCACACGCCAGGAATATAACGAGAACGTCACCTTCTAGTGTTCTGCTACACCACAAATGTGTATAGCAGACATATGGAAGACTTTTCTATAAAAAATGCACATGTCTATGGCTTTCTTTCGGTCGTTTCATCATGTAATATTGCAAGAATATTATATAAATACGAACGTGGATAGCAACCTGGGAGAGACTTCAAAATATAAGCCGAAAGACTTCAGTGACGACTACGTACAAGCGTTCACTAAGGCGACTTACGAGATTGTGCTACTCGATTACAGTAGTCAATGCCACTCAGCTACTTCAACAAACATACCCTATTTCATTTTATATATAGCTCACCTGTTTACCTTTATTTATTCTGTAAAAGCGTATAACTTTAACGCTGTTTGTTTTCATAAAACAAAGGTATATCAAGGTATCTTTCGTATATCCTTACAAATAGCACGTATACGTCTGGCTTTATTTTTTTGTATATAACATAGACGACTGATCTTACTTCATAAAATATAGGACGATTACATTGACAGAGGACGGATAGGTATGCCCCTTTTTTTTCTTTGTATATAGTGAACGTGTCTGAGGTTTTGTCTTTGTACATAACAAAATGTCTGGCTTTATTTCTTTGCATGGAACAACGATATGTCTGACCTGTTTTCATTGTACGTAACACAAGTACGTGGCATATTTCTTGATATGTTCACCAGAAAGTATAGCCATTTTCTTTGTATCTAAAATCAGTTTCGTTATATATATATATATATATATATATATATATATATATATATATATATATATATATATTCTCGCGTAAAGAAAGTGTTGTATAACCTGAAAAATCACCCGACCGAAAAATAATTTCGTTTGGCCGTTAATCGACTGCATCTTATATTTCATTGTTCTCATCGTTACAATATCCATAAATTACTTGTTGGTTTTTCTGTGGTTTATTCAGCGAAATAAAGTGACAGTAAAAAAAAAAAGGGGGTAAACACATTCGTTATTGAGTATGTATATAGAATGATGTTAACGGCTAAAATTGTTACGTCTTTTAAGGTTTTTCTTATTTGTTTAATAATTTGTTTCCTGTCTGCAATGCCGCTATATTTTTTGTTTGTTTGCTTTATAGGTATCGCAGCAATATTGACTGTTTCCTTTTTGTGTTAGTTGGGACAGGGTTGGTTAGAGTTAAAAAGCCGATCACATAGACAACTTATTGAGTACTACCATCAGAAGTCTTGCCCGTTATAATCGTATATCTCGGAGACAAGATACAGCAGCGTGTCCAAGGATATACTGGCTGATCTTAAGCCAAATTTTCTAATGGAGCTTAATAAGAAATATCCGCCTTACTTACATTCAAAAATACTAGTTTTATTTTGGTGTCTTGAATTTCTCCTCCCCCCTATATTTGCTGATGAGCAGATTATGTTCCAAGACTAAAACTTTCTTAGTTATTTTCAATAATTATTATCAATTTCAATAAAATGAACATCGCTTCCGAAACGATCGTACACTCTAGTCGATTTTGTTTTTTGTTTTTTTTTTTCCTTTGGAAACTGATTTTTAATTCCCAATTATTGATCTTTTTACTCAATATTAATATAGCTCTAGGATACATATACCTATTGAGCTTATTATATATCTACGTTACTATGACAATGTTCTTTTAAAAGTATTAATACATTTATTGATACATTAAATAAAGCCTGCTCTTAAGACTCCAGGTGTACTTCCCACTATATACAGGGTGTCCACAAATTCTGGCTACATAATGTAACCAGACTTTGTGGAAACCCTATATATATATATATATATATATATATATATATATATATATATATATATATATATATATCATATATATATATATATATATATATATATCATATATATATATATCATATATATATATATATCATATATATATATCATATATATATATATCATATATATATATATATATATCATATATATATATCATATATATATATATCATATATATATATATATCATATATATATATATCATATATATATATATATATATATCATATATATATATATATCTATATCATATATATATATATCATATATATATATATATATCATATATATATATATATCATATATATATATATCTCATATATATATATATCATATATATATATATATCTCATATATATATATATATCATATATATATATATATATCATATATATATATATCTTATATATATATATATATATATCTCATATATATATATATATATATCTCATATATATATATATATATCTTATATATATATATATATCTCATATATATATATATATATATATATATATATATCTCATATATATATATATATATATATCTCATATATATATATATATATCTCATATATATATATATATATATATATATATATATCTCATATATATATATATATATATATCTCATATATATATATATATATCTCATATATATATATATATATCTCATATATATATATATATCTCATATATATATATATCTCATATATATATATATATCTCATATATATATATATATCTCATATATATATATATATATATCTCATATATATATATAGTGTGAGAGAGAGAAAGAGAGTAAAAGATGGTCACACACTTTTAGAAGACACTTATTTTTAATAGAATTAAAATGAGAAATTTAAAAACTTTGAGGTGTCGGAGATAATGTCTAAATTTCCCGCTCGAATCTGGACGAAAAACACGCATGGAACCACCGGACAACATGTACATTTCTCTTTTCTTCTACTCCAAGGCATCACTTCCTCATAATACCAGATTGAAGAAAAGAAAAAAATTATAGACCGGACTTCCTTCTCCGATGAGACTAATTTTATCAAAATATTGGGCTTACAACAACCAAAGAACTAAATAAAATTAATTTTATCAATATTTCTGACAGTTTTCAAATTTCTAATTATATATATATATATATATATATATATATATATATATATATATATATATATATATACTTAAAGGTATAGGTGGTAATAAAAAACACAGGATAAAAAGTGCACAATACGTTAGTAGAGCTGAAATTATTTTTTAATTTTACAACCTCAAAATATTAACTTAGACCATTACAATTATTTCGGCAGACAGCAAACAGAAGAGTTTCCTGTCTGTTTTTTATTATTGGTAAAAGTCAAAAATGAGAAGGGAAGATGATATGTTTTTATTTGTTTTATTATTTTTACTTTGACGTCAAACCAGAGAAATATAGAGAGATAGAAAAATATAATTATAAAAAATATTCATATAAAGAAGAGATAAAGAAGGAAAAGGAAAGAGAAGGTAAAAAGAAGCATAGATATGTGCCATGGACAAAATCAATTGAATTTAAAAAGTTATGGGTGAGGATTAACGTATTTGAAATGTGTTTACACGTGTCAACATGGCAGAGGTTTTTGACGGATGGGAAGGGTTTACATAACATGAAAAGTTTTTTCTGAGATATTTATCTCTGCTGTATTGTTAACATACGTCTATTTGATTGTATTTTATAACACGTCCTGTATAACTAATACACGCGCACAAACACACACTATTACCGGCGTGTGAGCGCAGGAAGGAGAGTGAAACAAATAACTGGTCTCTTTAAGACTAGTTCAAGCACGCGTTATCAGGGACGGCGTCATTTACGCGTCCGCTTTGATTGAAGTGTCGCCAGGAAAAAGAAGCATTCTCTCTTTTCCGGAAGGCACGTGATTTTGCTGATCTTTTTTTTACTAAGTTCACCTAAGACGCAATGTCACATTAACTTTTCCAAAAAAAAAAAAATCGAATATCGTTACAGGACACCGCCATCCCGCAACCAACGTGCATTTAAAGCGCTTCATTATTAGTAAGAAAAGTTAAGCAAACTCATGTTGTCAGCATCGAATCCTTGATTCTAGGTACGTAGAAGAATGACTGAACTTTCCTTTGGTAAAATTCATTTACTATGTATGTAATTATTTTTTCACTTCTTTTTTACTTTGTTAGCAATCCTGCGAAATCACCGGCATAGTATTTGTGTCAAACAAAATAGAAAGAAAAGAAAAAAAAAATGTTTCTCCGGGCATTTACTTTCTTTACGTTAATAATAATAATAATAATAATAATAATAATAATAATAATAATAATAATAATAATAATAATAATAATAATAAAGCCTAAAAGAATTTAAACAGCGTTTTCATATTTTCCCATTCCTTCGTAGTAATGAACATACGAGTTCAAACATTATTTTAAGATCTCATTGGAAGTAGTCTATATTAGTCAACGTAACTGAGCGACATAATATAAAATGCAACTATTCAAGCTTTGCGTTTAAAAATTAAATATGTTGCTTTAAATTGGATCGTGACAGTGACCGATAATCCGAAAACCGACGGACGACACCTATCTCCAAGAAATCCGATTTAAAGTATCTAATTTTCACAAATACTAGCAGTTCAGCCCGGCTTTGCTCGAGCCCGATGTATTGTTCATAACTTTATGTGCATATATATATATATATATATATATATATATATATATATATATATATATATATATATATATTAAAAAGTTTGACTCATGTCCAGGTAACCTACATCTAAAATATGAAGTGTTTAGACCCAAATTTAACGAAGGAGTCTACTAGAGTCTGCAAATGTTAACGCTGTACACTTTGACCTCTTGTCAGCCCGATTTTCGCCCAAAAATCATGTAAAAAGCTTGTTGTATGTCGAAATACCCTTTATGTAAAATTTCAAATGCTTAGGCCCAAAATTTGCTGAATAGCTTGCTAAATACCGCAAAGGTCAAATCTTCTGAATTTTGACCCCTTGGCTAAACACCGATTAAAAAGCTTGCACAATGTCTGATTACACTTTATCTAAAATTTCAAATGTTTAGACCAAAAATTTGACCCCAATTTTGACCCTTTAACATTTACTGTTTTGCGCTCAAATCAAGTTAAAAAGTTTGGTCCATGTCCAAATAACCTACATCGAAAATATCAAGTCTTTAGATACGAAATTGACGAAGGAGTTTGGTAAAGTTTTCAAAGGTCAAATCGTTTAACTTTGACCCCTTGACAGCCAAATTTCTGGCCGAAAACCGATTAAAAAGATTTTTTCCAAATGTCAATACCCCTTATGTCAAATCTCGGGTAAATAGACTGAAAATTGACAGAGTACTTTAGTAGGGAAATGTACACACACAGATAATTTCAGTTTTATAGATATACTAGCATTTCATCCCGGCGTTGCCCGGGTGTTTGGATGTGTATGTTGAGCAAAAAAAAAAAAAGTGGTGATAGGAAGGCAAGCTCGAACCCGTACCGCAAAGGAAGAAAAGAACGGGGAAAAAACTTGACGTCTATGCTGTTACGACCACCGCCAAACCGGAAGTGACATTTTTAAAAATTAAGGCTAGACAATAGAAAGGAGGGGATGACTTTAAAAAATATCGACGAAATAAGCGACCTCCCCCTGTAGAAAAATGCCTAGTTTAAGGTGAAGATATTAATGTTTTTAGCCAATTTTTCAATATTTGTCGTCTGAAAGGTCTAACTTACAAAACGATATTGATCTTGAGAAAATCCGTCGCCTCTGTCGAAAGTGTTGGGCAGACATGCAAACATACATGCATACATACATTTATATATTGGTAACTAAAAATCTTCGACTAAAACCGATGAATAAGCTTGCCCTATCTCTGAATACCCTTTACGTAAAATTTCAAACTTTTAGACCAGAAATTGTCTGAGTAATTTGGTAGAGACCGCAGAAGTCAATTTTTTTAAACTTTGACCCCTATTATGACCCTTTTACATTTATTGTTTTGGGCTCAAATCAAGTTATTAAGTTAGATCCATGTCCAAGGAACCTTTATCTAAAATTTGAAGTGTTTAAACCCAAAATTGGCGGAGAAGTTTGGTAGATTTCTCAAAGGTCAAATCGTTGAATTTTGACCCCTTAACAGCCAAATTTCTGGCCGAAACCCAATCACATCGATTTTCCCAAATCTCAGTACCCTATCAAATTTCGAGTCTGTAGACTTTAAACTGACAATTATTGCGTAGGAAAATGTACACACATAGGCAGACACACAGACACCGAGATACACAGACATTTTCACGTGTACAGATATATAGATAGATAGATTAAACAAAATATATACGTATACATAAATACATATGGAAACAATTTTGTGTTTATTGTAAGCTTTTTACGCAAATATTATGCAAGTATAAATCACGTAAAAAATCTGCATGAATATAATTACACGTAATAGTAAACTAAAGATGAGCACCCCATAAGAAAACCGAAGAAACTAATAGGGAATTAATTTAAATGAATGTTTAAAAGAATATGCAAATTAGCTAGATCTTTTGCTAGTGAATGCAATCCCACAAATCATATAAAAGAAAATTGTATTTTCTTTTTAAATAAATAGAAAAGATGGTTTTTAATGTGAATATCAATACACACAAAAGAAAAACGAATTTATATGAGTATAGAAGATAGATTTTGTAAGCTTAAGTTTTTAAAACAGAATACAAACAGGGTCTGACGTTGAATGTTTGTAAACACAGAGATTATACATGCAAATTCGTAAGTAATAAGACTAAAAAAATATCGGACTGAAAAGAAATCCGACTTTCATGTTTGCTATTTATCCCTTCAACGGCAAGAAGTGTGACACAAGAGTCGTAAAGTGGCATATTGTAATGTAAGCGCTTACTGGGGAAAGTGATTAGGCCTGCAAAAGATGCTTAAGAAACCCCATGCTCAGGCGTGGAAGCGATTAACAAATAATAAACCCTTTCTTAAAGAGAGAAAACAAAGCTTGGGAGATTGGGCCGCCTAGAACTGCACAGATACAGCAACATAATGCAATCATCACGTAAAAGGCCAGTGCAGATATGGCCTAAACTCGGTTAATTTCGGTGTCTACAGAACGTGTGTTGAGGCGAGCGAGATTGCTTAGAGGATGATGGAAACGGAATCTTACGTTGAACCCTTGTAAGCACGGATATTATAACAACAAAAAAACTAAAAGATAATAAACTACAAAGAAATAAAAACAAAAAACACTAATAAAACCCCCAATAAACAAAAATACTCCATATCTAAAGTATTCAAAAGACTGTTTACCTGGCACGCTCCAAAGATGATGTTTCTTTGGCCTGAAATAACTTCTTGGATACATACTGATACGGTGAAGCCGGGCAGGGGGGGGGTGACGCTAGTGAAACCCAATTCATAGGCCTGCACATCCATCGAGGGATGCATGTGACGCCATTCTGTACGCCGTTTTTATTTACCTTTTTTTAAAAAAATGTTTTCCTGTTTGTTATTACAACGTGGAAATAACCTGATCCCAAGGATGAGAGGCTATCCCGTCGGTTTGTTCTTTGCACTATTTTCACACGTTGTCGTGTATTGGACCTAGTCAAGATTGGTTAATTTTGATACGCCCTCATAATCGCCACATTTCTATCTGTAATATACACATACACAGGCAAAAGCTAACGAAATGCCAAGATCTTATATGCGACATAAAAAGAAACTGGAATCTTAGGAAGATCTCTATCATTCCAGTAATATAGGAGCAACTGGGCTCATGAAAAAAGGAATTTTTAAAGCCCTCTCGCAAATATACGCGGTGAACCAATTGCAAGAGTGATACAACCAATTGTACTTTAAGGTGCCGTTAGAATCTTAAAACGATCTCTCGGTTGGATTATATGATATAGCGGACGAATATCTGGAACCTAGTAGGATGGCGCATCCCTAACTTGAATAAGATGATAAAATTAAAAAAGAGATTTGTAAAATACTTTGTCATTGTTCCCAGCTCTCCTCTTATTTGGGGATGAGTACTTTCTGTTTGATGCTATGTACATATATTTACATTAAAAAAAATATTAAGAACTTAAATGTCCATATTTGTCAAAAGACTGATGTGTGATAAACTAAAACAGCTGATCAACAGCACAAACAATACTAAATTAAACAACAAAAAAAGTAGGCGTCTTTAGGTTTTCCGAAAAACAGTTGAGCTCTCTAAAAATGTTTGGAAGAACTTAGAATCGAAAACTAAATATATTTGTAAAAAAATTATTTTAGAAATATCTTTAACAAATTAAACTTTTTGAATAAACCGATAAATGACTTTGAAACCACATTTATAATGCAAATATTTCATTAAAAACCATTCCTTTTTTAAATATGATTTTTATTATTAATTTCGATTGTTCATTTTTTTTAATTCAAAATGTTCTTATCCTATGTTATCCAAGCGGTAATCAGATGTTTCCCGCTGTAAGGTGAAGAAAATCCTCTTTGTTTTTAAAACACGTGGTATTGTACTGTGATTTTGGTAAAAGTAAAAATTACTTTACGTTACATGGGACAAGGGAGATAATAAAATATTAACAAATCATTCGTTCTTAAAAAAAAAATTATTATTATCTGGAGATCTAGCTTAGTCGTAAAGCATTCGACTACACATCGAACGATCAAGCCCTGTTGTAACTTACAATTTTATTTCATTTTCCTTGTTAATAATTTCAATTTACGATAAAAGTAGTAGTACCATTAAAAATTGCCGCAAATCATTTCTTCGTTGGCCTATTTTAAAACAAAATAGTAATCAGAAGTGAGTTTCCAAAGGTAATCATCGTCAATCCTAAATATCAGCTGACGTGATATTGTAAACAGACATAATTTGATGAACGACATTATCATTATAATTATTATAATTTATTGCTTTTATGAATTAGTCAACTGGGCAAATTATTCCTCGGAATATATAATATTCATCAGAGTATGGATTCTATAATGCACACATACTCAATCTGCATCAATTAAAATATGTTTAAACGTATTGTACGACGGAGTAGCGGCATCATTTTGTGACAGCTTCCATTAAACACAGTTGTCGTCACTACTGCTTCAATTGATGACATCACACACACTGACGTTTGCATGACGTAAAAAATAATATAGATTTCAATAGTATAGAATAGACTTCAAGGACATATACTTCAGAATGTCTATTTTTCTTTTCTTTATAACCACTTTCTCAAAATAGAGATGTTCTTAATCTTTCCCTGATGTCCTTGATTTAATATTTTGTGCGCGACTAAGCTTCAAAAGCTCTGTAAAACCTTCACTACAAAAACTCATTTATCGTCTGTAAAACATTCACTACAAAAGCTCGTGTATCGTCTGTAAAACATTCACTACAAAAACTCGTGTATCGTCTGTAAAACATTCACTACAAAAACTCGTGTATCGTCTGTAAAACATTCACTACAAAAACTCATTTATCGTCTGTAAAACATTCACTACAAAAACTCGTTTATCGTCTGTAAAACATTCACTACAAAAACTCGTTTATCGTCTGTAAAACATTCACTACAAAAACTCATTTATCGTCTATAAAAGATTCACTACAAAAACTCATTTATCGTCTGTAAAACATTCACTACAAAAACTCGTTTATCGTCTGTAAAACATTCACTACAAAAACACATTTATCGTCTGTAAAACATTCACTAGAAAAACTCATTTATCGTCTGTAAAACATTCACTAGAAAAACTCATTTATCGTTTGTAAAACATTCACTACAAAAACTCATGTATCGTCTGTAAAACATTCACTACAAAACTCATTTATCGTCTGTAAAACATTCACTAGAAAAACTCGTGTATCGTCTGTATAACATTCACTACAAACACTCGTTATCGTGTGTGAATGTTTTACAGACGATAATAAAACTCGTTTATCGTCTGTAAAACATTCACTACAAACACTCGTTTATCGTCTGTAAAACATTCACTACAAAAACTCGTTTATCGTCTGTAAAACATTCACTACAAAAACTCGTTTATCGTCTGTAAAACATTCACTACAAAAACTCGTTTATCGTCTGTAAAACATTCACTACAAAAACTCGTTTATCGTCTGTAAAACATTCACTACAAAAACTCATCGTCTGTAAAACATTCATTACAAAAACTCATTTATCGTCTGTAATACATTCACTGCAAAAACTCGTTTATTGTCTGTAAAACATTCACTATGAAAAGTCGTTCATCGTCTGTAAAACATTCACTACAAAAAGTCGTTTATCGTCTGTAATACATTCACTACAAAAACTCATCGTCTGTAAAACATTCACTATAAAACTCGTTTATTGTCTGTAAAACATTCACTACAAAAACTCGTTTATCGTCTGTAAAACATTCACTACAAAAACTCGTTTATCGTCTGTAAAACATTCACTACAAAAACTCGTTCATCGTCTGTAAAACATAAACTAGAAAAACTCATTTATCGTCTGTAAAATATTCACTACAAAAATCATTCATCGTCTGTAAAACATTCACTACAAAAATCATTCGTCGTCTGTAAAACATTCACTACAAAATCTTATTTATTGTCTGTAAAACATTCACTACAAAAACTGATTCATCGTCTGTAAAACATTCACTACAAAACTTTATTCATTGTCTGTAAAATATTTACTACAAAAACTCATTTATCGTCTATAAAACATTCACTACAAAAGCTCGTGTATCGTCTGTAAAACATTCACTACAAAAACTCGTGTATCGTCTGTAAAACATTCACTACAAAAACTCATTTATCGTCTGTAAAACATTCACTACAAAAACTCGTTTATCGTCTGTAAAACATTCACTACAAAAACTCGTTTATCGTCTGTAAAACATTCACTACAAAAACTCATTTATCGTCTATAAAAGATTCACTATAAAAACTTATTTATCGTCTGTAAAACATTCACTACAAAAACTCGTTTATCGTCTGTAAAACATTCACTACAAAAACACATTTATCGTCTGTAAAACATTCACTAGAAAAACTCATTTATCGTCTGTAAAACATTCACTACAAACACTCGTTTATCGTCTGTAAAACATTCACTACAAAAACTCATGTATCGTCTGTAAAACATTCACTACAAAACTCATTTATCGTCTGTAAAACATTCACTAGAAAAACTCGTGTATCGTCTGTATAACATTCACTACAAACACTCGTTATCGTGTGTGAATGTTTTACAGACGATAATAAAACTCGTTTATCGTCTGTAAAACATTCACTACAAACACTCGTTTATCGTCTGTAAAACATTCACTACAAAAACTCGTTTATCGTCTGTAAAACATTCACTACAAAAACTCGTTTATCGTCTGTAAAACATTCACTACAAAAACTCGTTTATCGTCTGTAAAACATTCACTACAAAAACTCGTTTATCGTCTGTAAAACATTCACTACAAAAACTCGTTTATCGTCTGTAAAACATTCACTACAAAAACTCATCGTCTGTAAAACATTCATTACAAAAACTCATTTATCGTCTGTAATACATTCACTGCAAAAACTCGTTTATTGTCTGTAAAACATTCACTATGAAAAGTCGTTCATCGTCTGTAAAACATTCACTACAAAAAGTCGTTTATCGTCTGTAATACATTCACTACAAAAACTCATCGTCTGTAAAACATTCACTATAAAACTCGTTTATTGTCTGTAAAACATTCACTACAAAAACTCGTTTATCGTCTGTAAAACATTCACTACAAAAACTCGTTTATCGTCTGTAAAACATTCACTACAAAAACTCGTTCATCGTCTGTAAAACATAAACTAGAAAAACTCATTTATCGTCTGTAAAATATTCACTACAAAAATCATTCATCGTCTGTAAAACATTCACTACAAAAATCATTCGTCGTCTGTAAAACATTCACTACAAAATCTTATTTATTGTCTGTAAAACATTCACTACAAAAACTGATTCATCGTCTGTAAAACATTCACTACAAAACTTTATTTATTGTCTGTAAAACATTCACTACAAAAACTCATTTATCGTCTGTAAAACATTCACTACAAAAACTCGTGTATCGTCTGTATAACATTCACTACAAACACTCGTTTATCGTCTGTAAAACATTCACTACAAAAACTCATTTATCGTTTGTAAAACATTCACTACAAAAACTCGTTTATCGTCTGTAAAATATTCATTACAAAAATCATTCATCGTCTGTAAAACATTCACTACAAAAACTCGTGTATCGTCTGTATAACATTCACTACAAACACTCGTTTATCGTCTGTAAAACATTCACTACAAAAACTCATTTATCGTTTGTAAAACATTCACTACAAAAACTCGTTTATCGTCTGTAAAATATTCATTACAAAAACTCATTTATCGTCTGTAAAACATTCACTACAAAAACTCGTGTATCGTCTGTATAACATTCACTACAAAAACTCGTTTATCGTCTGTAAAATATTCATTACAAAAATCATTCATCGTCTGTAAAACATTCACTACAAAATTTTATTTATTGTCTGTAAAACATTCACTACAAAAACTCATTTATCGTCATCTATTTTAAATAATGTTATTTTCTTTCTGTGTGTATTATACAGAATAATTACGATGACATCCCGTTTCTTGTTGGATCACCGAAGTTAAGCACTGTTGAGCCTAGCCCGTACTAAGAAGGTTGGCTTTTTAGGAATACGATGTACTGCATATGCTCTCCGCTTATAACGGCATTATTTCCAGCCGTATTGTTCTTCTATTTGCCACTAGAATTAAGCAGTGCCGATTCAGAAAAACAGTGGTTAGGATTACGCACCCTTGCATTATGATTCATTCGACAAGGATTATTAAATGGTCCTTATCGTTCGTACGCACTCGGAGGTAAACAGAATTTCCATGACTAGAATTTTTTTTATTTTTTAAAGGACATCGAATCTGTACAGCACAATATCATTTGGCTGCTTTCCAGCCAATTACATAAGTCGTTTTCAAGTTCAATGTTAAGAAATTTTCGTTGAGCTTTTCTATTAAATAATCAATCCTGTCCAGTTTCCACCATCATTGCCAATTTTCAACGAGTTTGTTTCACCTTTCAAATTGATCAACCTTTATCCTTGAGTAGGCTCTGGGCTATCGTAAACGCCGAATAAGAGCTGCTACACATTCCGGATGCTTAAACCTAACCTGAGACGTGTACATCTACTAGTTAGCGATAGAGCGAGACATGCTGAAGAATGTAATTCATTAAACAAGCTAAGAAAATATACGTGTTTTATTTTAGTATCGAAGCGAAAGAGAGAGAAAATGGATCCGATGTCATAACAAATCAACTAATCGTCGTCGTCGGCGTTGGAGTTTTGTCCCATTGTGAGAAGTATCGCTTTTTCTTTTCTCCCCTCTGTTTCGTTTTCTGGATATTCAATCATCCGGTTTCATCGTTCATTATGACACAACAAACTAGCATATCAGAAGACACAATTTATCATTATTCCGTGCGCTCTGCGATCTTACAGTTTCTTCCCCCCCCCGCTCTCCCTCTTTCGCTCTCTCTTTCTCTCTCTCTCTCTCTCTCTTTCTCTCTCTCTCTTTATGTCTCTTATCCGCGAACCCCCTCTCGTTTTAATTCACTTTGACTCTCTCAGTGATTATATTCCTTTCTTTATTCTCCCTCTGCATAGATTTCTCTTCTCTTCCCCTCATCCACCCAACTTTTCTCTCTATTTTCCTCCCTATTTCTCTTTCTCTCTCTCTTTCTCTCTCTCTTTCTCTCTATCTATCTATCTATCTATTTGAAACTATAATCACTCCTGCAGCCTTTTTCCTACTCTTCTCGGTCATATTTCCCTCTTTCTCAACCACTCGCTATATCTTTCTCTAGTTTTGTCTTTGTCTTTTACTTCTTTTACTTCGATGTCGCTTGTATTTTATTGTTTCCCATTTCTCTTGTTGCCTCATATTGTATTTTTCAAACCCCCACCCTTAAATGTCTCTTTTGTCTTTCTATCTCTCTCGTTTCTTCGTTGTTTAAACTTATTCCACTATTCCCCTCACTGTATTTCTTGTTTTTCTTTCTCGCTCTATTTCCATATCTAATTATCGCCTGCGTCTTATTCACTTTCCTTATTATCTCTCTCTCTCTCTCTCTCCCTCTTTCCATCTGTCACTGTTTCACTTTCACATCTTCACTCTCTCTTTCTCAATCTATCTACCTATATATATATATATATATATATATATATATATATATATATATATATATATCCGCCTCGTTTTCTCTCATTAGGATTATTTCTCGATTTTGTGATACGCCATACGAAGTGCTTTAGAGGCTTACCCAGCTGAGCACGGTTAAAATGTGTTGTTTAAATCGACTTTGACAAACTGAAAAATTAAAGATGAAACGAGTTGAACCACGCCATGAAAAAAAAAATTGTTTTCATTCCACTCCATTTTTTACGGGTATTAACGAAAAGAACATTACTTTTGTCACGACCTACTTTAGTTTATATCGCGTCCCATTTAAACTGGAGAAGTTGAAAAAGATTGGAACCAAAATGATACTTCTGTGAGAAACTTGCCCGCCAAAATCTTTTAAAGTGTTCTAAAATCGGCAACTTTTCTTTTGAAGGTTCCGATATTCCAAGTCCGACTTCGGCTTCAAGCAACTCCGATTTGTGCCTCATTAAAAAAAAAAAAAGAAAAATCTCCCCTTTCCTCTCCGATAACTTTTTTTTTTTTATATTTATTCATCATATGTTTATATTAATATTATTGTCGTTATTATTAGAATAAAAAGGAGAACAAGAAATTTCATTTATTTCTGGTGTCTGCACCGGTCCATGACATCTTTCTTCTTTTCTCGCTGCCGGGATCTGTTGGTTTTCCACACATGCGCACATCCGGGCCTCAGTAGGCGACATGCTCAATTTATTTGGGGAAGGCAACTCTTACAATAAACATATGCAACAAGATCAAAGACGCATTACGTCTTTCTTTCCAATACGAACCAGAAATTCCGTACACCTTCTGTTGTACACGCATCGCAATAAACTAGCTGAAATAAACGTCAACTCATGGGTAATACATAATTCATAATTGTCTGTCTGATAGGAAACTATACGATTATAAAACTCAGTTCAGTCTACTATATTATTTCGGAACTTATTCAGTTCACGATAATATTCTGGCAACTTCTTCTTTTGCAGATTAAATAAGCATCTGGAAAGTGCTGAAGCGATTAGCCAATCAGCTGTCAGAAACGACGTCTAAGTGAAAACGTAAAATCAAGATTTTTAAAACCAAAAATGACACCCGACTTTCAACACGCTGTACCAATATGAAATCGCTCGTCTAATCGGTTTCCGATTTAGAAAGACATTTTTTCACATGTCAATGGCGGAAACGTGGCATTTTGAGTAAATCGTCTTATAGTCTTCGCTCCAGCATCATGGACGACGGAAAGAGAGCATGCTACTCTCGTAGATTCAATAAAGGCTTCCGTTCAAAATTCCGTACGGACTAAAATGTTATGAAAATTACACAAGATGAGAACAATAATGACCATAGCCATAATTATATGCAATATATATTAAGTTGATGAGAAAGTTTTTCTAGAATTTTTAATTTCAAATGATGTATTTTAACGTGAGTTTTCGTTATAATACTTTTATTTATATACGATTTTAAAGCGCGATGTTCGCTCTATCTAATCGTTTAAATTACTATCGTTTTTAAACAATTATGTCTTCTTTTCAAAACGTTGAATACAAAATGGAAAAAATCGCACAATTTTTTTACTTCAATTCAAACTAAGCCGAAAAGCATCTGAAACAAGTCACGATATCAACGAGGCGTTTGGCCCAGAAACCGCGACTGAACGCACAGCATAATGGCGGTTTAAGAAATTTCGTGGCTACGACGAGAGTCTTAAAAATGATGAGTGTAGTGGTCGGTCATCGGATGTTGACAACGATCAGTTAACAGCCTTAGTCGAAGCCAATCCACACACAATCGTCTAGGAACTTCCTTCTGAATTGAACGTAACATATACGATGATTTCCAGCCACTTGAGAGGGATTGTGAAGAAAAAAAACTGATAAATAGGTGCTTCACGAATTGAACGATGATCAAAAGAAACGTTGCGACCAGTCTCATCGATTACTGTTTTTTGGAATGTAGGCAGAACCATTACGGTGAAGAAGTACTCTCAACAAATGGATGAAATGCATCAGAAACTT
Organism: Euprymna scolopes; assembly: GCF_053919585.1. Classification (NCBI taxonomy): domain Eukaryota; kingdom Metazoa; phylum Mollusca; class Cephalopoda; order Sepiida; family Sepiolidae; genus Euprymna; species Euprymna scolopes. Next base: position 93,206,060 of record NC_136484.1, read on the forward strand.
CGATAACAACATCCAACATTAGTCTACAGAAAAGGTTTAATTGTTTTTCTTTTTTAAGTACTTCCCAAAATGAAAAAAAATATCCTTCGAGGTCAAGTCTGATGAACGAAGGAAGCCCTTACAAGAAAGTTATGTTCATAGAGAGAGAGAGAGAGAGAGAGAGAGAGAGAGAGAGAGAGACAGACAGACAGACAGACAGACAGACAGAGACGGACAGACAGATATATATATAGTTTCCTTGTAATGGCGTTCTACCTGTTGGATATATTACCGTAGAGCTGCTTCCTTTCTGGTTACCACTTGGTCGTCTTTTAATTCCCCTTAAACAAGTTTTTGTCATAAACTGCCCCATAAATAATCACATGAAATCCATACCGTTGATCAATGTTAGTACTACTATAGTCTTCATCATTTGACTGGCATTCGTTTTTTTCTCATTATCCTTTTATCGTCGAAAGGCTCTTAATCTTGAAAAGTAGTGACTCAATACCGAAGAATATAAACATATATAAATAAAATATACAAATTAGTCGAAATAGAGTAATAAACTCATAGTGTTAATTTTTGTCTAGTCACGATAAAGTTTGGACTCTGCAAATAATAAGATGTTTTCTGTTCGAGGTGGGATAATTTTAAAGAACTACCAAAGTCGCCGTCTATGATGCAGTACGAAAAACACAATATTCGGAAATGCTTCTATTTTTATAATGAACCAAGAAAAGTGAAATGGATTAAATTACAGAGGCATTTCCTTTGTTTCTGGGGAATTTTTATGCAGAAAACACTCGCCGTGCTATTTTATCCGTTACCAATTTTGAACGACTAATTATCGGATACCAGTAATTGGATGGGAAAGCCTAATACGCACGGGGCGTTATTCAATACCTCATGACATATTTTAGCTTTCAAGAGCATATGGTTTGCTTATCCATCCATCCTGGCACACACGGCAGATTCCTGTATAATTTGCTATTATCTCAACGAAATTGGACACCGGTATGTGATTCGAGGTTCACATTATTAACGACCCTAAAAAAGGGGCTGTAAAACACGTGGACGCTACTGACAAATGTAGATTTGTTCGTTGATGGATCGACGTATCACTTTGTCAAAACTATTATTATATTAAATCTGACTTAATACACGTTTCTTTCCCTGACTTTTTTCCTTAGATATTTAATAAGATAAAATGCATGCTGAAGTAATTTTGGGATTGAGTTATATTTTATCAAAAGTACAAAAGCATTTCGATGTGTATCTGAATTTTTGGAGTAGTGGATAAAGTACTTGATAAAGTTCAGTTTTAATTTAAATTCTTCTGAAGATTCAATACGGATTCAGTACGGACGACACTAAAATACAATCGCGAATTACATGAGATTTCTACCCAGTCATGGCTGGCGGACCGAAGCATTCTACCCTCGTTGATTAAATAAAGGGTTCAGTAATAAAATTCCATGCAGATTTCCGAGTTAGGCAGAAAAATTCCACGGATCCTTGCGGTTATGAGAATAATAATTAGTGAACTACTCAAACTATATTTACCAATCCTGAGTATGATCCGGTTATAAGACATACATTTGGGAGCATTGCAGAGAGAAGAGAGGAGAACTTGAATGCCTACTAGACACTATCCACGTGTGTCTGAGGTCTCTCTGTACAGGAGTTTGCCGGAGAAAACCTGGCATGAGGATACTTTTCCCTAGAACTAAACCCTGACGAAATATTCAAAATCACATTTTGTATTCGCTGCCCAAATAAGATATTCTCACTATAGCTAACTTACATTAGCTTTTACGAGGAATGGTGCACCTTCTCCAAGTGATGTTACCTTAAGTAATAACACAAAGTTGGATACTCCACCAGACTAGATAAATTCTTGTTCTGGAATCCAGTAAGACCAAGAGACCAAAAACGAAAGATAAACTACAACATATGAAAATGATTAATGGTGGAGAGGAAACTTATGTTCTCATTTTTTTTACTTACTCAGTGTTTGAGATATAAAGAATTTTAATGAAACATTCGAATATCTATGTATCTCATATAGAGTTAAAGTTTTAGCCCTAGGTAGGTGGACCCATGAATTCTGAGAACTTTGACTGAAGGAAAATTAAACAAAAAGAGAGAAAAATAACTCTGCAGCTGACACTACCCCCTGGTCCACACCGATTTGGAATAATAATCCTGTGGAATAAATACGCGATCATACGTAGGTATAGCACGAAGCTCTTTCTGGTGATGAAGTCCTAATTTTTTTTTTTTTTTTTTTTTTTTTTTTTTTTAGTTTTGTGGAGTGTCGAGTGGCACTTTCTTCGATATTGCTACCGGATGCCTTCTCATATAGAATGGTTGTACCTGTCAATGCCTTTGATTTACGTAGAGCGTATCCAAAAAGTAACTGAAGGGTTTCGAACTTAAATAAGTCTCTTTCTTTTTTAGAATATATTTCTGTAATTTTAATACAATCTGACTAAGACATTGGAAAATTCCTTTCTTAAAATTATACATTCAAACAGCCTTTATTTATAAAAATAATGTTTTTTAAATGTTGCCCATTTTCAGTTTCGCATATTTGTGCTCTCTTTTGAAAAACATTATTCATGACAGGTTGCAGAATCTCTGGATTGCGATTGAACTCCTTTATTTCGTTTCTGGTGTTTTCCTTCAATTCTTTCAGTATTCGGGGTTTGTTAACATACTCGGCCCACAAAGTTTCAAATAGTTTGACTTGGGCTATCTCTTACCATCGGGAAGCTCTTTGAGTCAACACAATTAACCCCTGAGTTTGATAAAATAATTTCACAACTTGTGTACGTTGTTCAATGCAAATCTTATCCGTACTAAATTTTAAAAAGAATTATCTGTAAAATATCTGAAATAGAGAAAAAAATACTCATTAATAGTAAAATGACAAAGATTCATAATCCTTCAGTGACTTTTTGGAAAGCCTGTAGAATATATTATGTAAAACACGCACATAAAATAAATAATTTTCTAAATATTTTAAGATAAAAAAACAAACTTAGAGACTGCACATTTTTACCAAAAAATTTTTCTAATTGGCAAAAAAAATGACGTTTCGATATATATGTTCTCAAATAATTAATGTCCAATATGCCTAATCTGTTAGTTAATCTTGAGAAGAACTTGTCGATTTTGGACTAGTGTCGATTTCAGTGGCGTCAATACACGCAAATTGTGACATCTAGAGCTCCTGTCATTGCGTAGACAATTTAAAATCGATATCACAGTCTAGTGGAGGATGTTCTCTTCTGTTTCCTACATCCCTAATCTCTATCTACTCAATAATTACTCCTATGACAGCTGTTTGACTGAGCTACACTCCCTTGTTCCTGCTAAGGCGTTAACAGCAAGAACGTGAGGTTGTTGTATCTGTCTCCGTTAAATCTATAATTGAAATAGAATATATCGTCCTGAGATTATTTGTCCCAAAATCCAAAAACAAACAAACAAAAAACATAAGTTTAAAAGCCAATCGAATAAATGCTTGTTTTAAACTATGCATAAATATGTTGAAGGATAAATTCTGATACTTTCGCAGTATAAGGACAGTGCTATCGTCGGAATCGTCCGAACGATTTACGGAAAACGTCGAAAAGGGTCCATCAAATATTTTTGTTTCCCCGCAAATGCTGGGCATTTTTTTTTTTAAATGAAAAATGAATTATTTCTATCAGTACAAAGTAAAAGTTAATGAAAAATAAATTGAAAAATGAAAATAATATTCTTGAATAACTATCGGATAATTTTACGAAACTCAGAAGCTCTCAGTATTAATGCTGGAGTCCCTCAGGGGTCCATCCTGGGCCCAACTCTCTTCCTGATTTACATGAATGATCTTCCGTATGACCTCCTTACATCATTCGTAAACATTTATGCTGACAACACTACCATCTATGGTAGCATATCAAAGACTGTAAACGACCAAATTTTCTCAGATTTTCTCTCCTCTGATCTTGAGCACGTTGTACAATGGGGAAAGAGGTGACTGGTTGCTTTCAATGCATCTAAAACCAAGCTTCTATCTTTACATAATCAACGCTCTGATGCCCATCTGGTATCAATTGAAATGAATGGCTCTCGTTTTGGGGAGGCTTACGTTTAACAGGCTTCTGAGTTTGACCTTTACTCCTGATCTGAAATGGAAGACAGACATCAAATCCGTTGCCAACGTCGCTGGAAAAATACAAAAAACAAAAACAAAACAAAAAACAAAAAAACTTTTAGAAAATTTAAATTCAAAAGAAGAAAAATAATCATTCACTGTAAGGTAAGTTTCGTGAATAATATTTTTTGGAGTAACAATAGATAGCAAAACATCGTTTAAAATTTTATATGATTTGTTTTTCAATTTTATAATTTTGTGTGAATATTTTTCTACAAATCAGGATATGATTAAAAACAAACCAAAAACAATCACAGTCAACAATTGTTATTAGAAGCAGATTTTTTTTTTAATTTATTTCTTTGCATTCGTGTTAAGGTACTCAGTGTTTCGTCACCTTCCGGCATTTTCCGTAAACCACCCGGATTTCAACGGTAGCAGGACTCTTATACTGAATAAGTATTTAAAATCTCTTAACCAAATGACAGTATTCGATATTTAATAAACGAAAAAATGTATGACTGTGCTGTTCTTATCAAGTAATTTATCAGGTAGGTTTCTTCTTTTTTTTTATTACGACAGCACATAAAAAAAGTTTTTCATAAATGGAGTCGTTCATAGATTACCTAACAAAAAAAATATCTAAGTAAAATGATAGCACGGAGAAGTTGCGAAGGAGTGACGAGCTCGGTCCTTCTGTTTTATTTTTTTTACAAGGGAGGGGGAATAGATGAAGGCTGTTTATCCAGTTCCACCTGCGGAGTGACTGTCGGCAGGAACGAGACTTGTCGCTTTTCCCCCAACAAAACCTCAACCCCCCGTCTGTGTCCCGGCTTCAGAATATTGGAGTTGAACTTTTTCATACAAGGGAAAGAAAAACAACCAACTTCTATTAATATCGTTGTAAAGTCAAAGCGAGTACAGACGTTGCTCATGCGCATCGTTTGCGGGGGTTTTGCGTTGATATATATATATATATATATATATATATATATATATATATATATATATATATATATATATATATATATATATATATATATATATATATATATATATGTGTGTGTCTATATATATATATATATGTATATACATGTGTATGTATATGTGTATCTATATATCATGTGTATAAATATGTTTGTATATATATATATATATATATCATGTGTGTGTATATACAGGGTGTCTGTAAAGTTACTATATATATGCTTGATTAAATAAACCTGTAAAAAAATAAATATTAACTATTAATACAAATATAATACAATAAAACAATAAGACTGTATAGTAACTTTACGGACACCCTGTGTGTGTGTGTGTGTGTATATATATATATATATATATATATATATATATATATATATATATGTGTGTGTGTGTGTGTGTGTGTGTGTGTGTGTGTGTGTGTGTGTGTGTGTGTGTGTGTGTGTATATCTGAGTTGGGAATATTTTTTTCGTTTGATAAAAAACTAATAAATAAGATGAACTTATCAAAAGTCGAGAAGGAAGCTTATTCTTAAAGAAATATAAAAAAAAACAAAGTTGATGTAATTTATCATAACCTCTGTGACGACAGAATAGTCTTTTCATTTTTTTTTACTCTCAAGTTTATATCCGACACAGTAAGACACAGTCAATCAACCGAGAATCACATCAGTCTATATTAAAAAAAAAGCATATAACATATTAAACGATATATACTCAAGAGTCAAAAACAATGAAAAGAATATGCTGTTGTCACAGCCCTATATATCATTTACGTAATCTTTTGGTATCTACATGCTGGGTAGACATCCCAATCCTGTTAGTAAATAAAATAAGTGCATGAAGGTGCTCGAATACCGTTGATCATTCAACAGGATCACGTGTAATGAGGGACGAGAATCGCTATCTATAATGATAACATGATGTCTAATGTGCCTCTTCATCTAATCACTACCGGAAACGATGTAACAGGGCAGAATGAAGGGCGAGTAGGATAAGAAGCCGCGAGAAGAGGGAAAAATTGTGATCTTTGGTTATGTTGTATTGGATAATAGTATGACTGATCTTTTGTTCTGATATATTGACCAATATCATACCTATGACACAGTGAAACAAATAATAAACACCTCTAGAGATCTACATAAATAACCTGGATCTGTTCTCAAGTTGGCAATATAAAAATTGTCCGGCCAACTGTTTTTTTGCGTCTCATCTTGAATTATTTCTATTTTTTATGGAAATCATTCTTGACAAAGCATGAAGCAACTTGATGTAAGTGGCTAAAAACGAAATATTATGAAGCAGGACGTTTAAAAAAATGAAAAACAAAATAATTATAGAAATAAATCATAAAAAAACGAGAGCCTTACTTGTTTGTTCGGATGAGCAAACATTTTCAATTTTGTTTTTTTAAGCCGTTTCTTGATCCGAATAAACTTGGACAACTTTCTTTTTTATTTTTTTTTATTCCTGTGTTTGATTTTTTTATTTTTTTTTGTATTTGTTCATAGAGTATGTGTATGCATCATTTTGTGTCTATTTTTTTTCTAAAAGATGCTATAAATACTAACATCACCCCGATTTCTCTACCAATTATGTTTGTTTTTGAAAATATAATAAAAAAGTGTTGATTAATTTTGTTGGTTTCTAATGGTAAAAGCATTTGATGATCAGACCTTATTAATCAATATATTTTTGTATCTTGGAAAAACATTCACTTTTGTCGAGATTAAAGTTCTGGAATTGATATGTTAACAATTGGTTTGCAATCGAAAATAACACAAGTGAAGCATGTATAGCCTCCCGTGAGTGCACAGTGAACGAGGCATAATAAAATGACTAAGTTCAGAATTTGCCCCCACCCCTATTAAGCCTCAAAAGTCCCGAGAGTTCGTCAAATCCAAGTGAAAATGAACAAGCGGTACAGTTTTAGGCCTTAACATATGTAAATTTGAGTTCTGCACCATGCAAAATTTGAACAAATATGGTAAAATAGTTCCAAAAATGGAGTGTTTCTATTATTCCTAAAAGAGCCTCTGGGGCACACCCAAGAGTTATCGCGAAGTATAGACAAACAAAATTATATTGAAATCAGTTACAACATTGTAGACAGTTTTATAAAAAAAATCCAAGCCATCATTTTTTTTAATGAGCACAAAAGTGTCACCTTTAGCTATTTTAATCCGAAAGACACCCCTAAGGGGGGGTCAACCTGAGTTTTCCCGTAAAATACGCTCTGTTACTTTTTTTACTCATATCATGTTTAATGTTTGTGCAAAATTTCAAAAAAAATTCTAGGCGTAGTTATTGAAAAAACGTCGGACAGACAAACGGACAAGGGTGAATTTACAGTTTCCTCCGTCAAAAGGAGGATAGACCTGTAAATTCAACCTTGTCTGTTTGTCCGTCCGTCCGTCTCTCTGAACTTTTTCCAATAAAATTTATAAGACGAATATTAACAATTCGTTTGCAATCGATAATAAAAAGGTATATCAATATCCGATTTTTTTAAATATAATTAATGCATTCACAAAAACGCATATAGTCATTGAAGCGTATAAGATCAGATTTATAAGAATCAGGTGGACAGAAAGTTAACCAGTAAGATGTTTTTATTTTTGTATTTATTTTTTTAATTTACGTAGATTTACAAATAGTTTTTTTCTTTTATATTTACGCTTTACTTAAATCAAATGGCTGTAAGTTTTAAATTTAATTACACACACATCCGCGTGTATATCTATGTTTTTAATTTTTTGTGTATTGATATTCACATTAAAAATCCTTTTTTCAATTTATTTTAAAATAAAATACAACTTTGTTATATATGACTCCTGGAATTACATTAATCTGCAAAAGATCTAGCTGATTTGCATATTTTTTAAAACGTTCATTTTAATTAATTCCTTATTAGTTTTTTTCGATTTTCTCATGGGATTAACATGTTTAGTTAAATATTACATATAATTATATTCATGCAGATATTCTACATGATTTACACTTGCATAATATTTGCGTAAAAAGTTTATAGTAAACATAAACCGCTGTCACTATATATATTTATGTATGCGTATACATAATTGTTTAAAAAGTTTTGCCTACTAAATTCCTCTGTCAGCTTTTGGCCTAAATATATAGGATATTCGAAACCATGTAGAACTTTAGATTAGATTTAGGTTCTAGCCGGAGAAAATCGGTGCAAAAGTGTAAAAATTAAACAAATGGAATTTGCCAGGTGAAGGTCGAACGACGGTATTATGGATATGCATGCGAAACGTAATAGCTTTTGGTTAATTTTTAGCCTTATAGCAAACATGTCTTTGTAAGTCAGGCATTAACATCAAAGGAAACAGTTAATCGTAATCTAAATGTTTTGGTTTCTATTCTCGGTAATAGTGCACGAGCCATTCTTTTTATTACTTTTTAAATCATTACTATACATTGGGCCCAATATAATATAATATTAAATACGAAATCTGCATCAATAAAAATTAGTCGAGCACGCAACTGCTCGACAAACAAAATATTACTTTCAGACTACTATTGAGTAATGAAGCCGTAGGTATTGCATAAAAAACAAATTTTTAATTTCTCGCCAAATATTTAATGAATTCCTTTGGAATAGTGATAATAATAATATCCATGTTCTTCTGTTTCATTTCAGATATCATTTTATATAATTTGATATAATATCGATTAAATTTTTTTTTACAAAATCGTTCCTTAAGAGTGTTTCAACCGGGCGACTATTTATACTGCCATAACATAACATTTAATAACTGTCAGTTGGAACTGTTACTACTAGTGTTTATTCTCAACAGCATCAGACTGACTGCTTACTAAAATTATCACTTGCACATTGATTTTTAGAGAAAGAGAGAGCTAGAGATAAAGAGAGAGGGAGTTGTAGGTTTAGCATAAAAAATAATTTCTTCAAATTTTTAATGAATTCCTTTGAAATAGTGATAATAATAATGCTCATAATATTCTGATTTATTTGAGATATCTTATATATTTTGATATAATATCGATTTAAAAAAAAATAGTTTACAGATTTGGTTGTTACGGGATTTCCACTGTAACTATTTATACTTACCTTTCTGTCAAAACACACTAAGCAACTATTAATGCTACCTTTACACGAAATCTACTGGCAGTAACTACACGTACTAACTGATCGCTTGTTAGGACTATTGATGCTATCTTTTCGTTTTAATCAAAGCTGCTTGTGTGCCCGGCTATTTGTAAATAACTATTCTGTACTTCCACCTAACAATTTAATGAACAAAAATATATCATAAAACTTGAATTAAACTTGAAAATACTCGTCGAACAATGTAAACCTTAAAAAGGAACTCTTTACGTTCAACACCGGTATCGGTTAATTTAACCAGATGTTTGTTTACATTTTGAAATGAACAATAGGTAGAATTTAATCGCACTATTATTTCAAATGTAAGGATGTGATTATAATTTAATTTTAATTAACCACGTGTTACAAATAAAAAATAAAACAGGATGAAGTTATAAAATGTGATTGGCTGACGTACACGAGTGCTATCCCACTAGCGAATTACGCATCGGCTCCGATGTTGTACGTTGTTCGACTGAGGGAACCGTTATTATTTTTACAAGGAAAGAATTTTTGCGTGTGTGACCTAGTTTTTTTTTTTAATTTATTTTGTCTTGAACTTTGCGCATTATTTTGTTATGATTTTATGTGTTTTATTTTGTTTTTGCTTTTTAGATATTTTTTCCTGAGTTTTCGTTATAGGTAATTATTAACAGGAAAATCAGTGAAGGTCAAAATTAGCACTTGTGGCGATAGACAAAAATAAACAAAAAGCTTTAGCGTGTACGTACCTCTAATGGAATGTCGTAGATTGAAACACAGTGAAATGTTATTTGGTGTTAGTGCACTTATTGATCCGCGCTATTTTTAAATAGTACTTTCAAGTTTAATTAAAGTTTTACGATACTTGTTCTTATGAAATTGTTAGGTGAAAGTACCTGCGCTATTTTTTAATTGTATTTTTAAGTTAAATTAAAGTTTTACGATACCTGTATTTATTAAATTATTAGGTGAAAGTTTGTTTGTTAAATCCGGCAAAAAAACAAACAGGCAAACAAAAAACACAATAACAACAAAAGAATACAAACACAATAATAAGAAAAGAATCCGTAAAGTTCAAGCGAACTTGAAATTTTTATTTTTATCTAAAAATAAAAAATAACGCAGGTATCATAAAACATTAATTAAACTTGAAAATAATATGTAAAAATAGCGCGGATTCCATTTTGGGTTTCACTAATTTTCTTGTTAATAATTACATAAACTCCGGCAAAAAAAATAGGGGTAGCATTCGTGTTCGTCTGTTTTTAATACCGTGCTGAAATAATAATTTTATTATTTTGAAAGCCATTCTTAACATGGGGAGGAGAGGATGTTTTGTATCTATTCTGTGCTTCCACCTTACAATTGAATAAAAAACAGATATCGTTAAAACTTGAATCGCAAGTAAGTTTTTCATGCTTCAACTTATTTTAGAACGTTTATTTAGTTTCCAAAAAAAGTGTTGAGTGTTACTTTAGAACAAAGAAATGTTCGACATGAGAGTCTCGGGAATCTCGATAATCGCTCAAAAATAAAAATTTAAAGAACATACAGAAGTAGATATAGTTTTAAAAATAGCCTCCCCCTCCAAAAGAAAATAAATTTGTATATTTTTTAAAGTAATGTCTAAGATCAGCGCTCGGCAAAAATCAAACTGTCGAAGTGGATACGGTTGGTTATGTAATGCAACTGAATGGAACGGAGTCAAGACACGAAAAACAAAACTATATTTATTTAAAACGATACTTTATTTTTTAACACATCTTGTGTTATTACAAAAAAAAATTATTGAATAATAAAACAAATATTACATTATGTGATAATACTTTTCATATTATTCTGAGAATGTTTTATTAATTAATAAATTTCATTTTATTTTTGTTGCTATTAATGTTGTTGATAAATACAATTTTAAAAAGTTAGATATTTTCTTGAAAAAGATTTCTGTCTCAACAGAAAAATATTCAGCAAAATGTTTACCCGGAAAATTATTTTACCGAAAACTATCAATATTAAACTTTGTATGTGTTACATAAACAAATATCTTGTTAATCTTTCCTAGACATGGGGCCAAATAGTAGCCCCTTACGTACAAGTGGTCATATGTTTTGTAAGGGGTGAACGTGAATATTTTTTTTTAATAAGGGGAAGCGAGACAACAAGTCAGAGAACTATTTCATCACGTTGGTTATAGACACCCTAATTTCCATGAAACTTATTTTATCATCGTATTGTGTTATTATCATATTTATAATTTGTAATATTCAGCAATGGATGTTCTCATATTTCTTATATATCAGAGTTGCAATCAAGAGGTTTCTTCCTGCAAAACGAGGCGTGGTTTCATACAATTTAGATTAAACAAACAGAAAGATTGTTTAAGACGAGATTCAACTGAAATATACGAAACGGAGGTGGATAATGAAAGAAGAAAAAAAGGTTACGTTCTTTCAATCACGAACGACCGAGAAACCACTCACACGTGACAGAACCTACACACCTGCCTCGCGCATGAAAATATGAATAAATAAATATGACACCATTTTTTATAGCTGTCTGAGTCAAAAGTAACTGGACAGTCAATGTGTGTGTACGATTATATACCTAAATATCAATTAACGTTTGATTCCCCTTTAGTTTAATTCATTACCCCTCTTTCACTATTATATATATATATATATATATATATATATATATATATATATATATATATATATAGCATGTGTGTGTGTGTATAAATATATTGTATATGAATATTTATATGTGTGTGTTAGGGATACAACGATTTCAGTATTCTCTACGAATCTCTATCAAATTTCCGATACAATTACTGATTCTAACTTTTTTTTTAATTTCTAAATATTGAGCTGCATTTTTAGGGAAAGGGTCGGATTGCCGTACAAAGTAATGTAATATATACATATATTTTCGCAAACACAAAAATGTACTTGTGGAGGTTGCTTATAGGTTTTTGTTTTACGGGTAGTTTTATGGTAGTTGTACATCAATGAATTTCACTAGCGGGATCTGTGGGGACTTCTTCATAAGTAATATATTGATATTGAGATTTTGTTGATGTTCAGTGTAAATTGAGATGCTCTGATATTATTGTATCTTTTTTGTTAAAACTGCAAAAGTATTTATCCAAGCTAGCACGAACGCCCGGCAAAGCCCGGTCGTAAAGTACCCTTAAATATGATATTTTAATTCTAGTAGATTTCGTATATATTATTATAGAGTTAATGTCTTATCGATTGTTATATATTATAAAGTTGTGATTTCAAAAATAAAAAAATGTATATCCATATGAATTCGGTGCTTTAGCTTGGATCGAAACCGAAATAAAAACTTATGAATAGTTCTTGATAAAATTATTTATGGCAAGAAATGGAAGTACATAACAATTAAACGACCCGGATGTAAGCGTGACACAAAAAAATAACACACACGCTATCGCATTAATATATAGATTATTGGTATAAACAATAAGTTTTAAACAAAAGCAAATCAAAACAGCTAAAAATGAATCGTTTTGGGTATCGGAAAATGAGTACATATTTTCCGATTCCGATACCCCAAAAGGTTCTGATTTTTCCAATTCGGGATACCGATTTCGATTAATCGTCCTAACACTAATATGCATGTATATATATATATATAGTTTTTTTTTCCTATTTTTCTCCGGTCTAGTTTTAAAATTGTTTTTCCTTCTTGATCTTCCTCATAATTCATATAATGACTCCACTTATCCTTTTTAAAACTTTAATAAAATTTTGTACCACTAAAAAACTTTATATATATAAGCAAATTTGTATTGGAAACAAACTTTTATAAATTCACTAAAAATACATCTTTTCTTATTCACACATGACGATGACCTATAAATTAAAATGGTAACTATATACGCTATGCAAATTATAAATATATTGGTGGCAGAGTGAAGCAATTATATAAACTGTATTGAAAATAAAATATGATTTTTGGTGAATTTATAAGGGTTTATTCCCTGCACTTCAGGTAGTTTATACGACATAAAAGTACTAATATATCATGAATATGTACAGCATTGGACAACGTACGCAAGTTGGAAAATCCTTTTATCAACATCAGGCAATGCTTTAGCGACAATATTATCTCTCGCTATGACAATGTCAAATGGCCACAACGTTCCCCAGACTAAACTAGCTCCGGCTTTTTTCTTGTTGGGGATATCTTAAAGAAAGAGTCTATGTTAACAAACCCCAAAACCTGAAAAAATTGAAGGAAAACATCAGAAACGAAATGAAGAAGTTAAAATGCAATCCAGAGATTCTGCAATCTGTCATGAATAATGTTTTGGAAAGAGCACACATATGCGAAGCTGAAAATGGGCAACATTTAAAAGACATTATTTTTCATAAATAAAGATCGTTTGAATTTTACATCTGTTGAAAAATTTCTCAGTGTCTTAGTCACATTGTCTTAAAATTATAGAAAAAAATCTCTTTAAGTTCACAATCCTTCAGTTTATTTTATCGAACACCATATATATATATATATATATATATATATATATATATATATATATATATATATATATATATATATGTGGCATAGAAAAATCGCAGACAACCAGAAAAAGGGATATGCAAAGAATGACGGTTATTATTTCGGAGCTTCCCTTTCCTAAACTAATTACTCCGCCACGGCTTCAGTTTATTGGTGCCTCTCCTATTCCACACATATGTAGGTTGAGGAAAGATGGTTTTATGTTTTAATAATTAGTATTAGGTAATGTGACTTCATGACGCTTTACATTGCTTCACGTATGGCGACTTGCATTCCAAATTGTATCCCGTCTAAGATTCGAACTTGTCTCGCTTTGGTGATTTGAAAGATGTACAACTATAATCATATGCATGTAATAAGGCTTAATACATATCAACTGCAGTGATTAACTATGAACAAGTATTTTTAAAAACTGAATTTTACACATCGCCTATATAATATTTTAGTTGCAGAAATTCCCCTCTGGACTAAAGTACCGTAGGTTTGCCACATACGACTTTATAATGCCTAGACTATTAGCGACTATCTTATGTAACTTTAGAACGCCATTTTAGACATAGTCGTAATAATAAAATCCTGCATTTACATCCTAGGAGCAACATCATCAATATCGCAATCACATTTTGAGGAAGTACTTATTTTCTCTTCTAAATAACAAGTACTTCTATCGCTCTCAGTCATCACCGGGAGTTGTTCTGCACTTGGGGCAAATATGGGGTTTCACCCTTCGTAACTGTATAATAAACTCATTATTATAACATAATCTTTCTCTTTTCTGTTACAAAAAATAATAAAGTCTCATCGGAATAATTTCGCACCTTCTGATTTGATGATCTCTGACCATTCCCATATTCCGAAATAACGGTATTAGCATGCTAAGCGAACGCTAATGTGCCATTCAAATATGACGTCGTAATGATACCAATTTTTTCCTTATGAGTAAGTCGCTCACTCAATTTGTACCTTTATTTCAGTAATTAATATATAGACTTTATTTAAACCTTTCTCTCTCTCACGCGCGCACGCTTCGAAGGCAAATATTTTCTCTCTCTCCCTTGCTCGCTCACCTAATAATTTACGATTTTCGTCAATATTTTTTTAGCTGTTTTCTAAAACAAAAAAGGTATGTAGAGCAAAACATAATAAATAAATAATGGAAAAAATCTGGACAAAATAAACTCCGTACTTACATTAAAAAATTAACGGTTAAAAATAAAACATTCATCTTTCCTTAAAAAAATCTTATTGATTAATAATTTGGAAACAAAATAAAAAAATAAACAAAACATTTATATTCATTTACTATACGGTAGATTTTTGCTATTTTTATTTAGTGTATGTCTATTTTTTTCTGTTTGTTTGTCTGTTTTGAAATTAATATGCATCTGTTACGGCGTTCGGCTTAATCTGATGATTGCCGGTCGCGCCCGAGCCATGACTGACAGGATATTCCGAGGATCCGCGTCAAATTCTTCAAGGTTACCTGTTTAGATATTTTATATTATTTGTTTCCATTCCTCAGTTGACAGGCCTGCACGTTTGCAAGTTATGGCCTGCTTTTTGCTACAATTACCGATTTTTACGCTACAGTGTAAGCGTGAATTTCATTACATAGGGAGTTCAATTTGGTGGAGTATTTTATTTAAATTTCTTTTCCGCTCTTATTCGCGAGATTGAGAACACGTTAAGTTTTTTGTGGGGGAGGGGTAAATTTGTACATTAGGTCAACCTCCACAATTTTCATTTGAATGACTAGGTTTTCGACTATGCTGATTAAGAAACCTCATTCAAATTTTACGGAGACAAGTACTTATGGAGATATGCAGCCTACAGAAAATGGACTCTGACTTATGAAAGTATGATAGGTTATGAAAAAGAAGGGTTGTAAAGAGATCGCTTCGAATTTGGGGGTATCAAAACCAAAACAAAATATGATGAAAGTAAAAATAGATAAACCCCATAATTTATTATACCATATCTGTTCACACTGAAGCACTTTTCACAATATTCTGTGGATCTATATTAAAAAACCTTGTTAAACTTTGTGACATATTTCCATTCTATGGAGGCCACGCGCGAATGCAGACCCCACAATTTATTATACCATCCCTATTTAAGTTAAACATACTTATCAAACTATTATGTACATCTATATCAAAAACACTTGTAAATTTTTATTTTTTATTTACATACTTTGTGGACCAGGCGCGTACGCAGACCCCACAATTTTAATGACTCATCATTATGCCAGATCAAACATACCCATTCCTGTGTCTCGATACATCTTCTATCATTAAATGTTATCAGTTTTCTATAATAGTCAACCATATAGGAGCCTATTTGTGACCAGACATACACGCACACAGACGTTCAGCTTTATATTATAGAAGATATATAATTAGGAGAATTCTAGCTTCGATATATAATAATGCTAAACCTTATCTAGAATATCCTTATTCCTGTATATATATATCCACATACCTAATTTCATATGTGTGTGTGTGCGCGCGTCATAGAAGCACTTGTTATTTTCAAAAAAAAAAAATGTTTTAAGGTGTGTATCTTTATAAAATATTTGTGTCTCCGAATATATATGTACAATTATACGCATTTGTGCGTGGTTACCCTCCCCACACAGATACGCATACATGCATGTAGTTGTGGGTACACGACAAACCCAAAGTTGCTGAACATTGCGAAAGTAATCACCTGGTGTCAACGGAGATTTTATTCAAAAGCTAAATCGTCACTTCTGACAGATCGTTATCGGAACCTGTTTGTTTGAGCCGGACGATATTGCGCCGGTGTTATAGGAGCCGCTCCATCGGTCATGCGTGAGATACGCAAGTGAATTTTGTTGACAATCGTTCATTTCTTTCCCGATTGGATTGGGCGCAACCTGATGTAGGAAGAAAAACATATCTTTTCTCATATTTTAGTATATATATATATATATATATATATATATATATATATATATATATATATATATATATATATATATATAAAGTCGTCAGGATTGGATTGAAAAGAAATCAATAAATTTCTTGATCGCAAATGTGAAGGTCAAAATACAACATACTTATAGAAAAACTATAGGTTATATATTTCAGAGACGTATCATTGTTTCATTGTAATGAATCTGCCTTTTAAAATGTTTTTAAAAATCCAAACAAATAATAAACGACTCACAAAATGAAAACCAAATCTAAGAATCGCTGATAACTTGTTTGGATCTTTGAAAACTTTTTAAAAAGGCAGATCGCCTTCAATAGAACCATGAGACGTTTTTGAAAGATGTAACATATATTTTTTTTTTCATGTAAATAATCGGTGTATATATAATTTAAACACTACCGGGTTTGAATATATGGTTAAGTGATAGTTTTAGTCATTTAGAACTGCTTTTAAGCTTCACCGTCCACTCATTTTTCGACCAAATGTTAACAATTATTACAGCTTATAGATCATCTTCTCAGCTACATTGTGAAAAAAGAAATCAATTTTCGTTCAGTAAAAGAAAATTTATGAGGAATTTTCTGGTGTTATAAATCATAAAAATATGTAAGGGGGTAAGCGACGCTTTTTATCACTGGTTTCCATAGCATCTACGCCACACAGCGACTACTGTTGCTACCAATTCGAAAAGAGAAGTAATAAGTGAAACAGAGAAAATGAAAGAACCAAAGGGAGATAATTGGTGGGATTTTATTGAAAGCAGATGAGTGCCATACATTGAAAAGGGGCGGAGATCGACAACAGTTGAATTTTAAGGTTTAATAAACATTAGACGGGTGTAAGGGTTAGGGGGAGTTAAGAAATTCAGCTAGAGACGGATAGGAATATAGGGAGGGGGAGAGAGAGTAAGGAAAGGAGGGGAAGAATTTCAATTTTAAGTTTCAATATTTAATAAACATTAGAAGGTTGTAGGGGTTAGGAGGGTTTAAGCTGTTCAACCAGATACGGATAGGAATATATGAAAGGGGTACAGAGAGAGAGAGAAAGAGGGAGAGAGAGAGAGAGGGGAGAAAGATAGAGAAGGTAAAAAATGAGAGGAGATGCATAAGATGGATAGAGTTTTAGAAGCGGAGATGGAGGGAAATAAATATAGAGATAATAATAAATACTGAAGGGGAGAGGGAGAGAAGCAAACAATTCAACACGTGGCTCTGGACTGTCGCGTTGAGGTGTTGCGTATATGTCGTATGGGTTTCCACATGATAAAGGTTAATGCAGGTTGGGAGGGACGTTGTTTGCAGTAACTAAGATGCGTCTTCTCAAAGCAGCTTTAGTTACGTCCGACTTAAATGCATTTATCTATTTAAATTCATTGACTATTAAAGGTCTTTAAGAAATTAAGTAAGTAAATTACAGTGAATTAAAATTGCCAAATATGGATTGAATAAATATAGCAAAATATGGAATCATAAGGATATGGATGAAAGGAAGATACATATATATATATATATATATATATATATATATATATATATATATATGTGTGTGTGTGTGTGTGTATATACACATACGTGTGTGTGTATATACACATACGTGTGTGTGTGTGTATATATATACACATATATATGTGTGTGTGTGTGTATATACACATATGTGTGTGTGTGTATATACACATACCAAAAAAATCCTCTTGCTACATGACTTCTGATTGATTAATTATTTTGACTTTCCATGTCTCACTGACTTTAGCAAATAGGGTACATACCTTTATAAATATTTGCTAATATTTTCTCGCCTCTGATGAGATGGTAGACATCGAAACCCTGTGGGTTAAGGAGATTGAATTTCGAAAGTATTCTTTGTCTTGCTTAGAATAATAAAAATCTTTGATATGAAACTCAAACACTTCATTTCAATAAGTTGTTTTTTTTTTAATTGATTAAATCACTACAATTAATTTATTTGCTCTATCTTGTATATCAAGCAATTCTTATTTAGATAGGCTAATACTTATAGAATATTATTGCCAGTAATATTTTGTAAATCTTATAATCACAGGTTTCCATACTAGCTGATTGTTGGATAATTTTATTCTGAAGAATATATAAACATTATATATATATATATATATATATATATATATATATAAAGTGAACGTGTCTGAAATGCTAGTATATCTATAAAAGTGAACGTTTCTGTCTGTTTGTCTGTCGTTGTGTCTGTGTGTCTGTGTACATTTTCCTACGCAATAACTCTGTCAATTTTCAGACTACAGACTCGAAATTTGATATACAGGGTACTGAGATTTGGAAAAATCTTTGTAATTTGTTTTCGGCCAAAAATTTACCTGGTAAGAGGTCGAAGTTCAACGATTTGACTTTGGAGAACTCTACCAAACTCCTCCGACAATTTTGGGTATAAACGCTTGAAATTTTAGATATAGGTTCCTTGGACATGGATCTAACTTAATAATTTGATTTGAGCCAAAAACAATAAATGTTGATGGGTCATAATAGGGACCAACGTTTAAAAAAAATTACTCCTGCGGTCTCTACCAAATTAATTAGACAATTTCAAGTCTAAACATTTGAAATTTTACATAAAGAGAATTCAGAGATAGGGCAAGCTTTTTAATCGGTTTGGGTCGAAAATTTGTGCTACCAATATATAAATGTATGTATGTATGTTTGCATGCCTGCCTAAAACTTTAGACAGAGGCGGTGGATTTTCACTAGATCAGTATCGTTTTGAAGCTCAACCATTCAGACGACAAATACCGAGAAATTGGCTAAAAACATTAATTTCTTCACCCTTAACTGGGCACTTTTCAACAGGGTTGGTCGTTTTTTTCGCCGATATTTTCGAAAGTCATCCCCTCTTTTTGATTGTTTAGCCTTAATATAAGCCTACGTCATTTCCACTTTGCCGGTAGTCGTAACAGCAAAGACGTCAGGTCTTTTCCCGGTCTTTTCCTCCTTCACGGTACGGGTTAGAGCCTGCCTTCCTACTACCACTTTTTTTTTGCTAACACACGCTTCCAAACACCCGGGCAACGCCGGGCACCTATGCTAGTATATATATATATATATATATATATATATATATATATATATATATATATATATATATATATATTATTCAATTGTGGTGGTCGAATTGTGTTATTTTGACCACATGTGTGGGTAAGCGTAGATATCTTTAAATACATTTTTAATCACTGGAAGTTGGTTATTAAGAACTTTTTATAACCCGACAAAGAAGTGGCATTTACCTTACGTGGATTGAACCAACTTCTTTCGAAGAAGGAACTTGCATGAGAGTATGAAATTCACATGCAATTCCAGGCTGCTTGTATGTCCTTGTTAGATTTTTGTCGTCTTGCACCTCCTGGTCCTGGATAAGACCTTAAACTATATCTGATGGTGAGGCCCCAGCTTGCGAGCTTTGGGGAGTGTGAAGCCACCCCTTAATTGCCATTGCTCCCAGGTCTATTCTGACCCGGGGTGGTAGTACCTGTTAGGGTCCCAACTATGGGTTAAATAGAAACTGACTTGAAAAAAAAAATCCAAATATATTCTGTTAAAAAATGTTTCTTCAAAATCACTGGGTTCGGCATTAAATGACCTGAAAAGGGCTGATATGCCGTAAAACAAAAACAATTAACTAACTTGCAACTCCTTTTATATATCGTACCTCAAGCTCAATGTTACTTTACTTCAATGATTAATAACGTAATTATGCCGTATGTAGAACTTCTGTCATTTCATTGAATTTATACATAGATATTAGTCGTGGATACGCCCATGAGCATCAGTCTTATTAAGAGTTGACCGTTATGGTTTCTTCTTTGTTTTGTCGAACTGGGATTTGTTTTGGATACTCTTAAGAAATTCACTTTCCCAGGTTTTACCTTTTCTCTTTTATAGGAGACTTTTTTTTTCAAGGTAGTCACCACTTATCAAGGACCGGAAGCCACTCGAGGATAAGGGTTGTTGTGTGTATAGTACGTTAGTTTTGGAGATCTGATAAAGTGTTTTACTTAAGGAGTCGGTTCATCAGGAATGTGTTCACATTGGACTTGAAGACATCCAGGTTGTAGTCAGGTGGGAAACAGGCATCCGGAACAGAGTTCCACAGGCGTGCACTTCTAAGAAAGAAGCTTTGTTCATGGAATCTACGTTTTGATTTTGGCACAGATAAGGAGTGGGGAAAATTGTTGACAGTGGTTTCAGCTAGGCGGGTGTTTATCGTGAAAGATTGGCGAAGGGGGACCAGAGATCGGTAGTAACGATAAAACAAAGACAGGCTCGCAACGTCTCTCCTGTGGAAGAGAGGTTGCAGGGAAGAGAAAAGGGCATCATCCACTAGGCCACGAAGCATATTTTGTACTCTGTCAAGGCAGTATAGGCTATAGGAGATAGTTTATGGCCAATCGTTTATGCCCCCCCTACTGTCGAATGCCGACTTAGGAATCTTTGCAAGGAAGGGGTGCATCGCTTCTTGTGTGCTGGTCTGTAACTTCCGGTTTTATGCCACATATTTTCTTGGTGAGAAGAAAGTTAATGCCACCTTATAGAGGACGATGAAGACCATTTTAAAGTCATAATGTGTTTTATTCGCCTTTTTTAGCATCTTTCCCGGCTGGCTCGTTTGTTGCTGTGTCCCTTCGTATGAACTTTATTCTGACCATTTTGACAGCTTTTTCATGACGCAACATCACATGGGGAATAGTGTACAGCACGTTTGTTATGATTACTTTGATTCGTCAGAATCCTATTTGCGTCTTGGATGTTATTTTCTGAACCCTCACAACGAAAAACCTTAAGCTAGTAATCTCTGGAGAGCACAAAGACCAGTGGCTAGGATCGAAGTGTGATATCTGTTTTGATACTGCGCTTCATCTTTTTCTGTGCTCGGCTTGTGAATAAGAAATCTTTCTAGACGAAAGCGATTTTTATTTTTGCCTCAATCCAGAATATTGTTTTTATAGAACTGATTTTCTTCACAATACACATTGACCTTGAGTTAAACTCTGCCCTCATGAGGGCGAATTAAATACAGTGCGGCTTGTTGAGGAGAGTAATTTTTTTCACATTAAGAACTGAACGTGTGTTTAACTCTGTCCTCGTGGGGAGGCAAGTAAACAAGGACGTTATATTGCCCAAAGCACTGCCGAAACAACTGCACAGCTTCTATTTCGATAAAGGGTTAGAGTTAAGATTATATCCCCTTTTTGACTTTAGGTTTCCACTACCTATTTTTTTTTTAATTTTTTTAGATAATGACACGTGGTCAATTAGCCAAGAAAGCCATCCTTAAAATGAAGTAAGTGTGGCACTTTGTCATAGAGGAAGATCACCATTAATCAGAAGAGGTCATATATTGCTTGTCACCGTCGTCCTGTCTGCGGAGCATGAACCAGAATTTAAAAAGGGCAGACACTCCTGATTATAATTCGATAAGGCAGCTTTCACATTTTGTTAGGAACACTTGTTAATCGATAAATTTAAGGAATTAATAAGAACAGTTTAAACCCATCAGATTACTTTAACGATAATTTGTATAAAAATGAATTTAATTGCACATGCGTTTCATCTATTTTGTTAATAAAGTATAAACAGAGTATAATTTACAGAATACACGTGTTAAACTTTACTAATAGCCATTTATTTTTTGACGGTTAAGTATTTGCAAAATCATCTGGATCTGGCCGGATTTGAAATTGATCTTTATCAAAAGCTGAAAGCAAAACATGTTTTCGATAAAAGTTGTTGTTTTAAAGTACAAATTGTAATAACATTTTTTTATTCGTTATTCTCAAAAGTGAAACATTGTTTTCTTTTTATTTACTGTAACTACATCGAAATATAGCGCTCAAATTAAATAATAATTATCATCATTAGGTTTCGCGTAAGCTTAAGGGAACATAAGAAGAAATTAATATTTAGAGAATCTTGCTTAATTGGTGTCTAATAATTATGGATCAAATTTAATGCAAATCTGATATATTTACGTTTTCTAAAGAGAAATTGTGTCCATAAAATATTCTCTAAAACTTCTTTAAAATAACTAAAAATACTTAAATTTAGCAAATATTTGGTATCTGCTTATTTTAGCGATTATTGGATATCGGCTAAATTTAACAACTATTTGATATCTGCTAATTTTAGCGGCTATTTGATACCTGCTAAATTTAACGACTATTTGATATCTGCTAAATTTAACGACTATTTGATATCTGCTAAATTTAACGACTATTTGATATCTGCTAAATTTAACGACTATTTGATATCTGCTAAATTTAACGACGATTTGATACCTGCTAAATTTAACGACTATTTGATATCTGCTAAATTTAACGACTATTTGATATCTGCTAAATTTAACGACTATTTGATACCTGCTAAATTTAACGACTATTTGATATCTGCTAAATTTAACGACTATTTGATATATGCTAAATTTAACGACTATTTGATATCTGCTAAATTTGACGACTATTTGATATCTGCTAAATTTGACGACTGTTTGATATCTGCTAAATTTAACGACTATTTGATATCTGCTAAATTTAACGACTATTTGATATCTGCTAAATTTAACGACGATTTGATATATGCTAAATTCAACGACTATTTGATATCTCCTAAATTTAACGACTATTTGATATCTCCTAAATTTAACGACTATTTGATATTTGCTAAATTTAACAACTATTTGATATCTGCTAATTCTAGCGACTATTTGATATCTTTACATATTGTTCGAATTTCACAAAAATCGGAATGATCTGTATTTTCCAGAAGGGCTTCCATTTCTTTCTTCCCCTCTTTGCATAAAACTAAATTAAACTAAATATTGACAACATTTGGCACACACCCCTATTCCTAGTTCTTATATTCAGAAATTCGTAATGGTAATTTAGTTTGTTTAGGAGTGTAAACACAAACATACAAACACACCTAACTTTATATATAGATAAAATTACCTTGTCTTTATATTACAATTAAATTTAGTTACATATAGATAAAGTAATTCGTTGTGTTGATTTTAATTTTTATGTGATTATTTAAGTGTTTCATATTCGTTATCGTATGTGCTACACTAAGTAATTTTTATAATAAGTTTTAGCTAAGTATTTGCTTAAATAAATTTATTATTAAATAACAGATCAGCCTAATAGCAAATTAAACTTGGCTAGTCAGAAGATACGTTTGACTTACCAGCACAAATGCTATCTAAGTTTAATAATGGTATTATTTTTTTTATCTTGGTAAAAATGAGAAGAAGAAAGGGTAATCTTGCCATAATGTTCAAATTTTTTCCTCGATCTGCGTGTCCATTGCTAATCTGACCTAATACAGTTATATTTTTGGTCCACCGACAAAAGGAGGGTGGACCTGTAAATTCACCCTTGTCCATTCAATAGTTCGTCCGTTCGTCCAATCGTCTGTCCGCACTTTTCTCAATAACTATGCCTTGTTCTTTTTTTTAATTTTGCACAAACATTGAACATGGTATGAGTAAAAAATTAACAGAAATCATTTTGCGGGAAAACTATGGTTGCCCCTCTACGGTGGCTTTCGGGTTAAATGGCTAAAATTGACACTTTTGTGCTTATTACAAAAAAATTGATGCCTTGGATTTTTTATAAAAATTTCTGAAAAGTTAGAACTAACTGATTTCTATATAATTTCGCTTGTCTATACTTCGCGGTAACTCTTGGGTGTGCCCCAGGGGCTTTTGGGGGCTAATAAAAACACTCTATTTTTGGGACTGTTTTTGACTTTTGGGCTAAATGGAGGGGGGCAAATGATGGGCTTGGTCATTTCTCTTTCTGCATGGTGCAGAACTCAAATTTACTTATGTTAAGGCCTAAAACTGCACCGTTTGTTCATTTTCACCAGGATTTGACTCCCCCGGGGACTTTTGGGGTTACATGGGGGGGGGGAAAATGCTGAACTAAGTCATTTTTTATGCCTCATTCACTGTACATTCACGGAGGGGGGGCATGCGTGCTTAACTTGTTGGATATTAAAGTCAGTCCTAATTAACATTTAAGTGAAAACCCAAAATGTTATGACTAGTCATTTTATTTGTAAATGTTTTACAGTGTAATCGACGATATCATATTTTTCTTATTGCTTCTTCCGGCACAGACGGTTGTTATATGAAACATTTTTAATAGACTCTGATCAAATTTTGTCTCGTTCTGTCTACCAACCTTCCAGCCTATGTACCATGGTCGAAGTCTTGCATCTCTGTGTTTGCTTAACAAGCACATCCATGGGATGTGTTTCGACGAATATTCTGCACTTGTAACAGATCAACGTGAATGCCGCCAATAAACTTGATTAGAAGCAAATTCCCACCTCTTCATTCTGGATGTTTCCAGATGCTGTAAAAAGTTACACTTTTTTATTTTCTTTGCTCAGAATTCTCTTCCTCTTACCAGGACTTTACCGATATGCAAATATTTAAATGTAATGTGGACGAATATCTTGCTGTCCATATTTCCAATAAAGATCTGGCTACCCACAAGGGCACATTACGTCTCAATGGCAATATGCTTCGATTTGATTTGGATTTTAAAAAGTTTTTTAAATAAGTAGATTCGACTGTATTGTTGAGAAGCGTTTAGGTGCAAGGCAACGACGAGTATCCTTGCTAAACCAGCTTCATGCAAACAAACGAAGTCACTCACGCATTTGAACAAATCGTAGGCAATAAAACTAAAGAAAACAGTCAATATCAACTGATCGAAAACTACATATAATTGCCAGACAGCCTATTTAATATTTATAAACCACTTAATAAGGTAAACAGACTCGTTGACGCTGTGTTACTAAATGCCCTCACCGTCAACTACCGTTCGCGATAAATTTAAATACGCAACCAATGTTTTAGAATATCCCGCTAAGAAAATAACGCAGTAACAACGTTATAAAAATGCTACCAAAATGTCCGTCTCTGTTGAATTCCGTCAACGTGTCTGAAGCTTTACATTGTAATGTTGTAAAACGTTACACAAGCATTCCGTGTTAGACATCACATCTCAGCAATATTAGAAAGATTAGCCTGGTAAATTAACACATTGGGTTAAAGAACAAGGTTGAACGTGATTTTCTATTTAAGATCAAAAGAAGGGCATATGTGTCTTTGCCGTGACGTCACTGTCACATTAAGCGGCGTAGAATAATTGGTAAAGAGAATTGGGTCTCTTTCGTCTGACCCTCCAGAGAGGGCAGTATAACTGTTTTCCTCCGACTTGTAGGGGTGCTTTTTAGGTGTACTAGCAGTCTGTTCTGCGTTGCCCGGTCTTGAGATTTTTTTAAATTACATTTTCACCCCAAACACGGCACACAGCCACTTTGTTGTAGGGGGCTACTATCAGGGACATAGGCATCAGGGGTACTGTGTAGGGAGTTGGGCAGCAAGATGTCGGTTCACGTTGCACTTGAACTTCTGTATGTCAGTACAGTTGGGGAAGTCTAGCTGTCCTGGGGAAGAAACTACTGAGGTAGAAGGCCCTCTTACATCTAGGAAGCTCTACTGTGAAGGGGTGGGATTTAGCTGCTTGCCTAGTTTGTCGGGGGTATTTACGTCAAGAGGGCACAAGTGCTTGCATTTCGTCAGAGCATTCACCGTTAAAGTACTTGTAGAATAGGCAGAGGGATGCAACATTTCGTCGATGTGACATAGGCTGAAGTTTAGATGACAGTTCAGGTCCTATCAGATTGGCGACTCTCTTTTGACTCTTGTCTAGGAGCGAGAGAGTAGTGGCAGATGCACAAACCCAAATATGACAGCAATACTCCATACATGGGCGAATGGTGGCCTTATAGAGGTATAGGATACTTTAGAGCGTTAGTAGCCTACTGAAGGAAGCCCTTTTTTCTTTCCTGCTACCTCTTTCCCACAGAAGACACATTGCGAGCCTGTCTCTGCTTTATCGTTATTTTCATGGCAAGTGTTCGTCTAAGCTCCAATCTATCCCACCCCCTCGCCAAAATGTCACGAAACCTCAAGCCACTATCTTCGCCTACTCTTTATCTGTGCCTAAATCTAAACGAAATTCGATGAAGAAAGCTTCTTTCTTAGAATTGCACGCATTTGGAACTCTCTTTCGTTTGCCTGTTTTCCAGCTGATTACAATTAAGCTGTCTTCAAGTCTAATGTAAACAAGTTCTTAATAAGCCATCCCCTTAAGTAATCCAATTTACCAACTTTACACTATTAACGATTACTACGATATTGTCCCTTTGACTACTGTGCACTCATTAACCCTTATCCTCGAGTGAACTCTGAGCTTTGATAGGTGGTGATTCCTGTGTAAATATATATTCGCCTGCCATACGCTTTTTGAAAAATGGAATCACCCGATCAGCGAAGACAAGATTCAAGCAAGTAAGGACGTCCGGGCGGTTTACAATACCCCATCCTCCCCATATCATATATTACCTAACCTCTCGCTCCACCCCCAATCCAACAAAATAACCTATACCTCCAATATTACCAATTAAAACACCAAATAATCTCATCTACCATACAAAATTACCTAGTAATCTGCGTCTACTACTATTTCTAGCTTAATTTACCCGCCCAACCCCAACATATCCGACACACAATTTCCACAATTTGCTGTGGGGAACTATTGTACATGCAAATATATGGGTTTGCACCTGCACATGTGGGCACATATTGAAATGTATATCCACACAATGCTTTACATGCATGGGTGTATATCTTAATACGTAGATGTCTCGATATAACTCTGAACATAAATTGATTTATAAGGTGTTAAAAACCAACTACCCCAATTTAGAATAGTAATTAAAGTAATTTAAGTATTTAATCCCATAAAATTACCCTAGACTCCTCCCTAAACTCTACAATTATATCTACCTAGAACTATTATCCCACCCGACTATTAACCATACAATCGTCTAGAGCCCACATTCCCCTTTTCTACTTATTAGAAATATAGTTCAATATCCTCCTGAATACTTTAATAGTTTTTATGTAACCAACTCACCTTCTTATTTATTAGACGTACCCCGTTCCCTCCTAATATTCTGTCTCTTTAAGTACTCCACTTATCCTTTATTTCCATATGTGTGTGTGCTTTTATATGGGTATGCCTGAAATACTATTATCTTTAACGCACCTACTTACTCATCTATATGTGCGTATATGTATCTTTGTATGTATGTGTATGTGCGAGCGTGAATGGGTCTATATATATTTATATGTATTTATATATGTGTTTGTATATGTACATGTATGGTGTTTATACTCATCGGTCGTGTATATATGCATGGGTATATGTTTGTGTATCTATATCTTTGTATACATATATATGGGTGTATTTATGTATATGTATGTGTACGCATGGGTGGACGTATGTATGTGATTATATCTATATCTGGATATATATGCGTGTATATATATATATATATATATATATATATATATATATATATATATATATATATATTTGCAATGCCACGGCTTACAGAGCCCTCTCCACCCACCATGCTATTTGATCCACGACTGGAACTTAGGTTGCTGGGCAACAGAGCATATTCCACACACCGCTGGGTCATATATGCCGCAGCTTACAGGGTCTAAGCTCCTCTGGAGGTTTCTGTCAGGGTTACCTCACCCTTAGCCTTTGGTTAAATAATCTTGGCCCATAAGGCAGTTGAGGTTCAGTTATACGGTGCAGGACAGCATCTTAAAGCTCTTCCACGATGATATGAAGGCTGTGATCAACGTTGGGGGAAAGCTGGCTGATCCTATCTCAGTAGAAAATGATGTTAAACAGGGAGACATTCCAGCACCCACACTCTTTGCGTTGTATTTTACTATGGCCTTTCGGATGACATTTGGGGGTGCTCTGATGGTGTCTATATTCGTTACCGAACTACTGGGGTTGTTCAACATTAGCGCTTCAATGCAAATACAAAGGTACTCACGAACATGATTCGTGACTTGCTCTATGCGGATGACTGTGATCTGGTGGCTCATACGGTGACTGATATGCAGCATCTTGTGGGCGCCTTTGCGGTTGCCTGCAGCGCATTGGGCCTGACCATCAATCTGAAAAAAAAACTGTCTTAATGTATCAGCCTGTTCCGGGCATGCCATACTATGAGCCATCAGTTTATATCTGTGGGTCAAGGATAGCGGTTGTCACTAAGTTTGTATACTTGGGTAGCACACTGAGTATATCCGGTGCCCTGAACGATGAGATATCGTTACGGATCAGCAGGGCAAGTGATTCCTTCGGAAAGTCGGACAGGCGTTTGTGGAGATGTAATGGGATCTTGCTGTCAACTAAGATTAAGGTTTATGCTGCATGCGTTCTCTCTACTCTCTTATATGGTTGTGAAACTTGGAAAATATACAGGGAGCATTAGAGACGTCTCGAGCGAGTTCACCAGATGTGACCACGGCGAATCTTAGGTGTGGGTTGGCTAATGTATGTCAGTGATGTGGAAGTGCTTGAACGGACCCAATGCCTTAGCATTATGTGGTGAGGGTGTTAGACAGTCGACTTCCCAAACAACTCCTTTATGGCGAACTCGCCGAGGGAAGACGTATGGCTCAAAAGCGTAAATTGAGATTCAAAGATTGTTTAAAATCCACATTAAAGAAATGTGAGATTGATGAAAGAACCTGGGAGAGCCTTGCTTCGGATCGCGGAGGGTGGAGAAGGACCTTGCGGGAGATGTGGGCAAGTTTGAGGCGGATCGAACCCAGTATGAGCGGCTGAAGCACGATATCCGGAAAGGGAGGGTGAATGGAGTCGTGGATGGGAAGAAACGTCAAATTGGTCTGGAGTGTGAGGTGTGCGGAAGAATATGTCTGAGCAGAGCTGGGCTGATGAGCCACCCGACTACTCATCGGCGCAGTGGGCCACAAATCAGTCTTGAGTTGCTACAGTTAACCTGTGTCAACTGCGGGCGAACGTACAAAACGGCAGGCGGTTTGAAACGGCATTTGATCCTACATAAAAAAGAACATCAAGAACGTGTTGCTAGTGGTGCACATGTCTGTACAATGTGTGTCAGGAAATGCAAGAGTTTGGCAAGGCTTAAAAGACACATTTGTGCGGTCCATCACTGAATGTTTTCGTGTTTCTATATACCGTTTTTTTTGTGCTATATCGAGTGATGGCAATGTTCGAAAGCGAATTTGCTGTCATCATTTGCAATACACTGGACACTGAAAATAAGGTTAGACATAACTATTACCCAAAACACCATGTTAGACATATATATATATATAAACTGAACGAAACTACACGAACCCCTTATTCATTATAACTTAACCACCACCTTCATAACTTTTAACTTTTAAACCTTCAGGTCCCCTATATCGGTCCAACCACATTTAAACTCCTAAACATCCCACTAACCATATAACTATTAATATAGCATAACCTAATTGTGAATACTCTAGCCTAATTAATAACTTACTACTTACATTCATATCTCCGATACATATAATTTTAAGCACTATATACACAAAACTAAACCTATTTACACCTTCACTGCATTTAATTTACAATCATCATTCTTCCTCCTTTTCCTCCTATTATCTCTATCATTTTTACTTTTTTAGTTTATTCTATTTCTATTTTTTATTTTTATCTCTATTTTTATTTAGATCCCTATATATATATTTTTCACCTATGTAACCATTTACAATCAACTAATTACTCCCATGTGCGTGTAGTCCTGTACCTGTATTGCTTGCACTATGGGTATATAAGGATGGAATAATGTTGCCACATCTGGGCTGGAGCTGCTAGAAAGGACTTGTCCTACCTTGATAGAGTTCAAAATAGACTTCGCAGCCTCGTAGAATATGTTCTTTTCTCTTTCCTGCAACCCCTGTCTCACAGAAGACATGTTGCGAGTTTGTCTCTGATGTATCGTTATTTTCATGGAAAGTGTTCGACTGAGCTTCAGTCTATGGTCCCTCCTCGACAAATTTTCATAAGAAACACTTGTCTAGCTTAAAACACTATCAATAATTTCCCCCACTCTTTCTCTGTGCCTAAACCTAAACGTAGATTCCATGAACAAAGCTTCTTTCTTAGAACTGCACGCCTGTGGAATTGTCTTCCGTTTTTCTGCTTTCCGGCTGACTACAATCTGAATGTCTTCAAGTCTAACGTAAACAAGTTCTTGATGAGCCGTTCCATATAAGTTAACAAATTTACCGAATTTATTACTATATTGTCCAATTTCTACTGTACACTCTTCAACCCTTATCCTCGAGTGGCCTCTTGGCATTGATAATGTGGTGATACCTTTGTAAAATATATATATATACGTGTACCTGCAAACTTATACCAATGCCCTTTGTAACCCTGTCACATTTGACCCCTATTATCAGACACCCCGAACTAGTATATTAAACCATACAATCACCCCAGCACATTATCCTAGCCTTCCATCTATCTCTTCCAGAATCTAAACCTATATAAACATTAGGACCTACGAGCCACTATAACCTAACCCCTACCTAATGAGCAAGGCAACTCCATACAGACCCCCAAATATTAAACCAACAACATGTATTGGAACATATTTTATCACGCATCTACCTAGCCTCGCCTTATTAATTATACCGATTTATTTATCCTACTTTACTTTATTTACTTAGTATGAATATACACATGTCTATGTATATATGTGTATGTCTGTATATATGATATATATATATATATATATATATATATATATATATATATATATATATATATATATATATGTGGGTATGGATGCGTGTCTGTGGGTACGTGTGTATGTATGTACATCAATATCTTTTTGGAGATCTGTATCCCTACATATGTATATGTATGTGTATATGTGTGTATATATGTATATTTGTGTGTGTGTGCGTGTATTTGCATGTCTGTTTGCATGTATATTGTATATATATATATATGCGTATGTATGTATGTATGTGAATATGTATGTATGTAGGTGTGTGTATATATATATGCGTATATGCGTGTGTGTTTGCATATGTATTCACTTTAACTTTTGGACTTAAGTTCGATGTAACTCAACCTACTTCGAGAAGACGCATCGTGGCTGCTACGAACAATCTGAAATGAACCCATAACATGTCAAACGCATACGTACGAAAATCCTCTCTCTCTCTCTCTCTCTCTCTCTCTCTCTCTCTCTCTCATCTACTTCATATATCTGGTTGAACAACTAAAAACCGCCTAACTACCACCTTATATTATCTATTAAATCTTAAAACCTAAAATTGAAATTCCCCCTCCTCCTCTTACCTCTCCCTTTATCTCCCTCTCCCCCTCCCTATATTCCTATATTTCTATCCGCGCCTAGCTGAATTTCCTACCCCTATACACAATTTAATCTAAACCTCAAAACTTAACTATTGTCGATCTCCGCCCCTTCCCCTTATTATCTTCCCCCTTTTTTTCCTCGTACTTCCTCTAAAATCTTTCTTTCAAATAATAATAACCATTTCTGTAAGGTCTGACGAGGTTGCTGGATCGTAGATATGATTCGGCAACCGAAACATGTGTAACTAAAAAGATAAAACGGCAATAAAGAAATAAAACATATATATATGTGTGTGTGTATATATATGTATATATATATGTGTGTGTGTATATATATGTGTATATATGTGTATGTGCGTGTGTGTATATATATATGTGTATACATATATATACATATGTGTGTGTATATATGTGTATATATAAATATATGTATATATATACATATATATATGTGTGTGTGTGTGTGTATAATGAACGCCAAATTTATGGAGTGTTTTTAATTTTCATAACAGAGTCTGTCTTTTAAAATCCACCAAAAATGAGGTAATTTTCTAATCAATATAAAATTTTCACCGATTAATAAG
The DNA here is from genome assembly GCF_053919585.1 of Euprymna scolopes. Classification (NCBI taxonomy): domain Eukaryota; kingdom Metazoa; phylum Mollusca; class Cephalopoda; order Sepiida; family Sepiolidae; genus Euprymna; species Euprymna scolopes. The sequence goes on from NC_136484.1 coordinate 93,238,714, forward strand.
TAAAAAATGCACTTTATAAGCATGTAAGGTTTTTTCATACTCGTTGCATAAATATATTTTTGAGGACTTCCTTGGTCATTTGTCCCTTGTTCAACGCCTTAGTCCAAGCGATTCAGTAAGCACACACTTATTTTGTGGTAGGAGGATAAATGGGTGTAGAAAAACAGAAACAAAACATTTCACAGGATGCTTTTGGTATTGAAGATTGAAATCCGAAATTTTAACATGTTTAATTCTTTTATCTTTTGTGTTTTGGCGTGTGAGATTCGTTGAATATATTATCAATAATTATTATCTTTCAGATGAGGATAAAACATTTTTTTATGAAAACTTTTAAATGTTCAAAAATAGATGTGCCAGTACATAAGGAATGCTTTAAAAATCGATTAAAAAGACAGGGTGTGAAATTTATAAGTATTAATTATTTGCAAGTGTCGTTTTACGTAAGATTTTTTCAAGATATTTTACGTTTTACAAAAAATTGTTATCTCCCTTTTTGAAATTCAACTATAACTGTGAAGACATGGCTTTCCGTAGATGATGGTTGTAACACTCCAACAAGGTTAATCTCCCTAGAGGATTACCAAAATCGACTCTTTTAAGGGCCACCAAATTCTATTCGAAGTCTTTGTCAACCTGATTTATGCAATAAAGAACTTGGGAAAATAGAGTATGATCTAATTTATGGAAAAGAGTGTGGGTCATTGGTTATTTTCAATTAGAAAATAAGGAAAAATGATTTTAATCATGAAATTAAAAAACTAACTAAAAGTGATATTAATACTGAAGAATATAATGCTAAAAACTTAGTTTTGATGTAAAAATAGAAAAAAGCAGTTTTTCTTTACTTTTAACAAGTATTAGGAAAAATTTAAAGGTTGATTAATTAATTATCATGAATAAAACATTATAAAGCTAAATTTAACATATTTTACCATAAATGGCGTTCGTAATTATAATTTTATTCAATTATTTTAATAAAACGTATTTTCATGTCTAGTCACATTTAAAGCCATGGAAAGGCTTAAATAAATATGTATATGCGACTTGGTTCCCATACCTAAAATCCAAGATGGCGGCGGTAGGTAAAATGTACGTGTTCATGATAAAAAATGGAATTATTTGAATTTATTAAAATATAAGTTAATCATATTCTAATAGTACTGCATATTCTTATAGCCAATCATAGTAATTTATATTTAGACATAAAGAGTTAGTTTTATTGATTCGAAAACCTTTTAAACATATTTGTTTTATTTACATTCAGCGAGGACTGGGTTAAACGCGTTTTTTTTTCGTTTTTTTTTTTTAAATTTAAAACTTAAAATTCTAAAAAAAAAATTATAGAAAAGTATTATATTATTCTGCTTTTAACATAATAAACTTCGGGGTTTTATCTTTCTGATAAAACCCTGAAGTTGTGCAGAAATAACGGATTTACATGGATTTTGATAAGCTTTAGGAAAAAAGCAGTTTTCGATCAATTGGCAGTCACTATACATATATATATATATATATATATATATATATATATATATATATATATATATATGCTCTGAAGATAAAATAAAAACCACGATAGATTTTTTAAAGCCCCAATTAAAGCTTTCTTTTCTGGTTTCCTGGCTGAGAACAGAAAACAAATTATGGAATCAGAACAGATACTACTTTACTACTGGTAAACACGATATAGTTTCAGAACCTTGTTAAATAAGGTAAAAGTATTCGTGCATTTTTGCATTATGCATACACATATACACTGTTTTTTATGGCAGCGAACTTTAAATTGACAACTTTTTTTTTAATAATTGCAGATTTGACAACTATCGGTTATTTTGGATTTAACTTGGTTTGGAATTTCATAATAAAGAAACTGTTTGCCATGCAACGTTTGCAAATTGTGCATATTTATTTAAGAAAATCATTTTGAAGCAATTGATGAGCGAATAATTTCCTGAAACGGACCTGTCAACTGGCCACCTCGTTCGTACGATTTATCCAATTAAGATCTGAAAAGAGATGCAGAGATTTAGTCATTTGTCGTGTCATTTTTTTACAATGCATTAAGGTATGTATTCTGTACACGTTGTAAACTTCATATCTTGGGAGCTTATTATATTCTCTTTTTTTTTTCACAATGTATAAAAAAAAAAAATTAAAATTGCTTAAAATATGCAGAAAACATTATAGTAATTGCTTTTTCACTTTCCAAAACCAAGTTATGTTTTGGCAAGTCCAAAAACAGAAACAACAATTTTCTACTACTACAAAAAGATAAAAAGAAAACGAAACGAAACGCCATGCATGCATATGTAAGTGTATGTAGAACTTTAAGTATAAAACCTTTTTTTTCCTAAATTAAAAAAAGAAAAGAAAATTTTCCAAAAGTAAAGACATAAAAATTTTATTTTTTTGAAATTAAAAAATTAAAAAAATTGACATTAAAGAACGCGAAAAGTGTTGATATGCCGTAAAAAATAAAGATATTCAAACTAATCATTAAGCTTTATTATCCATATCCGTGAAACTTCACACGAAGGACGGATGCGACACAAGGTTCAATTTCAGTGTAAGAAAAGCCATAAGTACAGCGAAGGCGCAGAACTGCGGTTGATGATTGTCTACTTGCATGATTACGTCACAATAAGATACAATAGAACCCCGGGATACGCCATTAAAACGTAGTAACAAAATACTGTACATTATATAATACCCATGTATATAAGCAAATAACATTATAAATAACACCGTTAAGCGGGGAAAATGCCGTAACCAGGGTCCGTAAAAACATCGTATTCCACATCGTAGCCTGAAAAAAAAAATTATCCTCGGTCCACCCTATCCCGAGGTTCTACTGTATTATATTTTAACATCTTTTTTATATTCTTTTTTTTTAAAGAATACGTTTTGTAATGTCCCGATTTGTTGCGGTTACTAGTACAAATTAAAGATATAGACTGTGTAAACACGTAATTAGACAAAGCACTTCTCCAGTTAAACCAAATAAAAATGCGTAATGTATTACAATAAATCTAAAACTGTTCCTTTAATTATTGAAATTAATATGAGTAAAACACCTGAAATAAGTTTCACTGATGTAATGTACCAATTTAATTGCCCATTAGACGATTGCCATCTCGATGACGTAAAATCGTTAACTGCAACATCGAATGCCCCACCCATAACACGGTCGCGACGTCTAACTAAACATTTAACAAATTAATACTTCTATCCGGAACCATGTAGACATGCAGATCAGCAGAAAGCAACCAGTTTCACAAATTCCGAACATTGGTGTCAACAGAGTAAGCATTGCTCATAAATACAAATACGAATCTATAAAACTTTATTAAGACACTGCTGACTTCAAGTGCAAGCACGGCGTTCTGGTCGTGTTTGAAAATTATTAAATAACTAGTGGGATCCGTTCCCCGGTGTTGCCCAGTGGCAGCATACCTCACCTCCGCATAAAAAAGTAAAGTACGGTCGTTGGTGGTGCCCCCCGACGTCCCCATGTTAAGAACGGTTTTTGGAATAGACCTCCGTTAACCTCCCCATGGTGAGAACAGCTGTCGTAATTGACAACCCTAACCCCCGCAAGTACATTACAGTGTAGGATGCACGTATTTATATCTTGAAAATTAACTGTCTGCGCCAAATATATAAATGACCTTGTCTTAATGGGTATACTCGAAAATAAATTTTTGATTTTGATCTAATATAAAAATTCCATCAGCCTCCTGCAATTGCATTCAAGAGGAGGTATATTTGCTGATGGATAAGGCTAGGACAACAGCATAGTTTTCCTTGTTTTTACTTTCGGGTATATATCCAGCACAGTTAGACACAATTAATTAATCGAGAACCACATCACTCTACATAAAAACATATACCAATGGATAGATACCTGAGTATCAAAGCAAGAAAAAGAACATGCTGTTGTCATAGCCCTACAGATGAGAAACGCTCTTTTTTTACATACCAAGACGTTATTTCGTACAGGGCTAGGCATTTGCATACGTGTGTCCGCGCTCTCTTACATTACGAATCAACGATTGCCCTAACTAATATCACCTTTCCCGAAAGTTTAACATTCAAACGCCTTAACCTAACATTCCCAGGTAACATGAATTGGAACAAATACATAGAAGATACTGATTTCGGATATGTGACAAAAGATATATGATTCCCGGTAAAAAAAGAAAAATAGAGGTAAAAAAATCCAATGAATTTAACGAACTTTGTATAAGAGTGCTCAATGGAAAGTAGAGCAATATATACTTTTTATTTGTTTTTGCATAAACATTTGAGTATCGCTACACATTCATGAAATATGTTTCAGTCAACTCGTTATAAATATCTGAAGACATCATTAGGCGATGTTGCTTTTCCAACAATTCAGCCCTTAATCCGCAAATAACTCTCCTTTACCCTCTGTATATTTTAAATTAAACGGCTTTTTCATGAACAGAATTTTATTCACAAAACTTCGATAAAACATATTATCGCGGGAATGTTACCGTACAAACTACAACATTTTTTCAAGCCTAGTACTAATAGATATCTATCTTCCATCTATCCTGTGAATAAATTAACTGTAATGTTCAATAGTTTCATGGTACTGAAAATCTCACTAACTGTTACCCTCGAGTGGTATTTTACCTCAGGATTTTGTAAACCATTATTAAAAAATGTGATTTTGCTGTATTATTAAGACCCTGAAATGTCTGCCAACGATCCTATTTATTATTTGGACCAGGAAAAGATCGATGAAGGTTCAGTCCTGTTTGTCAGATTTTAAGCGATTCTCAAATTGAATTTGATAAATATATAAATCAAAATCACTATTTATACCACGTCTTAACCATTTACTGACGTCGTACATGACGTCAAAGGCCACGGATAAATATTTAACGACACAGACTGAAAATCATGGTGTGCCAAATTCGAATCCAGTTCATTCTACAGAACCTCTTTAATCAAACGCACATCTGATATCGTGTCAAAAATCTTGGACAATAGGTGAATAAAAAATAATTTATTTAATAAGGAATTTCAAGCCATCAAAGTTAAAACCTACTCGCGGCTGAGCGATAATGAAATGGCCAGATTGATATCTGGATGAAGGTATGTATTGTTACAGAGTTGAACATCTTCATACACCACCCACGCACAACGAAAGCCGACGCACAAAACAGCGCTTCTACCATCCCTGTAGAAAATACATCGTTTATAGAATCTGTGAAACAACAGACAAAAAATGGGAACGGAAATGAATGTAACAAATTTGCAGAAAGAAAATCTGAGGTCCATTTTTTTTTTCATTCTTTATCTATATGATGACAAAATTTGTGGACCTTGCTTGCTTTTTTGCTTGCTTGCCTTTTGTCGTCGACGACACGTACTTCCCCACATCCTCCCTCACCCCTACACATCCCTCCAAAACCCCTACCGCTTACAATCACAAAGTATACACCCCACTTTCTTCCAGAATAGAAACCACACTTATAAAAACGGTCCTGGATATGACCTTAAACTATATCCGTTGGTGAGGCCCCACATTGCGGGCCTTGGGGAGTGTGGAGCCACCCTTTAATTACCCTTGCTCCCAGGTCCACGCTGACCCGGAGTGGTAGTACCTGTTAGGGTCCCAACTATGGGTTAAATAGAATCTGACTTTAAAAAAAAATACTCCATTAAAAATCGTTCCTCAAAATAACTAGATTCGCCATTAAATAACCTGAAAAAGGTTGATATACCGTAAAACAAAAAAAAAACAACAACATACTTATAAGAAAAAAATAATGTAATCTTGACTCTCGTTTCAATATAAATTCTTTTTTGGTCTGATGAAGTGGGATTCCACTGAAACATGTATACCCATATGTAATCCAAAAAAAAAAATTAATGCCAGCTCTTATGTTTTATGCACTTTTTAATACTCCAGCGTGTTTCATTCGATTTGCATCAAGAAAACCAAACGATACCACCATTATAAATACACGCACGCACACATATATGTTAGTTTTGATCTTACTACTATATATTAGCTTTAATCTAATAATCGATACTGGATCAACTCTAATAACAAATACGTAATCTACATGACTTAAAATATCACATTAACCGTATCTTACTCCATGACAACATGCTAGTATCATACTAATTGTATAACCTCCTCATTTTACATGAGCAATTATCCCTTTTACTTCGGAGCCTTGCGAGTTATTGGTTATCTATGATGATACGTGGAGTAGTGTCTAGGAGGCTATAAATTTTACTTTATTCACAATTAGCAGTTCAGCCCGGCTTTGCGCGGACCCTATGTACTGTTCATAACTTTATGTGCATATATATATATATATATGTGTGTGTGTGTATATATATATATATATATATATATATATATATATTCAAAAGTTTGATTCATGTCCAGGTAACCTACATCTAAAATTTCAAGTGTATAGACCCAACATTGGCGGAGACATTTGGTAGAATCTGCAAAAGATGAACTCTTTCAGCTTTGACCTCTTGACGGGCAAATTCTAGTCCAAAAACTAATTAAAAAGCTTGCAACATGTCTGAATATCCTTTTTGTAAAACTTAAAATGTTTAGACCCAAAACTGGCTGAATAGTTTTTGTAGAGACAGCCAAGGTCGATCCTTTTGAAATTTGACCCTTGGTAGACAAATTTGACCCTTGGTAGACAAATTTGACCCTTGGTAGACAAATTTGACCCTTGGTAGACAAATTTGACCCTTGGTAGACAAATTTTTGGGCAAAATTTCGATTAAAAACTTGTTCTATGTCTGAAGACACTTCATGTAAAAGTTCAAATGTTTAGACCAAAAATTGTTTGAGTAATTTGCTAAAGGCCGCAGAGGTCATTTTTTTTTAATTTTACCGCATTTTTGACTCCTTAATATTTATTCTTTTTGGCTTGAATCAAATTAAAAGGTTTGATCCATGTCCAAGTAACGTACATATAAAATTTGAAGTGTTTAGACCAAAAATTGGCTGACAAGTTTAATAGAGTTTTAAAACGTCAAATCGTTGAACTTTGACCCCTCGACAGCCAAATTTCTCTGCTGAAAACAGAGCAAAGAGATTTTCCCAAACCTCAATACCTTTTATGTCAAATCTCGAGTATGTAGACTGAAAATTGATAGAGTAGGTGGTTAGGGAAATGAACACACACAGACACACACACTCACAGACAATTTCACTTTTATAGATATAGATATTCAACATGCACTTTTTAAAGGCACAAGAACTGAATACTTCATATTAATAAGCGGCCATGAGACTAATTTTGCCCCGTAGCAAATAAAAAAAAAACTTTCATTACTTTAAGACATAAGTCAACATTACGTGGCTTAGCTGCTTCCCAATTGTGGCAGATAGTGGATGTTATTTATCTAGACGTATAAGTGTATACACACACAGCATTGGCTGTGTCCCTAAGTTGAAAGCCTGACAGTGTTTCCGACACAACTCTCATGCCCTCATCCTCCTCTTCAAGCAGTATATTAAATAACTATATGAAAACTGTATTCAGTCTAATCCAAACGAGACAGTCTTTGTATATCTGGGCAACGGGCCCAAACAGATCGAGTCTTAGTAGGCAGGTTATTTGCTCAGCACTGTTCTGGTGAATCGAAGCGTAAATGCTGCGCGTCCCCACATGTAAGTAAATATCTCAAACCGGTATCCCATCTAAGGAAAGCAGTGTTACCGAAATAAGTATTTCATGTCTTCGATCTCACCTCCAGCAGCGATACTTTCCACCCCGCGAGGTTCTTTTTTTCTTCCTTTCTTATTACTAACACCACCTTTTTCTTTTCTAAATACCCGTCATCCTTTGCTGAGTTCGCGGCAAACTAGGATTGGTCTACATTATAATATATTATATATACGTATTACATATATGTATATATCAATATATATATATATATATATATATATATATATGTATATATGTATTTTATATATGTATATATAAATATACTATATATAAGTATGTATATGTATTATATATATGTGTATATATGTATGTATATATGTAATATATATATATGTATATTTATACATATGTATATCTATGTATTATATATATGTAGTTATGTGTATATATATGTATATATATATATATGTGTGTGTGTATATATATATGCGTGTATATATATATATGTATATATATGTGTATATATATGTGTGTATATGTGCGTATATATATGTATATATATATGTGTGCATATATATGTGTGCATATATGTATGTACATATGTATATATGTATTATAGATACATATGTATATATATGTATCAATATATGTGTATATATATGCATTGTATATACGTATATATATGTATTATACACAGACACACACACACACACACACACACACACATATATATATATATATATATAATCCGAGAGAATGGGGTAGAATGGAGAAAATTGTGGTATGTACGATGTTATCGAAAATTCCATACTTCCCCAATATTCACGCCCTCCAAAAGACTTGAATAAAACATGTTTAGTTACCCGAATAGATTGGGTTCCGATCCGGCCAATCCTGCATGTTGTTCTATTCTTGTCTGTTTTCTTTTTTTTTTTTAATTGTATAAGATATATATTTTTATTTATTTATTAAGTTATTTCACTGATGTTTTATTTTTTCTTGAATGATTTTTCCGTGTTAGGTGATTTTCTCTGGCTCGAATATATATATATATATAGTACGTGTCGTTTACTGGGTTCAAAAACAGCCTACAGAAAATGGACTGTGATTGATGAAAGTATGATAGGTTATGAAAAGGAGGAGGTTGGAAAGAGATAGGTTTTTGCTACTCAAAAATTTTACCCTAAGCAAAATATGATGAAAGTAAAGATAATTTTCGCAAAAATATATTTTTTATAATTATTTTGTTTCCATTCGTAGCAAAGTATGACCAACAAAATGATGTTTCCTTACAAAGAGAAAATGTTATATATATAATAATATAAATATACAAGAAATAAATGTTACCGTAGTCAATAAAAATTACTTTTATGGTAGAAAAGTTCATTGATTTGTATTTTTAAGTAGTTTGTAAAAAAATTGTTTTAAATTCACAAACCGGTTTAAAAAAAAATCAAAATGGCAGCGACTTTGACATGGAGAGCCCCGTTCTCAATTTGAAAGAGGGCCACCTGAGCATTCTGTGTTAACAATTTAAGAGAGTTCCGTCAACGTAAGGAACTTTTATAAACATATTTTAATGTTTTCCGTTATTTTGTGCTTGAGGAATATTCGATTATGGCATGTGTAGTTCATATAAAAATTCATTTAAGTAGTTATCGCCTCAAATTTCGTTTTAATTTCGGTTATTTTAAGTAAAGATATTAAAGACTATTTCAAAACAAAAAAAAGCATGAACTGAACTTTTATTGACTATGATAACATTTATTCATTGTACATTTATTTTTTCGGGTAGTCGTTTGTTGGCTTTTCTGCTAAACACTCTTACTAAATAATATCGACGAAATATCGAAAAACAAAAAAACAAAAACAATTTTTAAAAATAAAGAAGATTTACTTTAGTAAAATAATCCGAAAGAAGAAAATGGGAAATAAAAAAGTAAACGTGTAATTACCTTAGTTTTATAAAGCAAAGAATCGCTATAAATATGAAGAAAATGGCGCTCTTTTCAAGCAGCACAGCTTCGTGTAACTTTTAAAGTATTGAACGGTGTAGTATTGCGCCGTCAGATTCA
>NC_136484.1:93250973-93268473 GCF_053919585.1 Euprymna scolopes
CTGATAAAACCTCTCAAGCGCAATTGTGATGTTAGACTGTATAAGGATGTAAATCTGTGGTCAAATAAATGGATTCGACATTAAATAGCATAAACTGTTTGATATGTTGTACAAGAAAAACAAAAACTAAACAAAGAACCTCCTACGAGATAGCGATGTGTTGTTTTTCTCAGACCAGTTGTACAAATCGCACAACTACGTAGTCAAGACCAACTTTACTTTGATAGGCTTTGAGTGTGATTTCTGCGAAGACCTTATAATGTATTTACAAAATATATTAGATTTAGATGGTTGCGTTGAATTACATTCCCTGTTGTAAAACGCTGAGAGGTCAGGATTGTTATGTGGAAAAAGTTAAGAATGACATCAAAACTAATAGTTAATTGAAAGGTGCATGTATTGTTTTCAAAAGAATTTTGTCTGTTTTTGTATGTATATATATATATATATATATATTGTTGTAGATCCGTGCTAGGGATTACAAATGAAAGAACCCACAAGTAGTGTACAGTGTATAAAATATAATATGTATCTATCATAAAGAATACAGGAGCCACTAAAATGGTATGAGAGGAATGTGTTCGTAGCATGCGGTTAAACATGGCATGAATGTCTCCATTTAGTCTCTTAAACCAGCTGTATTCATAGGACTGGTTGATTCCACTTAGTTCTCAAATATGGGTGATTTGTACACCACAGCACCCCCTCCCTAGCTTTTCATTCCCCTGGGATGATCGTATAGCTCTTTTCCCTGGGGTTGATCTCTATCGGGTCGGTCATTTTCCTTTTCCTGGAGGACCGGCGTTGTCCGACTGCTTGTGGTATTACCAAGTCGAGCGTGTCATATATCTGGTCCATTACTTTTTGTTCAGCAGGAGGTTGTCTTTCGTCATCAGTTATAAGTTTCCGAATTTGGTTTAAATGTTCCATTGTTCGTAAATCTTGGACCTTCGATAATGTAGACTATCCGCCCGATCCTTTTCTGGACCTTTCCTTGCTCCCACATCATTCTATTATTTTTGTGTACCTGAAAAAATACTTTTTCACCAGGTAAATACCTCTTTTTAGGAACTGTAGTCTTTGGAGGTTTTACCTGTTTTGGTAAAAGTTGTAACACCGAATATGATCCCCAGCGCTTCCTTTTCGATTTGGTAGTAATTCTTCTCGGCAGGAAGGTAAGTTCTTGACGCATGGGCGATCGGCTTAGTGGACCCATCAAGGAATCTTGTGTAGAATTTACTCCCCGATCCCATAAAAACTTGCATCAGTTGCGGCAATAATCTCTTGTTTCGGATTTAAATGAGTCAGAGATAAATCTGACGTTAATACATCTTTTAATTTCTTAAACGCTGCCTGGCACTCAGGCGTCCGGTCCCATTTTTTGTCGTTTTTTAATAGTAAATTCAATGGTGCACGCAATTAATGCATGTTCTTAATGTACGTTTGATAATAGTTCGTGAGCCCTAAAACAATATCTGCAGTGTAGATACACTGTGAGGTTCTGGCATGTCTTTTATAGCTGTGGACCTGTTTGGATCAGGTTTCCTCCCGTCCTTATCTATGATATGACCCAGGTAGTTTATTCGTTCCAAAAAAAAAAAAAATGCGCATTTTGCTTCCTTCAATGTGAAGCCGTATTCTTTTATTCTGTCAAACACTTGAAATACATGATCTCTATGTTGTTCAACATTTTCACTACGCATAAGAATATCGTCCAGATAGCCTATTGTGAAATCCAAACCGCTTAGCAAAATATCAATTACCTGTTGGAAAATTGCAGGTGCAACTTTTATACCAAATGCTAATCTATTGAATTTATAAAGTCCTTTGTGCGTTGAGATACGCAAAAGTTTCGAGCTATCTTCCTCTACTGGTATTTGTAGGTACGCCTCGTTTAAGTCTATTTTGGACAAACATTTTCCGCCATTTAACTTAGCGAATATTTCGCCTGGATTCGGTAGTGGGTAGTGATGGTCCTTGAACGCCGCATTCAATCCGGTCGAAAAGTCCGTTCATACCCTAATCTCTTTAGATTTTTTTTACGCATACGGTGGGAGCTGCTCACTAACTATAGATAATATGGGTTAAAATCCCAGTGTTAACTAGTATTTCCAATTCTTTTTCAATTTTTCCCTCGAAGTGAACGGTACGCTCCATGGCTTATTGAATATTGGCTTTGTTTCGTCTAGCAATTCGAATCTCGCCTTTATTTTTGTGCAGCATTCAAGCTTTTCGGAGAAAACACTTGGGAAAGATTTTTTGAGATCCTTTTGAAAGTTTGTTGGCTTCGGTCGCTAGGTTGTCGACTTTGTGACAAGAATTACTCATTGGCAAGTCCCATAATTCAAATTCCTGATTCAAATCAGTCCCGAATAAGTTCGTTGCGTTCCTTAAAATGAAAACTTTTAGCTTTTTTGTCGTTTGTTTCAGTGACACGTTAATAACTACCCCGCCCTCAAAATTTATTTTTCACCAGTTACCGACCTTGCGACTTTATTCGTCTTTGGCATTGTGGTCTTTCCTATTCTTTTCCCCGTGTGAAAATTTATAATCGATAAATCCGACCCTGAATTGAGCTGAAGTTTTACTTCTTTATTTCTGATTTTCACCGTAACATATTTCCTTATGTTCTCTGTTGGTGAAGGATCCATTTTTGTAGTTTTTACGTAGCTCTTTTTTGCTACTTTTGCTCTGCAATATGAGGCCTTGTGACCTGCTCGCTTGTATACGTCACATGTTATTTTCCTTTGGTACTGAACTGCATTGTACCCATGAGGTCCTTCACATTTGCTAGAAGGGGTCCTAAGATTTTGTCTATTCTGATAATTTTGTGAAGGCTTCTTTTTGCCTCTTCGCTGGTAATTGCTGGCGGACGGGTGTCGTATAGTCCTGACTCCTTACGCGTAGGATTCATGCCTTTTCAATGAAAAAGGCTTCTTTTTGGACAGTATAACTCCATTTATAATTTGCCTGCCTCGTCAAACGAAAATTCGTTGTTGTTTGTTCCTGATAAAATATAGTCCACAAATTTGTTATGTTCGGATGTACCTAACTTCCGTAGCAATAAAAGAACCTTCTTTTGATCCATCCATGCACTGCAATCAATCTTAAACATGTATCAAATCTTTTGAAATATGCCTCAAACGTTAGGTCTTCCTCAAAGGCAGAGTGAAATGTATCAATAGCTGACCAGATCGCATTTTGGGAAAAAGCCGTGACGTTTTAACTTGCGTTATCTAATCCATTTTTTATCTGACTGGTTTTGTTGCGCTAAATGTTCATCTATTTCTTTCCAATCTCTTTCCTGTTTTTCCTCGAAGAATTTCATTAAATCTAACTGCTTTTCCAATATTTGTTCCTTCATTTTTTTTCTTTTCCTTGTTTTTCCTCAAAATATTTTATTAAATTTAACCGTTTCTCTTCGTTTTGTTTCTGTATTTCCAAATGCTCTTCTCGAAACATTTTTTCAAGTTCTAATTGTTGACTTTGTTGGAATTTCACCATTTCCAAAATTTGTTTTGTAAAACCGTCCATTTTTTTTTTTTTTGGATGGTTTGGAATTACTTAATGACAATGAATTTTTCAGAAACAACACAATTCGTTGATTTACTTTTCCTATAGTACCAACCCTATAGAAAGAAAACCTTTACAAAATTCGTACCTGGTTATTTAATGAATGTTTCTTTCATATATTTATTTCTTCGTATCAATTTTCTGGAGAAAATAATTCGACGTTTGCATTTATACAGAAAGCAGTACATCCACGTTCAAAGCATGGTCGCATAATTGACTTCATCATAACTCAAAAATGCGACCCTCGAGATGCGTATACTGTTGGTGTCATGCACAGTGCTGAATGTAACACCAATCACAAGTTGGTGAGAGGAAAGTTTAATCTACGAATCTGTAAGAAAGTTCGTCTAGTGGCGTTACGGTACCTAGCCGTATTGATGTCGCCAAGTTAAAGTTGCCTGAAGTTCAAAAGAGTATAGCGGAAAAGCTTGATAATCTTGCATTTGATGGTACATGGGTAATTTCAAGACTCTAGTTTATTCTGCTGGTGCTGAAGTCCTTGGCTTCAAGAAAGTTCTCGCACAACTTCTATTAAACAGGTTACTGGAGGATGTTTATCCTAATGCTATTCCAGAGTCACAAAGTGGCTTTAGGTCTGGCAGAGGAACTATGGATATGATTTTTTCAGGCCGGCAAGTCCGGGAGAAATGCATTGAACACCAGATACCGCTGTATCACGTTTGTAGATCTAACCAAAACATTTGACACCGTCAACAGGGATGCTCTCTGGTTGATCTTAGAGAAAGTAGAGTGTCCTCCAACCTTTGTTAGAATATTCAATGAACTGCACAGGGACATTAAAGATCGAGTCTCGTTTAACGGAAAATTGTCTGATTAAATCCCAGCTGACAATGGTGTCAAACAAAGTGGTATTCCTGCCCCTACTCTTTTCTCTATATATTTTGCTGTTCTACTTGCTCATGCGTTTCGGGATTGCGATAAGGGTGTCATGTTAAAGTTTCGAACCACGGGTCGCATTTTTAATCTCAGAAGATTTAATGCCGGAACCAAGCTGCATCATGTCGTAGTCAAGGAGTTACCGTATGCAGACGATGCGGTTTTTTTTTTGTTGTTGCACACTGAGACTGATATGCAGCATATAATGAATAGCTTTGCTGACTCCTGCACTGCCTTTTGTCTGAGGATTAGTCTGTCTAAAACAAAGGTGATGTTCACTTCTACACCGGGCCAGTCATGAGTGGAGCCGAATATCATGGCCCGTGGTGCTAGACTAGGAGGAGTTGATTCATTTGTCTACCTTGGTTATTCTCTATCGAGGGATGGCTGTCTCGACACTGAAATCCGCAGACGAATTCAGAAGACATCTGTAGCTTTTGGAAGGTTGGAGAAGAGAGTGTGGTCTGATCGTGGAATCACAGACAAGAAAGGTCGAACTTCAAAACGACATTGATCTTGTAAAAATCTGTCGCTCTGTCGAATGTTTTAGGCAGACATGCAAACATACATACATGCATACATACGTACATCTATATATTGGTAATTCAAATTTTCGACCCAAACCGATTAAAAAGCTTGTCCTATCTTAGAATACCCTTTATGTAAAATTTCAAATGTTTAGATGAGAAATTATCTGAGTAATTTGCGAGAGACCGAAACGGTCCAAATTTTTGTAACTTAACCCCTATTATGACCTCTTAACGTTTATTGTTTTGGGATCAAATCAAGTTATTAACTTAGATCCATGTCCAAGGAAACTACATCTAAAATGTCAATTGTTCATGCACAAATTGGCAGAGGAGTTTGGTAGAGTTCTCAAAGGTCAAATCGTTGAACTTCGACCCCTTAAGAGAAAATTTTTTAGCCGAAAACAGATAACAAAGATTTTTCCAAATCTCAATACACTATATATCAAATTTCGAGTCTGTAGACTGAAAATTGAGTTATTATGTAAGGAAATGTACTCAGTCAGACAGACACTTTCACTTTATATATATACTAGCAAAAGTACGCGTCGTTGATGGGTTCAAAAACAGCCTACAGAAAATGGACAGATTTATGAAGGTATGATAGGTTATGAAAAGGAAGGGTTGTAAATTTGGGTTGAATTGGGGGGGGTATCAAAACCAAAGCAAAATATGATGAAAGTAAAAATAAAATAGATAAACCTCATAATTTATTTTACAATACCTGTTCACACTGAAACAATTATCACAATATTCTGTGGATCTATATTAAAAACCCTTGTTAAACTTTGTGACATATTTCCATTCTATGGAGGTAAGGTGCGAATAATTTTATTATACCATATTTCTTCAAACTGAAACATAATTATCAAAGTATACTTACGCAGATATGAAAGTCTTTATGAAAGTTTGTGCCTATTTCCATTCTATGGAGGCCAGGCGCGAACGCAGACCCCACAATTTTATTATACCATCCCTATTTAAGTTAAAACATACTTATCAAAGTATTCTTATGTACATCTATATCAAAAACCCTTGTAAACATTTTTTTTAATTTTTTAATTTTTTATTTCCATACTTTGTGGACCAGGCACGAACGCAGACCCCACAATTTTAATGAACCACCGTTCTGCCAGATCAAACATACCCTTCCTGTGTCTCGATACATCTTCTATCATTATATGTAATGAGTTTTTTAAAACAGTCCACCATATAGGAGCCTATTCGTGACCAGACACACACACACACACACACACACACACACACAGACATTCAGCTTTATATATATATATATATATATATATATATATATATATATAGTTTCGACGGTAATTCTTGGCCTGAAGACGTAATCCCCCAACGCGAGTGATTACAGAAACATGTATGCACATATGTAGCCATTAAGGTTTGTATAAATAAATGTAATATACCTGCTCTGTTCACTCATTGAGCACTCTTTTGGTAGACACATGTTGTTCCATTGGATGTACTTCTAGGAAACTAAACTCTACTGGCTATATATATATATATATATATATATATATATATATATATATATATATATATATATATATATATATATATATATACTATTTTAAAGTAAATAACAATGTTTTTATACATATAGGCATTAACGGTCCATGCTTATCCAATTATCCGCATAGGAATGATAACTAATGCTAGTCCGGAGATTCTAACCTTGTCACTCTGTTGATTAGATTTTTTTTCTTTAGTCCACTGGCAACTGAAATATATACGAAGGAAAGTAGCTCCCTACAATTGCCATATCAGGGTGGGGGGATTCCATAATGAACAATCATGAAAGTATTCTACAGTTGGAAGTTAGAATCTTACGTTTTCGTTCATGTTGACCGTTTTATACCAATTCTTTAAATATGTCTCAACTTTAATTTTCTTACGTAGACTATATAACTATAATACTTTTAAATAAATATCAACAAATTCCATAGCTGTAAACACTCGTGTTTCATGCTTTTTAGAAGTCTAATAGATTGTCCTGTGCACTTGGTGAAACACTCTTTTAACGAATCAAAGTGTATCTTAGTTGGGTGTGAACATGTAATGAAGAACCGTCGATAAACAAATAAAGAGTGTGCCGTTTGCGTACTTTCTCAAACGGTTCTAACTGGTGTTTAATGTCTCGGAAAAAGGAGATTTCGCCAATATTTGGAAGCAAGAAGTGTTTGTAAGAGAATCTGAGATTTCCGCCAAATGCCTTTAAAAAGAAACAGAAATCCCCGTGAAGGGCGTATTCATATGAACTTCTTGAACGATCTTACTGCATCTTTCTCGATTTCGACTTAGCCCGAAAGCTGGGCATTAAGAAAGCAATACTTACAAACTGTGGATCACTTTCGTCTTGCGATTTTTGTAATTCTACTTGAAAATTCCTATTTTCTCCTGAGTACTCTTACAATAAGATCCAAATACTGCTGGAACAGTCGAACAGATATCTGCTGAGGAATGATCTGACACGGGCGTTTTTTTTTTCTTTTTTTCATACAAACCCTATTCCAGCCTCTCTCTTCTCTACTGATATTTCTATGGAATGTGCTCGACTGAGCTTCAGTCTTTTTGTTCCTTTTTTGTAAGCATGAATTCATTTTTCTACCACAATGAAAATCTACTTTCTTTTTTTCTCACTATGTGTCTAGCACCAAGAATGTCTATGGACAGAAGTTCTTGACATCGTCTTCTCACGTGTGGAACACGTTGTTGTGGAACTGCTTCCTTGTTGAAATCATGTCGCAAAATTCCTTTCAGAAAATTACAAAGTAATTAAATGCACGTAGAACCATTAATATTAGTACTTTATCCTCGAGTGGCTCTTGCCATTTATAAGCGGTGATCTCAAGTGCAATAGACAGATACAGAGGAAAAAATAGAAATAGGCAAGAAATAAAATTCACAGCATTATTACGATTAATGACGAATACGGTTGTTGCAGAGTCTTGATTGACTTAATCAAGATGATATTGATTTTTCGTCTCTGATAAATTGGACAATTGTTCGGTTAACATTAGAACGTCGAATCCTGAGGTTTGCAGCAATTTGATATTAAATCTACCTTCGGTTAACTCTATAGTATGCCTCCTCTTGAACAGAATATATATATATATATATATATATATATATATATATATATATATATATATTACATTGGAGTCACCACATAAAGATAAGGGTTGATAAGTGTACAGTAATCAATGGGATAATATTGTAGAAATTGTTAGTAGTGGAAATTTGGTACATTGGATTACGTAATTCATCAAGAATTTGTTTACGTTGAACTGGAAGACTACCAAGACTGCTAGAACGCAGACAAACGGTAGAGGGTTCCACAGGCGTGCATTTCTAAGAAAGAAGCTTTGTTCATTGAATTTACGTTTAGGTGTAGGCACAGATAAAGAGTGGAGGGAATTATTGATATTGGTTTCAGCTGGACAAGAGTTTTCCGTGAAAGTTTGGCAAGGGGACATAGATTTAAACTCTGACGAGCACTTGCCATGAAAATAACGATAAAATAGAGGTAGGCTCGCAACGTCTCTACTGTGGGAAAGAGGTTGCAGGAAAGAGAACAGGGCATTCCCCACTAGACTACGAAGTCTATTTTGAATTTGGTCAAGACAATAATAATGATAATGATAATGATAAAAATAATGATAATGATAATAATGATGATATAATAATAATGATAATAATTATAATAATAATGACTATGATAATAATGATAATAATAATGATAATGACAATAATAATAATGATAATAATTATGATAATAATGGTAATAATGATGATAATGATATAATAATAATGATAATGATAATAATGATAATGATAATAATGATAATGATAAAAATGATAATGATAATAATAATGATAATAATGATAATAATAATAACAATGACAATAATAATACTGATAATTATAATAATAATGATGATGATAACAATAATAATGATAATAATGATAATAATAATAATGATAATGATAATAATAATAATAATAATAATAATAATAATGATAATAATGATAATAATAATGATAATAATAATAATGATAATGATAATAATAATAATAATAATAATAATAATAATGATAATGATAATAATAATGATAATAATAATAATAATAATAATAACAATGACAATAATAATACTGATAATTATAATAATAATGATGATGATAACAATAATAATGATAATAATGATAATAATAATAATGATAATGATAATAATAATAATAATGATAATGATAATAATAATGATAATAATGATAATAATAATAACAATGACAATAATAATACTGATAATTATAATAATAATGATGATGATAACAATAATAATGATAATAATGATAATAATAATTATGATAATGATAATAATAATAATAATAATAATAATAATGATAATAATAATGCTTATTTGCTTCATTCATATTTAACAGATGATTTCTAAATATTGTGATACATAAAAAGTATGTGGATTACTGTTCTTAACTTTATTATTTTATAACGTTTCGGCCGATGTAACCTCCGACTTTTTCAGGTGTATCTTATCGAAGTCGTGAATCTCTCCGTAAAGTTTGTAAATCTCCACAGAATTCTCAACGGAATCCTTTACTTAATCCACCGTGGAAGCATGTTCTCGTTCCGTCAGCCATGATTGGGTAAAAGTCCTAGGTAATTCCCACTAGTATTCTGAGTATCTTCCCTACTGAAGATAAAACCTTCAATTTCCAGACGAGTGCTACATAGAACTGAATCTTACCAAGTATCTTATCCGTTATGCTATGAATCCTTGCATGATACAGGTCGTGGATTACATCGGCCGAAACGTTGTGAAAATAGCACGCAGAATAATCCAATAATACGAATTATTAATCCTCATCTAAAAAATCCCGACCTATCTATGTTTTTTTTTGTTTGTTTTTTGTTTTGTATTTCGTCTATTTACTTTTGTCATGTAGATATACGTCTATACATTTAGCCGTCATTAAAAATTTTCGAAAATGTGTTTTGTGGTCTCGTGATTTTTCTATTACAAAATCAGCTCGAGCCCTTTATGACCTGAATTATGATGTAGATGATTAAAAAATATTTATTGTTAATTTTACCTAGTTTAAAGGGTAATGATTCTATGATTTTAAGACTTTTTCACTATAACATTTTTTTATTATGAAGCTCATTATTTAAACTACCACTGAGAAAATTTTGCATTTCATTAACTTACCTTGATTATTATCGACAGTTCTTGAGAAAAGTGTGCTAATGGTAACAAACGAAATCCTCCATTCTCTGAGAAAGATGGCGGCATACTGAATGCCAACAATGGACAGTTGCAGACTGGTGGGTATCTGGCATCTACCTAGATATTGAATAAATACGCATAAGACGTGTTTGTATCAATTTCCATTTCATTCATTCCATTATCTTCATTTACTAGCAGTTCAACCCGGTTTTGCTCAGGCCCTATGTACTGTTCATAACTTGCCCTACGTGTGAATACATTTTATGTAAGATTTCAAATGTTTAGACCAAAGTTTGTCTGAGTAATTTCGTAGAGACCGCAGAGGTCAATTTTTCAAAACTTTGACCCCAATTTTGATCCCTTAACATTTATT
Source organism: Euprymna scolopes (assembly GCF_053919585.1). Taxonomy (NCBI): domain Eukaryota; kingdom Metazoa; phylum Mollusca; class Cephalopoda; order Sepiida; family Sepiolidae; genus Euprymna; species Euprymna scolopes. The sequence continues at coordinate 93,261,614 of NC_136484.1, forward strand.
ATTTTGGTCTCAAATCAAAATACAAAGTTTTAACCATGTCCAAGTTACCTACATCTAAAATTTCAAGTGTTTAAACTCAAAATTATAATTACTTTGATAATGTTTTAAGCTCTATTTATGAAAAAGTGAAACAGCTCAGTTGGTAGAATGTCATACTGAAGATCTCAAGGTTTTGATTTCTATTTCTGGTCATGCTTTATTTATTTACTGTGTTACGATACACCCCCTCCCTCAATCGAGGATTCCAAATTGGAATTTATATCTGAACTCGCAGTTCAGCCCGGCTTTGCTCGGGCCCTATGTACTGCTCATGACTTTCCCTACGTGTGAATACACTTTATGTAAGATTTCAAATGTTTAGACCAAAACTTGTCTAAGCAATTTCGTAGAGACTGCAGAGGTCATTTTTTTTAACTTTGATCCCAATTTTGAATCCTTAACATTTATTATTTTCGTCTCAAATCAAAGTAAAAAGGTTTATCCATGTCCAAGTTACCTACATCTAAAATTTCTACCCTTAGATCAAACATTGGCGGAGGAATTAGTAGAATATGCAAAGCTCAACTCTTTCCACTTTAACCTTTTGGCACCCAAATTTTCGCCGGCAAACATGTCTTAATACCCGTTATGTATAAATTTCAAATGTTTAGACCTAAAATTGGCTGAGTAGTTTGCTAGACACCGCAAAAGTCAAATCTTTTGACCTTTGACTCTTTGGCAGCTCAAATTTTCGGCCCAAACTGATTAAAATGTTTGCCCTATCTATTTATTTTATATAACATTTAAAATATTTACACCAGAGATTGACTGAGTAATTTGGTAGAGACTACAAAGGTCAATTTTTTTAACTTTGATCCCAATTTTAACCACATAACATTTATTTTTGGGGCTCAAATCGAATTAAAATTAAAACGTTTGATCCATGTTCAAGTTGCATACATTAAAAATTTCAAGCGTTTGACCCAAAATTGGCGGAGGAGTTAGGTAAAGTTTTCAAAGGTAAAAAATGTTGAACTTTGACCCATTCACAGCAAAATTTCTAGCCGAAAACCGATTAAAAGTTTTTTCCCAAATCACAATACCCCCTATATCAAATCTCAACTCTCTAGTTATTTCGTAGGGAAATGTACACACACACACACACACACACACACACTGATATTTTCACTTTTATAGATATACTAGCATTTCAGACCGGGTGTTTTTAGGTGTATGTTGAGAAAAAAAGTGGTTAATTTTTTAAACTTTTACCCATATTATGGTCCCTTTAACATTTATTATTTTGAGCTCAAATCAAGTTATTGAGTTAGAACCATGTCCAAGAAACCTATATCTAAAATTTCAAGTGTTTAGACCCAAAATTGTGGGAGCAGTTTGCTAGAGTTCTTAAAAGTCAAATCGTTGAACTTTGACCCCTTGACAGCACAATTTCTGGTCGAAAACTGATCACAAAGTATTCCCAAATTTCAGTACCCTTTATATCAAATTCGAGTCTGTAGACTGAAAATTGTCAGAGTACTTGCGTAGGGAAATATACACAGACATGCACACCGTTCACGTTTATAGATATTCTAGCATTTAGGCCCGGCGTTGCCTGGGTGTTTGTAGGTTTATGTTGAGCAAAAAAACAAAAAAAAAGAAAAAAAAAAGCGGCTAATTTTTTTTAAATTTGATACTTATTGTGGCCCCTAAACATTTATTGTTTGGGTCTCAAATCAAATTATTAAGTTAGATCCATGTGCAAAGAATCTATATCTAAAATTTCAAGTGTTTAGACGCAAAATTGTCGGAGGAGTTTGGTAGAGTTCTCAAAAGTCAAATCGTTGACTTTGACCCCTTAACAGCCAAATTTCTGGCCAAAAACTGATCACATCAATTTTCCCAAATCTCAGTACCCTGTACATAAAATTTCGAGTCTGTAGACTTTAAATTGAAAAAGTTATTGGCAAGGGAAATGTACATACACACAGACAGATACACAGACACACAGATAGATAGACTAATAGATTAAACAAAAATATATACGTATACATAAATATATATGGAAACACTTTTTTGTTTACTGTAAAGATTTTACGCAAATATTATGCAAGTATAAATCATGTAGAATATAGGCATGAATATAATTACTTTAGATGATCATTCCATAAGAAACCCGAAATAACTAATAGGGAATTAATTAAAATGAATGTTTAAAAGAATATGCAAATTAGCTGGATCTTTTGCTAGTGAATGCATTTCCACAACCCATATATAAGAAAATTGAATTTTCTTTTTAAATAAATAGAAAAGAGACTTTTTTATATGAATATCAATACACACAAAAGAAAAACGAATCTTTAGAAGTATAGACTAGCATTTCAGCCAGGAGTTGTCCGGGTGTTTGGGGGTGTATGTTGAGCAAAATAAAAGCTGCCAATTTTATTGTATTGGTCTCAAATCAAGTTATTAACTTAGATCCATGTCCAAGGAACCTATATCTAAAATTTCAATTGTTTATACGCAAAATTGTCGGAGGAGTCTGGTAGAGTTCTCAAATGCCAAATCGTTGAACTTTGACCCCTCAACAGCACAATTTCTGGCCGAACACTGATCGCAAAGATTTTCCCAAATATCAGTACCCGGTATATCAAATTTCGAGTCCGTAGACTGAAAATTGACAGAGTTATTGCGTTAGAAAACGTATCCACACAGACACACACATAGACACGTTCACTTTTATATATATATATATATATATATATATATATATATATATATATATATATATATATATAAATATATATAGACTAGCATGGGTGCCCGGCCTTGCCCGGTTTTCGAAGGTGTGTGTTGAGCAAAAAAGAAAAAAAATGTAGTAGTAGGAAGGCAGGCTCGAACCTGTGTCGCGAAGGAGGAAAAGAACGAGGAAAAACCTGACACCTTTGCTATTACGACCACCGGCAAACTGAAAGTGACGTAGGTTTAAATTAAGGCTAGACAATCGAAAAGAGGGGATTACTTTAAAAAATATTGGTGAAAATAGCGACCTCCCCCCTCCTGTAGAAAAGTGACCAGTTGAGGGTGAAGAAATTAATATTTTAGCCAATTTGTCGGGATTTGTCGTCCGAAGGGTCGAGCTTTAACAAGATACTGATCTTGTGAAAATCCGTCGCCTCTGTCGAAAGTTTTAGGCAGACATACAAGCATACATACATACATTTATATATTCGTAGCTCAAATTTTTTGACCCAAACCAATTAAAAAGCGTGTCCTATCTCTGAATACCCCTTATGTAAAATTTCAGAAATTGGCTGAGTAATTTGGTAGAGACCGCAGAGATCAATTTTTTTTTTTAAATTTGACTCCTATTATTACCCCTTAACATTTATTGTTTTTGGGCTCAAATCAAGATTACAAAGATTTTCTCAAATCTCAATACACTGTATATCAAATGTCGAGTCTGTAGACTGAAAATTGACAGTGTTATTGCGTAGGGAAATGTGCACTGACAGACAGACACACAGAGAATCAGACACTTTTACTTTTATAGATAGATTTACGACTGAACGAATTAGATCAACCAGATTATAAACGGTTTATTTAAAACGGATCTATTTCTGTCATTTTCACACTTGATTATTCTTGGAGAACGTATGAACACGTATATACAAAGAAGAGGTTGATGCCAGTGTGGGTGCAAGATTTAGAGGTGAATAGAGTCCAATGGGCGTTTACCATTTATCAATGTCTATCAGCTATGTGTATGAAGTGTCATGGCGTATGGAAATGAAAGTTGGCCACTGAGAGTTGCAGGTATGGGTTGAATTGAGATAAATAATACTAGAATTGATTGATTGATGTGAGTTTTATAGGCAGGATTCGATATGATGACTTCAGAAGAAAAATTAAGGAGTTAGTGCGCAGAACAGGGAGATCTTGGTTTGTTACATGTGAGTCAGCAGTTAGATAGTCAGGAACAGCAATGGGAGGAAGTGATGGGAGTGGATTTGAGAGAAAAAATAAAGAGCTGACCAGACGGAGTTTCATTTAAATGTCCATTTCAAAAGACCGTTAAGTACATGCCAACGTTAGAAAAGAACTTTTAGAAATGGATATAATGATAACTACTATCGGTAAAATACGAACGTTTATCAAAGTAATTATCTCTACAATTATATAAATGCGACTTTGTCTGTGTGTATATGTTCGTTGCTTATAGACTTCAAAACGACTGAACAGATTTTCTTTAAAATTTACAGAATTTTAGTGTATAAGTCTGGGAATGATCTTAGTTAAGTTTTGTCTCAGAATACCCCCTCCAATAATTATCGATAATCGAAACTATATTTTAATTCATCTATCATCGGTAAAGCCATTTTTCCATGTCGTCGCTCAGCAACAATGAAAGAACAATGGGCTGTGAAAATTCTACTGTGGTTAAGTTGATAGGGTGGTTTTGTGGAGTTGCATGAAATGGTCTTTAGATTCAAAGTCCGCACGTATTTTTTTTTTCATTAACTGCAAAGAATGTTATAAAACTTGAACATTTCGACCACGAGTTAACAACACACATTTTCGCAATTCGCGTTTTTTTTTTGTTTTTTTGTTTTTTTTTTGTGGGGGGTGCATAACGTGGTCTATAGGTTAAAACCCTACACATAAATTTCTACATGTTTTTTTTTTCGTTAACTGGAAAGAAGTTCAAATAAAATAATTTTATAAAAGAAAGAAAAGGTTCAAGAGTGCAATGTACAAAACCATATATTTTGGACTAAGTTACTGCATGGAGGCATGTGAAGCTTCCTCCCGGGCAATTTCATGGATTTCGATGCAAGTAAAAATATGGGAGTGTGAAATATTCGTTGATCATCATTCAAGCCCGGGCAACGTCGGGTCTCCCTGCTAGTATGCTATGAATCTCTTTCAATGTGTATTGTTTTTCGATAGTAAATAATTACAACTATTGATAATCTACACTAAACCATAAGCTAAAGATACACACACACACACACACACACATACACACACACACATATATATATATATATATATATATATATATATATATATATATATATATACTAGCGGATAGACTCGACGTTGCCTGGGATTGAATAAGGATCAAAGAATGTTCCAGACTTCCGATACTTTTAACATCATCGAAATCTGTGAAAACAACCATTTTTTCAATCAGATCTACTGATTGTCTACTCTAGTTTGGGACAGATGCACCGATGGAAAGCTTTACATAACCTCTCTAGGTAATTTAGTCCATAATACATTGTAGTCTACATAACAATACGGTTGATTTTATAAAATAATTTTATATAATGGCTTGCATTAAAGATTAAAATGCAAAACTTAAGTTCCAAGGTCGAATTGTGCTCTACACAGACACATTCATTGTGAACGCGCTCCTTATCAAAGAACCTACTGTTCATTTTTTATGTAACGCCCTTCTGGTTTTGCGTTAATAAATCTTCTCAAATGCATTTGTGACGTTAACTTTGGCCCAAATTGGATTTTTCCTGCTTCAATGAAATTTCTCAGTTATCGATGGCTTTCCGATACACTCCCAGACTCATTCAATATATTTGTGTGAAATTTCAAGAAAATCGGCCTAGCAGTTTTAAAATCTATAGGAAACTCTCTCTCTCTCTCTCACACACACACACACACACACACACACACACACACACACACACACACACACACGCCCCAGTATCCATCCTTTATATACTGAAGAAGCTGGATTTCGAAAGAGGTTTCAGCTGTAACATGTATGCATATATGTAGCTAATAATATTTGTACAATATAAAAATGTGTACTATATATATATAGAGAGAGAGAGATACAACTATTCTCTCTCTCTCTCTCTCTCTCTCTCTCTCTCTCTCTCTCTCTCTCTCTCTCTCTCTCTGTATATATAATGCTGAGCATATTGAGAAGTGCTATACAAACTGCCATTAGCGTATTAAGCGACACTCTTTGTGTAAACAAATCGAGCGGGGTTATTTGGACGATGTCAAAACATCGTTAATTCATTACCCACACAGCGCTATAAGTGCACACAGCACGTATAGGGCAATAGTTTCGATCGATCCTGGCCGCACTGATGAGCTGTGAAACAGCGAAACAGTATTGTATGTGGGTGACATATATATATATATATATATATATATATATATATATATATATATATATATACTCAAAATGGCAGTATAAAAGTAATGCCTCCTATTGTTTATTTTATCCGAATGATTAGACGATGACTGACCTGAAAGTTTCATCTCTATATTGCGGATATTTGTGGTATGAAACTATAAGAAAGCAATAAACAGATATATGTCATAGAATTCCTGGCAAAAGTGCATTGAGAATGGTGGCGACAATATATATTCGATCGAGCGTTTTAATGGCACAATTCATGTCTTCCTAGCTCTTTAACTTTTGGAGTAAAAAAATAGGGGACTTTACTTTAGGAACTACCCTTCTATGTAAGCGTAATTATATATATATATATATATCCAGAAACTGCACAATATACATACGCAGAGTTGATACATTATTGTTCAGCATTGCCTCGCACAGAATATGTTTTTAATGTGTTTTCTTTTAAGAGTGACCAGTAACAAAATTAGTCGGGGGTTCGGATGAAAAGAGGGTCGGCATTAGAGCGATCTTTTTTTTCACCAAGTATTGCGCTGATACTGGAATTAAAATACAGTTTCTTCACCTGTGTGCCATATTCAAAATGTAATATCTGTTCTGTATTTTGTCGGAAGAGGAGGAGGAGAATCCCCTTTGACTAGAGACAGACAAAAAAAAGTTGAAAAGTAGAGACTTGGGTGGAAGAGCTAAACGATTATAAAGAAAT
>NC_136484.1:93273473-93276866 GCF_053919585.1 Euprymna scolopes
ACGAGTATGAACTTTCCTCAGTGTTTTCCTCTGACTGGAATAAAGTTAAGCATTTGTTGTTTTCTCTGACTCCCACAATACTTGCAGGTCTGCAACTTGTGATTGGTATAAGCTTCAAACTATTCTCTCTCTCTCTCTCTCTCTCTCTCTCTCTCTCTCTCTCTCTCTCTCTCTCTCTCTCTCTCTCAGGAGAATAGAATTACTTCTTTTTTCTGACTGTATGTTTGGCAAGTCTTATCATCATCATTTGTTGCATCGTCTTTTTTTCAAAACATGTCATTTTGGTCACTACGAGTATGAACTTTCCTCAGTGTTTTCCCTCTGACTGGAATAAAGTTAAGCATTTGTTGTTTTCTCTGACTCCCACAATACTTGCAGGTCTGCAACTTGTGATTGGTATAAGCTTCAAACTATTCTCTCTCTCTCTCTCTCTCTCTCTCTCTCTCTCTCTCTCTCTCTCTCTCTCTCTCTCTCTCTCTCTCTCAGGAGAATAGAATTACTTCTTTTTCTGACTGTATGTTTGGCAAGTCTTATCATCATCATTTGTTGCATCGTCTTTTTTTCAAAACATGTCATTTTGGTCACTACGAGTATGAACTTTCCTCAGTGTTTTCCTCTGACTGGAATAAAGTTAAGCATTTGTTGTTTTCTCTGACTCCCACAATACTTGCAGGTCTGCAACTTGTGATTGGTATAAGCTTCAAACTATTCTCTCTCTCTCTCTCTCTCTCTCTCTCTCTCTCTCTCTCTCTCTCTCTCTCTCTCTCTCTCTCAGGAGAATAGAATTACTTCTTTTTCTGACTGTATGTTTGGCAAGTCTTATCATCATCATTTGTTGCATCGTCTTTTTTTCAAAACATGTCATTTTGGTCACTACGAGTATGAACTTTCCTCAGTGTTTTCCTCTGACTGGAATAAAGTTAAGCATTTGTTGTTTTCTCTGACTCCCACAATACTTGCAGGTCTGCAACTTGTGATTGGTATAAGCTTCAAACTATTCTCTCTCTCTCTCTCTCTCTCTCTCTCTCTCTCTCTCTCTCTCTCTCTCTCTCTCTCTCTCTCTCTCAGGAGAATAGAATTACTTCTTTTTCTGACTGTATGTTTGGCAAGTCTTATCATCATCATTTGTTGCATCGTCTTTTTTTCAAAACATGTCATTTTGGTCACTACGAGTATGAACTTTCCTCAGTGTTTTCCTCTGACTGGAATAAAGTTAAGCATTTGTTGTTTTCTCTGACTCCCACAATACTTGCAGGTCTGCAACTTGTGATTGGTATAAGCTTCAAACTATTCTCTCTCTCTCCTCTCTCTCTCTCTCTCTCTCTCTCTCTCTCTCTCTCTCAGGAGAATAGAATTACTTCTTTTTCTGACTGTATGTTTGGCAAGTCTTATCATCATCATTTGTTGCATCGTCTTTTTTTCAAAACATGTCATTTTGGTCACTACGAGTATGAACTTTCCTCAGTGTTTTCCTCTGACTGGAATAAAGTTAAGCATTTGTTGTTTTCTCTGACTCCCACAATACTTGCAGGTCTGCAACTTGTGATTGGTATAAGCTTCAAACTATTCTTCCTCTCTCTCTCTCTCTCTCTCTCTCTCTCCTCTCTCTCTCTCTCAGGAGAATAGAATTACTTCTTTTTCTGACTGTATGTTTGGCAAGTCTTATCATCATCATTTGTTGCATCGTCTTTTTTTCAAAACATGTCATTTTGGTCACTACGAGTATGAACTTTCCTCAGTGTTTTCCTCTGACTGGAATAAAGTTAAGCATTTGTTGTTTTCTCTGACTCCCACAATACTTGCAGGTCTGCAACTTGTGATTGGTATAAGCTTCAAACTATTCTCTCTCTCTCTCTCTCTCTCTCTCTCTCTCTCTCTGGAGAATAGAATTACTTCTTTTTCTGACTGTATGTTTGGCAAGTCTTATCATCATCATTTGTTGCATCGTCTTTTTTTCAAAACATGTCATTTTGGTCACTACGAGTATGAACTTTCCTCAGTGTTTTCCTCTGACTGGAATAAAGTTAAGCATTTGTTGTTTTCTCTGACTCCCACAATACTTGCAGGTCTGCAACTTGTGATTGGTATAAGCTTCAAACTATTCTCTCTCTCTCTCTCTCTCTCTCTCTCTCTCTCTCTCTCTCTCTCTCTCAGGAGAATAGAATTACTTCTTTTTCTGACTGTATGTTTGGCAAGTCTTTATCATCATCATTTGTTGCATCGTCTTTTTTTCAAAACATGTCATTTTGGTCACTACGAGTATGAACTTTCCTCAGTGTTTTCCTCTGACTGGAATAAAGTTAAGCATTTGTTGTTTTCTCTGACTCCCACAATACTTGCAGGTCTGCAACTTGTGATTGGTATAAGCTTCAAACTATTCTCTCTCTCTCTCTCTCTCTCTCTCTCTCTCTCTCTCAGGAGAATAGAATTACTTCTTTTTCTGACTGTATGTTTGGCAAGTCTTATCATCATCATTTGTTGCATCGTCTTTTTTTCAAAACATGTCATTTTGGTCACTACGAGTATGAACTTTCCTCAGTGTTTTCCTCTGACTGGAATAAAGTTAAGCATTTGTTGTTTTCTCTGACTCCCACAATACTTGCAGGTCTGCAACTTGTGATTGGTATAAGCTTCAAACTATTCTCTCTCTCTCTCTCTCCCTCTCTCTCTCTCTCTCTCTCTCTCTCTCTCAGGAGAATAGAATTACTTCTTTTTCTGACTGTATGTTTGGCAAGTCTTATCATCATCATTTGTTGCATCGTCTTTTTTTCAAAACATGTCATTTTGGTCACTACGAGTATGAACTTTCCTCAGTGTTTTCCTCTGACTGGAATAAAGTTAAGCATTTGTTGTTTTCTCTGACTCCCACAATACTTGCAGGTCTGCAACTTGTGATTGGTATAAGCTTCAAACATATTCTCTCTCTCTCTCTCTCTCTCTCTTCTCTCTCTCTCTCTCTCTCTCTCTCTCAGGAGAATAGAATTACTTCTTTTTCTGACTGTATGTTTGGCAAGTCTTATCATCATCATTTGTTGCATCGTCTTTTTTTCAAAACATGTCATTTTGGTCACTACGAGTATGAACTTTCCTCAGTGTTTTCCTCTGACTGGAATAAAGTTAAGCATTTGTTGTTTTCTCTGACTCCCACAATACTTGCAGGTCTGCAACTTGTGATTGGTATAAGCTTCAAACTATTCTCTCTCTCTCTCTCTCTCTCTCTCTCTCTCTCTCTCTCTCTCTCTCTCTCTCTCTCTCAGGAGAATAGAATTACTTCTTTTTCTGACTGTATGTTTGGCAAGTCTTATCATCATCATTTGTTGCATCGTCTTTTTTTCAAAACATGTCATTTTGGTCACTACGAGTATGAACTTTCCTCAGTGTTTTCCTCTGACT
>NC_136484.1:93276966-93346966 GCF_053919585.1 Euprymna scolopes
AATAGAATTACTTCTTTTCTGACTGTATGTTTGGCAAGTCTTATCATCATCATTTGTTGCATCGTCTTTTTTTCAAAACATGTCATTTTGGTCACTACGAGTATGAACTTTCCTCAGTGTTTTCCTCTGACTGGAATAAAGTTAAGCATTTGTTGTTTTCTCTGACTCCCACAATACTTGCAGGTCTGCAACTTGTGATTGGTAAGCTTCAAACTATTCTCTCCTCTCTCTCTCTCTCTCTCTCTCTCTCTCTCTCTCTCTCTCTCTCTCTCTCTCTCTCTAGGAGAATAGAATTACTTCTTTTTCTGACTGTATGTTTGGCAAGTCTTATCATCATCATTTGTTGCATCGGTCTTTTTTCAAAACATGTCATTTTGGTCACTACGAGTATGAACTTTCCTCAGTGTTTCCTCTGACTGGAATAAAGTTAAGCATTTGTTGTTTTCTCTGACTCCCACAATACTTGCAGGTCTGCAACTTGTGATTGGTATAAGCTTCAAACTATTCTCTCTCTCTCTCTCTCTCTCTCCTCTCTCTCTCTCTCTCTCTCTCAGGAGAATAGAATTACTTCTTTTTCTGACTGTATGTTTGGCAAGTCTTATCATCATCATTTGTTGCATCGTCTTTTTTTCAAAACATGTCATTTTGGTCACTACGAGTATGAACTTTCCTCAGTGTTTTCCTCTGACTGGAATAAAGTTAAGCATTTGTTGTTTTCTCTGACTCCCACAATACTTGCAGGTCTGCAACTTGTGATTGGTATAAGCTTCAAACTATTCTCTCTCTCTCTCTCTCTCTCTCTCTCTCTCTCTCTCTCTCTCTCTCTCTCTCTCTCTCTCAGGAGAATAGAATTACTTCTTTTTCTGACTGTATGTTTGGCAAGTCTTATCATCATCATTTGTTGCATCGTCTTTTTTTCAAAACATGTCATTTTGGTCACTACGAGTATGAACTTTCCTCAGTGTTTTCCTCTGACTGGAATAAAGTTAAGCATTTGTTGTTTTCTCTGACTCCCACAATACTTGCAGGTCTGCAACTTGTGATTGGTATAAGCTTCAAACTATTCTCTCTCTCTCTCTCTCTCTCTCTCTCTCTCTCTCTCTCTCTCTCTCTCTCTCTCTCTCTCTCTCAGGAGAATAGAATTACTTCTTTTTCTGACTGTATGTTTGGCAAGTCTTATCATCATCATTTGTTGCATCGTCTTTTTTTCAAAACATGTCATTTTGGTCACTACGAGTATGAACTTTCCTCAGTGTTTTCCTCTGACTGGAATAAAGTTAAGCATTTGTTGTTTTCTCTGACTCCCACAATACTTGCAGGTCTGCAACTTGTGATTGGTATAAGCTTCAAACTATTCTCTCTCTCTCTCTCTCTCTCTCTCTCTCTTCTCCTCTCTCTCTCTCTCTCTCTCTCTCTCAGGAGAATAGAATTACTTCTTTTTCTGACTGTATGTTTGGCAAGTCTTATCATCATCATTTGTTGCATCGTCTTTTTTTCAAAACATGTCATTTTGGTCACTACGAGTATGAACTTTCCTCAGTGTTTTCCTCTGACTGGAATAAAGTTAAGCATTTGTTGTTTTCTCTGACTCCCACAATACTTGCAGGTCTGCAACTTGTGATTGGTATAAGCTTCAAACTATTCTCTCTCTCTCTCTCTCTCCTCTCTCTCTCTCTCTCTCTCTCTCTCTCTCTCTCTCTCTCTCTCAGGAGAATAGAATTACTTCTTTTTCTGACTGTATGTTTGGCAAGTCTTATCATCATCATTTGTTGCATCGTCTTTTTTTCAAAACATGTCATTTTGGTCACTACGAGTATGAACTTTCCTCAGTGTTTTCCTCTGACTGGAATAAAGTTAAGCATTTGTTGTTTTCTCTGACTCCCACAATACTTGCAGGTCTGCAACTTGTGATTGGTATAAGCTTCAAACTATTCTCTCTCTCTCTCTCTCTCTCTCTCTCTCTCTCTCTCTCTCTCTCTCTCTCTCTCTCTCTCTCTCAGGAGAATAGAATTACTTCTTTTTCTGACTGTATGTTTGGCAAGTCTTATCATCATCATTTGTTGCATCGTCTTTTTTTCAAAACATGTCATTTTGGTCACTACGAGTATGAACTTTCCTCAGTGTTTTCCTCTGACTGGAATAAAGTTAAGCATTTGTTGTTTTCTCTGACTCCCACAATACTTGCAGGTCTGCAACTTGTGATTGGTATAAGCTTCAAACTATTCTCTCTCTCTCTCTCTCTCTCTCTCTCTCTCTCTCTCTCTCTCTCTCTCTCTCTCAGGAGAATAGAATTACTTCTTTTTCTGACTGTATGTTTGGCAAGTCTTATCATCATCATTTGTTGCATCGTCTTTTTTTCAAAACATGTCATTTTGGTCACTACGAGTATGAACTTTCCTCAGTGTTTTCCTCTGACTGGAATAAAGTTAAGCATTTGTTGTTTTCTCTGACTCCCACAATACTTGCAGGTCTGCAACTTGTGATTGGTATAAGCTTCAAACTATTCTCTCTCTCTCTCTCTCTCTCTCTCTCTCTCTCTCTCTCTCTCTCTCTCTCTCTCTCAGGAGAATAGAATTACTTCTTTTTCTGACTGTATGTTTGGCAAGTCTTATCATCATCATTTGTTGCATCGTCTTTTTTTCAAAACATGTCATTTTGGTCACTACGAGTATGAACTTTCCTCAGTGTTTTCCTCTGACTGGAATAAAGTTAAGCATTTGTTGTTTTCTCTGACTCCCACAATACTTGCAGGTCTGCAACTTGTGATTGGTATAAGCTTCAAACTATTCTCTCTCTCTCTCTCTCTCTCTCTCTCTCTCTCTCTCTCTCTCTCTCAGGAGAATAGAATTACTTCTTTTTCTGACTGTATGTTTGGCAAGTCTTATCATCATCATTTGTTGCATCGTCTTTTTTTCAAAACATGTCATTTTGGTCACTACGAGTATGAACTTTCCTCAGTGTTTTCCTCTGACTGGAATAAAGTTAAGCATTTGTTGTTTTCTCTGACTCCCACAATACTTGCAGGTCTGCAACTTGTGATTGGTATAAGCTTCAAACTATCTCTCTCTCTCTCTCTCTCTCTCTCTCTCTCTCTCTCTCTCTCTCTCTCTCAGGAGAATAGAATTACTTCTTTTTCTGACTGTATGTTTGGCAAGTCTTATCATCATCATTTGTTGCATCGTCTTTTTTTCAAAACATGTCATTTTGGTCACTACGAGTATGAACTTTCCTCAGTGTTTTCCTCTGACTGGAATAAAGTTAAGCATTTGTTGTTTTCTCTGACTCCCACAATACTTGCAGGTCTGCAACTTGTGATTGGTATAAGCTTCAAACTATTCTCTCTCTCTCTCTCTCTCTCTCTCTCTCTCTCTCTCTCTCTCTCAGGAGAATAGAATTACTTCTTTTTCTGACTGTATGTTTGGCAAGTCTTATCATCATCATTTGTTGCATCGTCTTTTTTTCAAAACATGTCATTTTGGTCACTACGAGTATGAACTTTCCTCAGTGTTTTCCTCTGACTGGAATAAAGTTAAGCATTTGTTGTTTTCTCTGACTCCCACAATACTTGCAGGTCTGCAACTTGTGATTGGTATAAGCTTCAAACTATTCTCTCTCTCTCTCTCTCTCTCTCTCTCTCTCTCTCTCTCTCTCAGGAGAATAGAATTACTTCTTTTTCTGACTGTATGTTTGGCAAGTCTTATCATCATCATTTGTTGCATCGTCTTTTTTTCAAAACATGTCATTTTGGTCACTACGAGTATGAACTTTCCTCAGTGTTTTCCTCTGACTGGAATAAAGTTAAGCATTTGTTGTTTTCTCTGACTCCCACAATACTTGCAGGTCTGCAACTTGTGATTGGTATAAGCTTCAAACTATTCTCTCTCTCTCTCTCTCTCTCTCTCTCTCTCTCTCTCTCTCTCTCAGGAGAATAGAATTACTTCTTTTTCTGACTGTATGTTTGGCAAGTCTTATCATCATCATTTGTTGCATCGTCTTTTTTTCAAAACATGTCATTTTGGTCACTACGAGTATGAACTTTCCTCAGTGTTTTCCTCTGACTGGAATAAAGTTAAGCATTTGTTGTTTTCTCTGACTCCCACAATACTTGCAGGTCTGCAACTTGTGATTGGTATAAGCTTCAAACTATTCTCTCTCTCTCTCTCTCTCTCTCTCTCTCTCTCTCTCTCTCTCTCTCTCTCAGGAGAATAGAATTACTTCTTTTTCTGACTGTATGTTTGGCAAGTCTTATCATCATCATTTGTTGCATCGTCTTTTTTTCAAAACATGTCATTTTGGTCACTACGAGTATGAACTTTCCTCAGTGTTTTCCTCTGACTGGAATAAAGTTAAGCATTTGTTGTTTTCTCTGACTCCCACAATACTTGCAGGTCTGCAACTTGTGATTGGTATAAGCTTCAAACTATTCTCTCTCTCTCTCTCTCTCTCTCTCTCTCTCTCTCTCTCTCTCTCAGGAGAATAGAATTACTTCTTTTTCTGACTGTATGTTTGGCAAGTCTTATCATCATCATTTGTTGCATCGTCTTTTTTTCAAAACATGTCATTTTGGTCACTACGAGTATGAACTTTCCTCAGTGTTTTCCTCTGACTGGAATAAAGTTAAGCATTTGTTGTTTTCTCTGACTCCCACAATACTTGCAGGTCTGCAACTTGTGATTGGTATAAGCTTCAAACTATTCTCTCTCTCTCTCTCTCTCTCTCTCTCTCTCTCTCTCTCTCTCTCAGGAGAATAGAATTACTTCTTTTTCTGACTGTATGTTTGGCAAGTCTTATCATCATCATTTGTTGCATCGTCTTTTTTTCAAAACATGTCATTTTGGTCACTACGAGTATGAACTTTCCTCAGTGTTTTCCTCTGACTGGAATAAAGTTAAGCATTTGTTGTTTTCTCTGACTCCCACAATACTTGCAGGTCTGCAACTTGTGATTGGTATAAGCTTCAAACTATTCTCTCTCTCTCTCTCTCTCTCTCTCTCTCTCTCTCTCTCTCTCTCAGGAGAATAGAATTACTTCTTTTTCTGACTGTATGTTTGGCAAGTCTTATCATCATCATTTGTTGCATCGTCTTTTTTTCAAAACATGTCATTTTGGTCACTACGAGTATGAACTTTCCTCAGTGTTTTCCTCTGACTGGAATAAAGTTAAGCATTTGTTGTTTTCTCTGACTCCCACAATACTTGCAGGTCTGCAACTTGTGATTGGTATAAGCTTCAAACTATTCTCTCTCTCTCTCTCTCTCTCTCTCTCTCTCTCTCTCTCTCTCTCTCTCTCTCAGGAGAATAGAATTACTTCTTTTTCTGACTGTATGTTTGGCAAGTCTTATCATCATCATTTGTTGCATCGTCTTTTTTTCAAAACATGTCATTTTGGTCACTACGAGTATGAACTTTCCTCAGTGTTTTCCTCTGACTGGAATAAAGTTAAGCATTTGTTGTTTTCTCTGACTCCCACAATACTTGCAGGTCTGCAACTTGTGATTGGTATAAGCTTCAAACTATTCTCTCTCTCTCTCTCTCTCTCTCTCTCTCTCTCTCTCTCTCTCAGGAGAATAGAATTACTTCTTTTTCTGACTGTATGTTTGGCAAGTCTTATCATCATCATTTGTTGCATCGTCTTTTTTTCAAAACATGTCATTTTGGTCACTACGAGTATGAACTTTCCTCAGTGTTTTCCTCTGACTGGAATAAAGTTAAGCATTTGTTGTTTTCTCTGACTCCCACAATACTTGCAGGTCTGCAACTTGTGATTGGTATAAGCTTCAAACTATTCTCTCTCTCTCTCTCTCTCTCTCTCTCTCTCTCTCTCTCTCTCTCTCTCTCTCTCAGGAGAATAGAATTACTTCTTTTTCTGACTGTATGTTTGGCAAGTCTTATCATCATCATTTGTTGCATCGTCTTTTTTTCAAAACATGTCATTTTGGTCACTACGAGTATGAACTTTCCTCAGTGTTTTCCTCTGACTGGAATAAAGTTAAGCATTTGTTGTTTTCTCTGACTCCCACAATACTTGCAGGTCTGCAACTTGTGATTGGTATAAGCTTCAAACTATTCTCTCTCTCTCTCTCTCTCTCTCTCTCTCTCTCTCTCTCTCTCTCTCTCTCAGGAGAATAGAATTACTTCTTTTTCTGACTGTATGTTTGGCAAGTCTTATCATCATCATTTGTTGCATCGTCTTTTTTTCAAAACATGTCATTTTGGTCACTACGAGTATGAACTTTCCTCAGTGTTTTCCTCTGACTGGAATAAAGTTAAGCATTTGTTGTTTTCTCTGACTCCCACAATACTTGCAGGTCTGCAACTTGTGATTGGTATAAGCTTCAAACTATTCTCTCTCTCTCTCTCTCTCTCTCTCTCTCTCTCTCTCTCTCTCTCTCTCTCTCTCTCAGGAGAATAGAATTACTTCTTTTTCTGACTGTATGTTTGGCAAGTCTTATCATCATCATTTGTTGCATCGTCTTTTTTTCAAAACATGTCATTTTGGTCACTACGAGTATGAACTTTCCTCAGTGTTTTCCTCTGACTGGAATAAAGTTAAGCATTTGTTGTTTTCTCTGACTCCCACAATACTTGCAGGTCTGCAACTTGTGATTGGTATAAGCTTCAAACTATTCTCTCTCTCTCTCTCTCTCTCTCTCTCTCTCTCTCTCTCTCTCTCTCTCTCTCTCTCTCTCAGGAGAATAGAATTACTTCTTTTTCTGACTGTATGTTTGGCAAGTCTTATCATCATCATTTGTTGCATCGTCTTTTTTTCAAAACATGTCATTTTGGTCACTACGAGTATGAACTTTCCTCAGTGTTTTCCTCTGACTGGAATAAAGTTAAGCATTTGTTGTTTTCTCTGACTCCCACAATACTTGCAGGTCTGCAACTTGTGATTGGTATAAGCTTCAAACTATCTCTCTCTCTCTCTCTCTCTCTCTCTCTCTCTCTCTCTCTCTCTCTCTCAGGAGAATAGAATTACTTCTTTTTCTGACTGTATGTTTGGCAAGTCTTATCATCATCATTTGTTGCATCGTCTTTTTTTCAAAACATGTCATTTTGGTCACTACGAGTATGAACTTTCCTCAGTGTTTTCCTCTGACTGGAATAAAGTTAAGCATTTGTTGTTTTCTCTGACTCCCACAATACTTGCAGGTCTGCAACTTGTGATTGGTATAAGCTTCAAACTATTCTCTCTCTCTCTCTCTCTCTCTCTCTCTCTCTCTCTCTCTCTCTCTCTCTCTCTCTCTCAGGAGAATAGAATTACTTCTTTTTCTGACTGTATGTTTGGCAAGTCTTATCATCATCATTTGTTGCATCGTCTTTTTTTCAAAACATGTCATTTTGGTCACTACGAGTATGAACTTTCCTCAGTGTTTTCCTCTGACTGGAATAAAGTTAAGCATTTGTTGTTTTCTCTGACTCCCACAATACTTGCAGGTCTGCAACTTGTGATTGGTATAAGCTTCAAACTATTCTCTCTCTCTCTCTCTCTCTCTCTCTCTCTCTCTCTCTCTCTCTCTCTCTCTCTCTCAGGAGAATAGAATTACTTCTTTTTCTGACTGTATGTTTGGCAAGTCTTATCATCATCATTTGTTGCATCGTCTTTTTTTCAAAACATGTCATTTTGGTCACTACGAGTATGAACTTTCCTCAGTGTTTTCCTCTGACTGGAATAAAGTTAAGCATTTGTTGTTTTCTCTGACTCCCACAATACTTGCAGGTCTGCAACTTGTGATTGGTATAAGCTTCAAACTATTCTCTCTCTCTCTCTCTCTCTCTCTCTCTCTCTCTCTCTCTCTCTCTCTCTCTCAGGAGAATAGAATTACTTCTTTTTCTGACTGTATGTTTGGCAAGTCTTATCATCATCATTTGTTGCATCGTCTTTTTTTCAAAACATGTCATTTTGGTCACTACGAGTATGAACTTTCCTCAGTGTTTTCCTCTGACTGGAATAAAGTTAAGCATTTGTTGTTTTCTCTGACTCCCACAATACTTGCAGGTCTGCAACTTGTGATTGGTATAAGCTTCAAACTATTCTCTCTCTCTCTCTCTCTCTCTCTCTCTCTCTCTCTCTCTCTCTCTCTCTCTCTCTCTCTCTCAGGAGAATAGAATTACTTCTTTTTCTGACTGTATGTTTGGCAAGTCTTATCATCATCATTTGTTGCATCGTCTTTTTTTCAAAACATGTCATTTTGGTCACTACGAGTATGAACTTTCCTCAGTGTTTTCCTCTGACTGGAATAAAGTTAAGCATTTGTTGTTTTCTCTGACTCCCACAATACTTGCAGGTCTGCAACTTGTGATTGGTATAAGCTTCAAACTATTCTCTCTCTCTCTCTCTCTCTCTCTCTCTCTCTCTCTCTCTCTCTCTCTCTCTCTCAGGAGAATAGAATTACTTCTTTTTCTGACTGTATGTTTGGCAAGTCTTATCATCATCATTTGTTGCATCGTCTTTTTTTCAAAACATGTCATTTTGGTCACTACGAGTATGAACTTTCCTCAGTGTTTTCCTCTGACTGGAATAAAGTTAAGCATTTGTTGTTTTCTCTGACTCCCACAATACTTGCAGGTCTGCAACTTGTGATTGGTATAAGCTTCAAACTATTCTCTCTCTCTCTCTCTCTCTCTCTCTCTCTCTCTCTCTCTCTCTCTCAGGAGAATAGAATTACTTCTTTTTCTGACTGTATGTTTGGCAAGTCTTATCATCATCATTTGTTGCATCGTCTTTTTTTCAAAACATGTCATTTTGGTCACTACGAGTATGAACTTTCCTCAGTGTTTTCCTCTGACTGGAATAAAGTTAAGCATTTGTTGTTTTCTCTGACTCCCACAATACTTGCAGGTCTGCAACTTGTGATTGGTATAAGCTTCAAACTATTCTCTCTCTCTCTCTCTCTCTCTCTCTCTCTCTCTCTCTCTCTCTCAGGAGAATAGAATTACTTCTTTTTCTGACTGTATGTTTGGCAAGTCTTATCATCATCATTTGTTGCATCGTCTTTTTTTCAAAACATGTCATTTTGGTCACTACGAGTATGAACTTTCCTCAGTGTTTTCCTCTGACTGGAATAAAGTTAAGCATTTGTTGTTTTCTCTGACTCCCACAATACTTGCAGGTCTGCAACTTGTGATTGGTATAAGCTTCAAACTATTCTCTCTCTCTCTCTCTCTCTCTCTCTCTCTCTCTCTCTCTCTCAGGAGAATAGAATTACTTCTTTTTCTGACTGTATGTTTGGCAAGTCTTATCATCATCATTTGTTGCATCGTCTTTTTTTCAAAACATGTCATTTTGGTCACTACGAGTATGAACTTTCCTCAGTGTTTTCCTCTGACTGGAATAAAGTTAAGCATTTGTTGTTTTCTCTGACTCCCACAATACTTGCAGGTCTGCAACTTGTGATTGGTATAAGCTTCAAACTATTCTCTCTCTCTCTCTCTCTCTCTCTCTCTCTCTCTCTCTCTCTCAGGAGAATAGAATTACTTCTTTTTCTGACTGTATGTTTGGCAAGTCTTATCATCATCATTTGTTGCATCGTCTTTTTTTCAAAACATGTCATTTTGGTCACTACGAGTATGAACTTTCCTCAGTGTTTTCCTCTGACTGGAATAAAGTTAAGCATTTGTTGTTTTCTCTGACTCCCACAATACTTGCAGGTCTGCAACTTGTGATTGGTATAAGTTTCAAACTATTCTCTCTCTCTCTCTCTCTCTCTCTCTCTCTCTCTCTCTCTCTCTCTCTCTCAGGAGAATAGAATTACTTCTTTTTCTGACTGTATGTTTGGCAAGTCTTATCATCATCATTTGTTGCATCGTCTTTTTTTCAAAACATGTCATTTTGGTCACTACGAGTATGAACTTTCCTCAGTGTTTTCCTCTGACTGGAATAAAGTTAAGCATTTGTTGTTTTCTCTGACTCCCACAATACTTGCAGGTCTGCAACTTGTGATTGGTATAAGCTTCAAACTATTCTCTCTCTCTCTCTCTCTCTCTCTCTCTCTCTCTCTCTCTCTCTCAGGAGAATAGAATTACTTCTTTTTCTGACTGTATGTTTGGCAAGTCTTATCATCATCATTTGTTGCATCGTCTTTTTTTCAAAACATGTCATTTTGGTCACTACGAGTATGAACTTTCCTCAGTGTTTTCCTCTGACTGGAATAAAGTTAAGCATTTGTTGTTTTCTCTGACTCCCACAATACTTGCAGGTCTGCAACTTGTGATTGGTATAAGTTTCAAACTATTCTCTCTCTCTCTCTCTCTCTCTCTCTCTCTCTCTCTCTCTCTCTCTCTCTCAGGAGAATAGAATTACTTCTTTTTCTGACTGTATGTTTGGCAAGTCTTATCATCATCATTTGTTGCATCGTCTTTTTTTCAAAACATGTCATTTTGGTCACTACGAGTATGAACTTTCCTCAGTGTTTTCCTCTGACTGGAATAAAGTTAAGCATTTGTTGTTTTCTCTGACTCCCACAATACTTGCAGGTCTGCAACTTGTGATTGGTATAAGCTTCAAACTATTCTCTCTCTCTCTCTCTCTCTCTCTCTCTCTCTCTCTCTCTCAGGAGAATAGAATTACTTCTTTTTCTGACTGTATGTTTGGCAAGTCTTATCATCATCATTTGTTGCATCGTCTTTTTTTCAAAACATGTCATTTTGGTCACTACGAGTATGAACTTTCCTCAGTGTTTTCCTCTGACTGGAATAAAGTTAAGCATTTGTTGTTTTCTCTGACTCCCACAATACTTGCAGGTCTGCAACTTGTGATTGGTATAAGCTTCAAACTATTCTCTCTCTCTCTCTCTCTCTCTCTCTCTCTCTCTCTCTCTCTCTCTCTCAGGAGAATAGAATTACTTCTTTTTCTGACTGTATGTTTGGCAAGTCTTATCATCATCATTTGTTGCATCGTCTTTTTTTCAAAACATGTCATTTTGGTCACTACGAGTATGAACTTTCCTCAGTGTTTTCCTCTGACTGGAATAAAGTTAAGCATTTGTTGTTTTCTCTGACTCCCACAATACTTGCAGGTCTGCAACTTGTGATTGGTATAAGTTTCAAACTATTCTCTCTCTCTCTCTCTCTCTCTCTCTCTCTCTCTCTCTCTCTCTCTCAGGAGAATAGAATTACTTCTTTTTCTGACTGTATGTTTGGCAAGTCTTATCATCATCATTTGTTGCATCGTCTTTTTTTCAAAACATGTCATTTTGGTCACTACGAGTATGAACTTTCCTCAGTGTTTTCCTCTGACTGGAATAAAGTTAAGCATTTGTTGTTTTCTCTGACTCCCACAATACTTGCAGGTCTGCAACTTGTGATTGGTATAAGCTTCAAACTATTCTCTCTCTCTCTCTCTCTCTCTCTCTCTCTCTCTCTCTCTCAGGAGAATAGAATTACTTCTTTTTCTGACTGTATGTTTGGCAAGTCTTATCATCATCATTTGTTGCATCGTCTTTTTTTCAAAACATGTCATTTTGGTCACTACGAGTATGAACTTTCCTCAGTGTTTTCCTCTGACTGGAATAAAGTTAAGCATTTGTTGTTTTCTCTGACTCCCACAATACTTGCAGGTCTGCAACTTGTGATTGGTATAAGTTTCAAACTATTCTCTCTCTCTCTCTCTCTCTCTCTCTCTCTCTCTCTCTCTCTCTCTCTCTCTCAGGAGAATAGAATTACTTCTTTTTCTGACTGTATGTTTGGCAAGTCTTATCATCATCATTTGTTGCATCGTCTTTTTTTCAAAACATGTCATTTTGGTCACTACGAGTATGAACTTTCCTCAGTGTTTTCCTCTGACTGGAATAAAGTTAAGCATTTGTTGTTTTCTCTGACTCCCACAATACTTGCAGGTCTGCAACTTGTGATTGGTATAAGCTTCAAACTATTCTCTCTCTCTCTCTCTCTCTCTCTCTCTCTCTCTCTCTCTCTCTCTCTCTCTCTCTCTCTCAGGAGAATAGAATTACTTCTTTTTCTGACTGTATGTTTGGCAAGTCTTATCATCATCATTTGTTGCATCGTCTTTTTTTCAAAACATGTCATTTTGGTCACTACGAGTATGAACTTTCCTCAGTGTTTTCCTCTGACTGGAATAAAGTTAAGCATTTGTTGTTTTCTCTGACTCCCACAATACTTGCAGGTCTGCAACTTGTGATTGGTATAAGCTTCAAACTATTCTCTCTCTCTCTCTCTCTCTCTCTCTCTCTCTCTCTCTCTCTCTCTCTCTCAGGAGAATAGAATTACTTCTTTTTCTGACTGTATGTTTGGCAAGTCTTATCATCATCATTTGTTGCATCGTCTTTTTTTCAAAACATGTCATTTTGGTCACTACGAGTATGAACTTTCCTCAGTGTTTTCCTCTGACTGGAATAAAGTTAAGCATTTGTTGTTTTCTCTGACTCCCACAATACTTGCAGGTCTGCAACTTGTGATTGGTATAAGTTTCAAACTATTCTCTCTCTCTCTCTCTCTCTCTCTCTCTCTCTCTCTCTCTCTCTCTCTCTCTCAGGAGAATAGAATTACTTCTTTTTCTGACTGTATGTTTGGCAAGTCTTATCATCATCATTTGTTGCATCGTCTTTTTTTCAAAACATGTCATTTTGGTCACTACGAGTATGAACTTTCCTCAGTGTTTTCCTCTGACTGGAATAAAGTTAAGCATTTGTTGTTTTCTCTGACTCCCACAATACTTGCAGGTCTGCAACTTGTGATTGGTATAAGTTTCAAACTATTCTCTCTCTCTCTCTCTCTCTCTCTCTCTCTCTCTCTCTCTCTCTCTCTCTCTCTCTCTCAGGAGAATAGAATTACTTCTTTTTCTGACTGTATGTTTGGCAAGTCTTATCATCATCATTTGTTGCATCGTCTTTTTTTCAAAACATGTCATTTTGGTCACTACGAGTATGAACTTTCCTCAGTGTTTTCCTCTGACTGGAATAAAGTTAAGCATTTGTTGTTTTCTCTGACTCCCACAATACTTGCAGGTCTGCAACTTGTGATTGGTATAAGTTTCAAACTATTCTCTCTCTCTCTCTCTCTCTCTCTCTCTCTCTCTCTCTCTCTCTCAGGAGAATAGAATTACTTCTTTTTCTGACTGTATGTTTGGCAAGTCTTATCATCATCATTTGTTGCATCGTCTTTTTTTCAAAACATGTCATTTTGGTCACTACGAGTATGAACTTTCCTCAGTGTTTTCCTCTGACTGGAATAAAGTTAAGCATTTGTTGTTTTCTCTGACTCCCACAATACTTGCAGGTCTGCAACTTGTGATTGGTATAAGCTTCAAACTATTCTCTCTCTCTCTCTCTCTCTCTCTCTCTCTCTCTCTCTCTCTCTCTCTCAGGAGAATAGAATTACTTCTTTTTCTGACTGTATGTTTGGCAAGTCTTATCATCATCATTTGTTGCATCGTCTTTTTTTCAAAACATGTCATTTTGGTCACTACGAGTATGAACTTTCCTCAGTGTTTTCCTCTGACTGGAATAAAGTTAAGCATTTGTTGTTTTCTCTGACTCCCACAATACTTGCAGGTCTGCAACTTGTGATTGGTATAAGCTTCAAACTATTCTCTCTCTCTCTCTCTCTCTCTCTCTCTCTCTCTCTCTCTCTCTCTCTCAGGAGAATAGAATTACTTCTTTTTCTGACTGTATGTACCTAGAAAGAACAGAAAGTGACCTTAAAGTAAGTTTCAAAATGTTCTTGACTCTTTACATCAAGTGGTTTCATGTCTTGTCTGGAATCCATCACTGTTTTCGTATTTGCAGTTATGTTTGATTTTTAATTTTCGGTAGTCTCGTGGCTTTCACTTGGAGTAGAATTGTTGTTTCTTACTCAAATTCCATCCGTATAACACTTATCGTTACCTAGTTTTATGACCTTCAAGTTTTTTTTTGTTTTTTTTTAATATCCTTTGCTCTTTACCTCGAGTGGTTTCATGTTTTGTCAGGGCGATTTCAATGAAAAACAATCATCGCTCTAAATGACAAACCTTACTCCCTATGAAGGGAATAGTGTCGTTTATAGTATCACCTGTCATTCAGAAGACGTTAATATCTTTATTCTTTTCTTTAACCCTACATTATGATTTGCTGCCTGTCTTGCTTGTTTGCCAGACTCTATCCACCATCCGCTTTACGAGGACCGGACGCAGCCGATTGCGACTTCCTTGTTTCTATATCCTGTCCGACCAATCCTAGTTCATTATCTCTCTGGGATCCGATATTTAGCATTTGAACAATGTAAGTTTTTATTTATTTATTTTTTTTTTTTTTTTTTAGTTTTTTTTTTAGGTTTTTAACCTAAAAAATTTAAACACATACGACGTTTTATTTGTATTTTTAATTCATGATGCAACTAACTTTATTATAGCAAATATCGAAACATAACATGTCTTAAATACAAAGTCGTTTTTTGTTGGGATGGGAATGAGGAATTTTACTGTATTTATTACACAATGTTGGGTTTGCTGTCACGCCTGTCTTCATAGCGTTTCGTTATAAATCATTGCTTTCCGGATATAAAAAAATGTGATCCATTTAAAATCGTTTTATTTTTTTATTTTTTAAACGCGAATTGACTATCAACTGCTTGTAGATAGATATTTTGCGTAATACATATATAGGTAAAAACAATATAACACATTACACTGAATCTATCACGATTTTCATATTTGCAGTTATGTTTTATTTGAAATAATGGCGTGTGAATACTTTCATTTAGTTTGCCTAATACTTGTTTCTAAAAATTGATATCAGACCCTTCCTTCTCGCTTTCTATTAGGTTGATGAGAAGGTTCTTGCTGAATTTTTAATCTTGATTTCAAATGATGTCTTTTTAAGTAAGTTTTCGTTATAAAATGTTTACTTTATATATCATTTTTAAGAGGGTTTTTTTTGTTGTTCTATCCATGGTTTAAATTAAACGCGTTTTAAAACAATTATGTCTTCTTTTCAAAACGTTGAATACTGGATGAAAAAAAGGAAATCCACACAATGTTTTTTTTATTTCAATTCAAACTAGCGAAAAGCTGCTCAAACAGCTCGCAATATCAACGAAGCATTTAATCCAGGAACCACTACTGAACATAAACACGATGGTGGTTTCAGAAACTTTGTAGCGGCGACGAGAGTCTTAAGATTATGAGCATAGCAATCCGCCATCGGATGTTGCTAACGATCAACTAAGAGCCTTAGTTGAAACCAATCCACTCATAACTGTTCAAGAACTTGTTGCTAAATTCGACGTAACGTATACAACGATTTCCAACTACTTGAGAGAGATTGGAAAACAAAAAACTTGATAAATCTGTGCTTCACGAATTGAACGACAACCAAAAGAAACGCCGTTATGAAATATCATCTTCACTCCTTTTACGCAATAAGAACCACCCACTTCTTGACCGGGTTTTGACTAGAGATAAAAGTGTGCTTTTTTTACGGCAGAGCTATGCTCAGTTGTTGGACGCCGACGAAACTCCACGAAACTTCTCGAAGCCAAAGTTGCACCAAAAAAATGTGATGCTCACTGTTTGGTCGTCTCATCCATTACAGTTTTTTTTAATCATTACGGCGAGGAAGTACAATTAACAAATAGGTGAAAATACATCAGAAACTTCGACAACAACACCCAGTATCAGTCAACAGAAATAGACAATTATTATCCACGACAATGCCCGAGCGCATGTTGCTGAACCGACCCTGCAGACGTTGAATAAATTAAACTAAATAAATTCTGCCTCATCCGCCATACTTTCTATACCTTTCACCTACCGACTACTACTTTTTCAAGCATCTTGACAACTTTGTCAGTGAGAAACGCTTAAAAAATCTAAGCGTTATCATCGCCATTAGAACGCAAGAATTGTATGCTACTTGCATAAATACATTTTTTTTTTTTGCATTGGAAAAAGTATGTTGATTCTGATGGTGCTTATTTAAATCAACAAATGTTTGTTTAAATCGAGATATGTTCATCTGAATTTTACCCTACCAGACTGAGTTACCGATAATTTGGTGATTTCTGAAAATTCTGTATACCGAGTTACCGCTAAACCGGTATTTTCCCGACCACGTGTTCTTGTGTTGTCAGGGAGCTAAAAATAGCTGTCCTATCGCTGTTTAGCCTCGATTTAGCGGAAGCTTAACGTTTTGCAAATAACTTCCTTTGTTTTGACGGAGTTGTTATTTGTTCTGTAGACTAAAGTAGCCATGAAGCGAGCTAGTGACGAAACAAACACTTCGGCAGGTAAAAGAGCGAAACCAAGAGGTTTCACTGTGCAACAAGTGTTGGATAAAGTGACAAATTCTGATTCAGACGAAGGCGACGTTAATCAGGAATGAGTTTTTGAACTAAGCAACGCTAGTGATGATGAGTATATCGATGAAGGAATAAGTAATGGTAATTCTGATGATGCAAGTGGGTCTGTGTATCAAGGAAAGCTCCGCCTGTTGGGTGGGCTGGCACATGCAGGCTAAATGCTGGCACCAAAACAATACTAACACGCTTTATTTATTTTTTTCACAATTTTGCCCAGGAGGCCAGGCACAACGGCAAATTAGGTTCAGTAGCTCAAGTCTGGTAGGGTTAAAAGGTAAAAACCACAAGAACTTTCTTGTCAACTCTGATGGCTATAAGCTTCAGATGTTGTTATCTCTGATTGGACTAAATTAATCATTTGTTGTTTTCTCTGACTCTCACAATACGTGCAAGTCTAGAACCTGTGAGCATTATAAGCTTCAAATACACCCCCTCTCTCTCTCTCTCTCTCTCTCTCTCTCTCTCTCTTTCACAATATGTTACCGTATGTATTTAAGGAGATCAGAAAGTGATCATTGGGTTTCTGTTCTGGTAGGTAAGGTTTTTACTCTAAAGTAATTTTCAAAACGTTCCTGGCTCTTTACATGAAGTGGTTTCATGTCTTGTCTGGAATCTACTACTGTTTTCGTATTTGCAGTCATTTTTCATTTGAAATAGAGACGTGCAAATAATTTCATCTAGATGGCCTAACATTTTTCCTTAAAAATTGATTTATTTTTTCCATTTTCTTATCTTGATTTATATAAGGAAAGACATACTTACATATATTCTTATATGCGGATTTACTCCTAAACTAATTAGCCAATCATGCTGAAACATTGCTGCTAGGCGTGAAAATGGAAATATGTGTTGCATTGTGTTTATCCTACGCTATTCACTGCTGAGGTCCATAGATGTCATATAGTTTTCTACCCCAGTAGTTTCTACCCACGAATAGCTAAACTTTGGAATTCCTTCCCTGTCTCTCGCTTTCATGACTGTACTAACACGCAGAAGTTTTAATGTAACGGGAATAGACATCTCGCGTCTCAACTCCCCACATTATTCTCTGTAGAAATGTTTCAATTAGAAAACGCTTACATCCATGTGTCAATACGCCTTGGCTGAAGTGAAAAGGTGCAAAGAAGATGGGAAAGTCTCCTTTTTATTTGTACAATTTGGGACACGTAGGATTTTTGTGAAATTCTAATTAAATATATCAGACATCTATGATATAAATCTCACCTTTCTGTGTAAATGTCTGTATCTATGTATGTCTGCCATAAACTTTCGACAGAGCTGGCAGATTTTCACGAGATTAGTATCATTTAGACGCTCGACCCTTTGGACAACAAATATCGAAAAACTGGTCCAAAACATTAATCCTTCACCCTAAACTGAGCACGTTTCCACAGGGAGAAGTTGCATTTTTCGCCGATATTTTCGAAAGTCATCGCCTCTTTTCGATTGCCTAGCCTTAATTTAAACCTACGTCACTTCCAGTTTGGCAATAGGCCCAACAGCAAACACGTCATGTTTTTTCACGTTTTTTTTTCCTCCTTCGCGGTACGAGTTCGAGCCTACTGCCTGCCTACTGCCACTTTTTTATCGCAACACAACCGCCCAAACACTCGGGCAACATCGGGCACCCAGGCTAGTCAATTAAAAAATATTACTTAACTTACAGGTTGTTAAATGTTTTTAACTCCTAATAGGGGGTATGACACTAATGATTTCGACGATTATTTTTATAATTACGGGTTGTGGTAATCAACCAATGCAAATCTTCCAAAGTTACTATAGAAATTGTCGAATTTTGGATTCAATCAGTTCGTCGTTGGCTATGTCACGAACCGCATTTGATTCTTCGCCGCCATCTTTGTTACTGGCAATTACTTCACACTCATATCGGGACTGCACTGATTCTTGGCCACCATCTTTGTTACTGGCAATTACTTCACACTCATATCGGAACTGCACTGATTCGTGGCCGCCATCTTTGTTACTGGCAATTACTTCACACTCAATATCGGGACTGCACTGATTCTTGGCCGCCATCTTTGTTACTGGCAATTACTTCACACTCAATATCGGGACTGCACTGATTCTTGGCCGCCATCTTTGTTACTGGCAATTACTTCACACTCAATATCGGGACTGCACTGATTCTTGGCCGCCATCTTTGTTACTGGCAATTACTTCACACTCAATATCGGGACTGCACTGATTCTTGGCCGCCATCTTTGTTACTGGCAATTACTTCACACTCAATATCGGGACTGCACTGATTCTTTACTGCCATCTTTGTTCAACATAATGGCTCAACACTTAACGCAGGTCCTTTTAAATATGTTAAAGGCTTGTACGCGGCATAACATAGATACAACGTCAGAAATCCCAAGTGTTTTGCTTTCTCCAGCAGCCCTTTCAGATTACGCATTCCATTGTAAGATAAGTCGTTAATGATAGTATATTTTGCTTGTGGTTAAGCACATATCAAAGCCCGAGACCTATCGGAGAGTAGTGTTTAAGAGACCATGGCTTAGACGTTTGTCGCCACCACGAAAGGGTTGGAAAAATTAATGAATTAGACAGAAAATGATCTAAGCCAAACTGATGATCCAAGAGGGCGTGTCAGTAATTATTTGCTTACATTAGACTTGAAGATGACAATGTTTTAGTTCGTTCGGAAGCAGCTTCGAAATGTTTTGGTCTACATGTAAGATTTTCTAGGAAATATTCTTTCTTCATAGAAGCCCCGTTTAATTTTTAGTACAGAGAGAAACAAATCAGTTGTCGACAGACGAATAATTACTGTAAATGTTTTATAGGGTAGAGGATCAGGTATTGGATATCAGTCGAGCACCTATTAGAAACATAACGACACTGTATAGATGCTAGCAGGATGCCTTCTTTGTGGTAGGTTGTAGAGACGAGAAGAGACCATTCACGAATAGATTGCAATATCGGTTGTAATACTCCATCAAGATAAGAAAGATTCTTCCGAGCGGTATTTCCCCAGTTGTACTCCATCTTAGGACATATTTGTTTCTTATATAAGTTTCGCTATAAATTGATCACGAGAGTCTATTACATTTTAACCGACAGTAGTCTTAACTTGATTAAACAGTCGCGCTAAATCAACTGAACTGATGAATTACGCCCCCTTTCAATTAATTATTAGCAACAAAGAAAATGTAAATGAAATCACTCTTGTTAGATCTCTTTTCTTTTCTAGTGGTCATAAGCATATCTGAGAGTCTCATTAAATCTCGAAATTGTTTTTGCAGTTTAATATTACTGATAAGGCGGCGAGGGTTTATTTTGTCTCGACGCAGGACCACTGGCTTTCACGAGCCCAAATATAAGAGTATCAAATTGTAAAATTATGATCGTGTGTATATATATATATATATATATATATATATATATATATATATACGATCGTGTATATATATATATATATATATATATATATATATATATATATATATATATATATATATATATATATGTCTCCCTTGCTTGATTAGTGCACTCGGTGAGCTTTTCGTTCCATGAAGTTCCAACATCTTGCCTCAGCGGGAAATGATACGTGCGAAAGGAATACGTTGAACTGGGCGGGGCGTCTGGATAGGAACGAACGTTTGAAGAGCCGGAACGTAGTTCCAAATGCTCATTTTGGGAGCGGCATTTGACGTTGCACACTAGGGGTTCTGATTCCCCACTTAGGACACAGGAAGGATTCCAAACGTTCATTAAGTACAGAGATCCTACCAGCGGTAGACCACAACAACAAAATGAGAAGCCACTAAGTACTTAATCTCGTTTTCGATTTATACCTAATTTTATCTTCGTTTATAATGCAGTTACTAACTAGAATATTCGTCCAAGGATGGGCTCAAAATAGTAAGAAATCTCTAAGACCTTTTAATAAATACATTGGAGTTTATGATTGGGATGGACTTTTATTTAGCGTTTCAAGGTATTTTTAGATAAATGAAACTGTAACGTGGATTCTAGCTTGAATAAGACATAAACGACTGTCGCGTAATAGGAACTGACCATTCTAGTAATTATAACAATGCTATAAATCTTGAAAATAAGTCCTGTGTATCGCTTTATTGCAGATCCATATTTTTCTTTTTTAATTTTGAAATTGTTATGAAACGCAGAGAAGTGAAATTTCGTACACTAGAAAAGCATAACAAGGTGCCTTATTTCCCTGAATTCTGTGGAATTTTAACAAATATATTAAAACTATGCGAATTTTTCTATTTTCAGATATTTTTAAATGTGTATCACTTTGTTTCAGTCTCCCAAAATGCCCAGAAAGAGTGTGTTGACAGCTAGCGAAAAGGAACGTATTGTTGCAGGCCCTGTCAGTAGGTTTATCGCTCGTAGATCTAGCCAAGGAGTTTGGAAGAGATCGAAGAACATTGCCTTTATTCGTTAAAAATCCAAACATCAAACCAAGGAAGGACGAAAACACAAGAAAGTCAGTTTCTCCTCGTGATTTTAGAAAAATTCGCCGTCAATTTATCAAGCAGCCGGGCAGCAATAGTGCTGCTGTATTTGAATAACTTCCTTGTCACAAAAAGACACGCTGCAATGTCTTAAATGTAAATTCAAGAAACGTTAAGTCCATAGCAGGACCTGTTTTAAACCAAACTCATAAGGAAAAACGTTTGGTTTGGGTTCAGAAATACATGAAAACCAGCTTTGAATATTTTCTTTTCCCACGATAAGACCAGAGCAACCCTTGATGGACCAGATGGGTAGGCCAAAGTTTGGAGTCCTCTTGGATTCTTTACCCCTTATTGATTCCGTCAACAGGGAGGTGGAGGTGTCATGTTTTGGGCTGAAATAACTTGCGATGAACTCATTGGACAATTTTGAGTTCCAAAAAATGTCAATCTGACAAACCAGTCTTATATTTTATTTTTTAATGAGCATTTGTTACCATGGCTTGATTGACTTTTCATTGGCCCGTACCTGCAAAATGATTTTTATGCACGACAATGCGCCATTCCACCTAGCCAAGGCTACAACATCCTACCTAAGTCATAAAGCATTAGTGGAGGAAATTTGATTACATGTCCACCTTCTTCTCAAGATATAAACCCAATTAAGCAGCTCTGCTCAATGATAAAGATGAAAGTTTATGAAGGAAGTGTTTTATTTTCGTCGAAAGATAAACTTTGGAGGAAGATTTTGGACATTTCCTATAGCATAACATCATCTCAAATCCGTCAATTGACATCATCACTTCACAGGATGCTATTCAGAGTGATTTTGAAGCATAGGGTTTATGTTGATAAATAAATATTTCCTTAAACAAAATAATGTGAATTCGTTCTTGTTTTTGGTAAATATTATTACTGGATATGTTCTTTATTTCATACTGGCCTGGGTGCCCGGTGTTGCCCGGGTGTTTAAAGGTGTCTGTTGAGCAAAAAAAAAGAAAAAAGTGGTATTAGGCAGGCAGGCTCGAACCCGTGACGCGAAGGTGGAAAAAAAAGTGAAAGAAAATCTGGCGTTTGACCGCTACTCCATGATGCGACCGGAAGTTTGACTAGGTTAAATTTGAACGCTTTAATCAAAAACAAAAGATGACTTGCAAAAATGGCGTTGCTTTTAAACCTGCCAGGAAAGCAAATTAGACACAAGGTGGACCAGCTCCTCCCAAAAGGGGGCACTCTGGCAATAGCCAAATAAATAGTAATTGTCTTTGTATGAAGTAGTAATTGTCTTTGTATGAAGGGTTTAACCTACATTGACCAAAAACCAATTACATAACAGATACTACCCAGCCCGAAGTTCGGGTGGTTGCGTTCCAATAATTTCGCTTTATTTATACGAAATAGATAAACAAAGATTGGAGACGACGGCACGGTGGGAATTTGTTTTAACTTAAAAAAAAAAAAAGAAAGAAAGGATTCCGTTTGCGAATGCGAGATATTACAATCTGGAAAGTATGTGAAAAACTTCTCGCAGAATCTAACTGACGTGAGTAGCCTGATGTAAAAAGTCTTTCATGGACATACACAAACGCTCGCGCTTATCTTGCCATTTGTTATTTCATACAAATAGAAATATGAAGTTAGAATATTGATTTATTACCGAAAATAGGCATATTAGACACTTGTAATAATGTGATATACGCTTTAAATTACCAGAAAATAGGAAAATTAGCCTAACTTTCAAAATATTTGTTCAAATTAGACAAAAATCAGGGAAATAAGGCACCTTGTTATACTATTCCAGTGTACTAAATTTCACTTCCCTGCGTCTCATAAAAATTTCAAAATTAAAAAAATATTGACCTATAATAAAGCGATACACAAGGTTTACATAAATTGTGTAATCTTCCAAGCTATTACACGATACAGTGTCGTCGCCATTTTAACGTTATCCCGCAACGTCTTGATGAATAACAATCAAAACAAAAATGATTTCGTGTACAGATATGTTGAAATAATTATTTTTTTGTAAATATGTTATCCGTTTCTGATGACGTCATTGAAAGAACGATTTATTTTATATACGAGTTCAAGGTCAAAGTAAAGAGGGGTTGACTAGGCTATACTAGACATGGAAAGTCGATGTTCAAAATAAAACTCGTATATTTAAGCAGCTTTTTTTTAATTTATGCAAGTTTAATTTAATAACATTGAAAGTTTCTGTCTGTTATTTTTATATCCTTTCTTTCCAACTGCCTGTTGTTATCAGAGTTTGATGTTTGAAGATATTAGTTTCCTGACCTACAATGCACCAAATATTGGTCTTTTTTTATTTTTTATTTTTTTTTTGCCAAACTCAATCATCTGCTACAAAAAAAAAAATAGGAACAACAAGCCTTCTCCACAAAACACCCAAACCAAACCAAACACCATGAAAAAATATTTGACGATATAAAAAATCTTGAATCATAAAAAACTTTTACCTATATGACTGAACCCGAAAAGGATTGATATGCCGTAAAACCAAATGACTAACCTTAACACCATGAATAAACGTGAAGAGATCTAAAGCTGGAAGCACAAACATTTCTTTTAAAATTACTGGATTCGTCGTAAAATACTCGAAAAGTATTGATATGCCGTAAAATTAAACAACATATTTTCTCCAAATGGAGACCTGCAATCTGATGCAAGTTTACACTAGAACATAACATCAGACCAGAAAGAAAGAAAGAAAAGATCAGAAAAGGAATCGCCGAAACCTTCGACTTCTATTCAATCAAACGTTTATTAATCTAAAAACAACTATACTTATTCGATATTTTGTGTAGAAAATGATACATAAAAACCAAATAATATTTGGATATCCGTATTCATCTTGCTTTCCGAGGCATATCTTCAACCAGTGTTTCAAATTTCGTTGGCATTACGAAAACAAGGTCGTCGTTGGAGGGAGGGGGGTTAAGAAAATGCTTCAGGCAGCAATAAAATCAAAACTATTATTTTCCTTTTAAAATCCTCCTGCTATCTCAAATTTATCCAATTAATATTAACTGCGAAAACAACACCGTGCTTGATATTTTAAATGTTGGGCAGTTAATTAAATAGGAGATGTTAGCTGAAAGAGAGAGAGAGAGAGAGGGGGAAAGAAGGAGGAAATATGAGGGAAGGGGAGATTACGGTGATTTAGATATGAAATCGTTTCTTTTATCAGACGTTTTCATAAAGCCATTTTGAAAGGTTTCGTTCTCTTTATAGAAATAGATGACATAAAAGAATCAAGTGGCTCTCTCTCTCTTTCTCTCTCCCCCTCTCTCTCTCTCTCTATATATATATATATATATATATATATATATATATATATATGTGTGTGTGTGTGTGTGTGTGTGTGTGTGTGTGTGTATAATAGCTCTATATAGACCAAATGCTTTAAGCATAATGAATTATAAAGTAAAAGGTGAAGAAGCTTGCTGATCGGTTTCGTACCTCGCTCAAAATCGAGGAAAAATTATGATTTAAAAATTCATATGAAATGGAAATATGCCCGAGAGACGGAAAAACAAACGGAAAAAATCAGATAGAAATCACATTAAATTCTAATATTTCTTAAAGAATTAATGTAAATAGTTTCTAAACTTTTCAAATAAAAAGTCGAGTGTAATATGGTCGGAATGGAAAACAAGTCAACACTAAACTTCATTGTACAATCGCGGTTATTTATGAGGTGTTCAAAGATGGCAGATATGGAGATATTATTCAAAACATCTGATGGTGAATGATTTTATAAACTATCTAAGAAACAACTTTGCAAGCAAAACGAAAATAGTTTAAGATTTAATGTGGATTCTATCTGATTCTTTCGTGTTTTTTTTTGGGGGGGGGTCCCACCATATTTCCATCTATTATATTAAGAGCAAATGTATATGTGTTAGTGTGTGTGTGTGTTTGTATGTCTACTAAAACTTTGTCATACCAATAAACAGCGAATATTATATAAACGGCAAATTTGCTTAATAGAACCCCCCCACACCAAAAAAAACTACCCATGCTGAAATAAAAGCGTTATTATTTAGAAATAAACTGTGTTTTGTAACTATTCTGTACTTTCACCTAACAATTTAATAAAGAAGATATCGTAAAACTTGAATTAATCATTAAAATACTATTTAAAAACCGCGTTCGTTAAATGTAAAAATTGTCATGCCAGTATAGCGAAGGTTGTAAATGTATGTATTGATTCATATATATATATATATGTGTGTGTGTGTGTGTGTGTGTGTGTGTGTGTGTGTGTGTGTGTGTGTGTGTGTGTCTGTGTATAAGAAGGCTGTTACCGATATGTTGGAGTGACGTATGAACAAAAACATACGAACGAAGATCTTAGTATATTTATTTATTTTCGTTCGTTTCTTTGTTTTTATTTTTGCTTTTGTTAATACATTACGTCAGTTAAACACCCCGATGTTCTACATCGCTAACAAGCTTCCTATATACTTACATATTTGCTTACCAGCAATGCTTCAAGCAAACTATTTTAATTTTTATATATAATAAATCTTTTCACTTTTTCTTTACATTCATTTGCTATTTCCTCTCTCGTTCATTACATTTTTTTTTATGTTTTTTCTCTATTTTCTTGTTCTCTCTTTCATTCTTATTAATCATTTTTTATTTCGTTATTTGTGTTTTTTTTGCTCTCTCTCACTCTCTCTCTCTCTCACCCTCTCTCACTCTCTCTCACCCTCTCTCTCTCTCTCTCTTAGCGTGTCAACTGACTTTTATCATGGCTAAATTGCAATGTTCATTTTTTTCATCTGCTCTTTTTTCTATTCCCAACAGGACTAAGCCTATTTTGTAATCTCCGAATGGATACTACGGATTCTAGAAGTTACAAAAGCAATCCAATGACTTTTTGGGGGAAGTTTCCAAACCCATCGCTATATTCCCACATCGCATGCACCTATATACATAAGACATCTACTTGCAAATAAGTTCTTATATTTTGTGAACGAATCAGGTGTTTTCTTTGGAAAGGGGTCTACACAGATCTTGTGCGTCTTTGTGATGCACAACCTGTTTGACATTAAGGCTCGACTCTCCCGAAAAAAATGGCTGATAGGGACAGGTAAGCAAGACACATCATAGCCATTAACGTATATTGTAAAGAAATATCATACAATAGCTTCCCAAGAAGCAAGCTTGTAACGTGACCGACTTTAACGCCTTGACCAATGAAAAATTCTGACTAACGTAACCACAATTTTTTTTTGACAATTTTATTAGTTAAGTTAGTTCAGATAATAAACGTTATACGTTATCCCAATTAACTCTGTTCAATTGTCGTGTCCTTTCATAGTAAAACAGGACTTGCTGATGCATCTTCAAGGCTGCATATTTTCTTACAGGGAATGTCTGTCGTCCTCCCACGTACAATGTCTGCTTTTCTCAAATGATTATCTATCTAGTACTGGCAAAGCTAAAAATCGCTTGGCTTCCCCGGTGCAATAATAACTGGTGTGTCAATGTGTCGTGGTTGTTAGCTATGACGTCAAATATGTGATATCCAGGGTGTATCATTTGACGTCTCCAGATTTAATTATGCTTGCGTACAACTTCGCTTACTCATGTGCCAATAAGACATCCATTCTTATGACAATCCCCTCGCTATATGCTTTTACTTTCCGTCTATTGTTCTACTAGCAGGACAACCCAGTGTTGCCTGAAAGT
The DNA here is from genome assembly GCF_053919585.1 of Euprymna scolopes. Taxonomy (NCBI): domain Eukaryota; kingdom Metazoa; phylum Mollusca; class Cephalopoda; order Sepiida; family Sepiolidae; genus Euprymna; species Euprymna scolopes. The sequence continues at coordinate 93,303,431 of NC_136484.1, forward strand.
AGCTACAATAAAAGAAAAGAGTTTTTAAAAAGTATGTACAGCATTGTTCTTTTAAAACTTTTATCTCTACCTTTTCCTCTCTCTGTCTCTCTCTCTCTCTCCATATATATATATATATATATATATATATATATATATATATATATATATATATATGTGTACATACATATATATATGGGTGTATATATATGTGTGTATATATATGTATATATATACGTATATATATTTATATGTGTATATATGTATATATATGTATATATATGTATATATATATCTGTATATATATGTATATATATATATGTATATATCTATATATCTGTATATATGCATATATATGTATACATATCTATATATATATATATGTACATATATGTATATATATGTGTATACATATGTATATATATGTGTATATATATGTATATGTATATATATGTATGTGTGTATATATGTGAGTATATATATATGTATATATATGTATATATAGATGTATACATATGTGTGTATATATATGTATATATATGTATGTATATATGTATATATATGTATATATATGTATTTATATGTATGTATATATGTATATATATGTATGTATATATGTGTTTATATGTATATATATGTATGTATATATATGTATATATGTGTGTATATGTATATATATATGTATATATATGTATGTATATATGTATATATATGTGTGTATATGTATATATATATGTGTATACATATGCATATATATGTGTGTGTATATATGTATATATATGTGTGTATTTATATGTAGATATGTATATGTATATATATATATGTGCATATATATGTATATGTATGTATGTGTGTATATATGTGTATATATATGTGTATATACATATATATATGTATATATGTGTGTGTATATATGTGTGTATATATGTAAATATATATGTGTGTATATATGGATGCATATATATATATATCTGTGTGTATATATGTATATATATGTGTGTATATATATGTATATGTATATATCTATATATATACATATATATATGCATATATATATGTTTATATATATATATTTAGCTGTGTATATATGTGAGTGTATATATGTATATATATGTGTGTATATATATGTATATGTATATATATATGTTTATATATATATATTTAGCTGTGTATATATGTGAGTATATATATGTATATATGTATATATATGTATGTATATGCATATATGTATATATATGCATATATATGCATATATGTATATATAAGCATATATATGCATATATATGTATATATATGCATATGTATATATATTTATATAAAATATATTTTAGTCATCGACATACAGACCTGTTTCGTTGTTTCACAACTCATCAGTGCCGCTAGACTAACACCTCTCCCAAGCCGAGGATCGAACCTAGAACAGTCGTGATCACAGTCGGCAGTCCTACCCCCTGACTACGGAATCGGTGGCCGAAATTAAACTGTCCGAACGTCTATTTAAATAAACATCCGTCCGCTACTCGTATATATGTATATATATATATATATATATAGGTATATATATGCATATGTATATATATGCATATATATGTATATATATGTATATATATATGCATATATATATATGTATATATATGCATATGTATATATATGTATATATGCATATGTATATATATGTATATATATGCATATGTATATATATGTATATATATGCACATGTATATATATGTATATTTATGCATATGTATATATATGTATATATATATGCATATGTATATATATATGTATATATATGCTTATGTATGTATGTATATATATATATGTATATACCCTTCTTTCACCCCTCCTACATTTTGACTTCATCTTGTTTTGCGAACCCATACCTCTTCTTCCTCTTCCATTTACTCCTTCCTATGCCATCTTTCCTCATCCTCTATTCGTTTATATCCTTCTATTCAAGAAGTTCACCTTTTCTGACCGAAAATAAAACATATACTTCACTCTAAATCTATAAATTGTAATTTTGCTCGAGTTTCAATCCAAAAGTCGTTAGAAAAGACTCGGTATTTATGCCTTCCCCTCTTTTATAATTTTCTTTCTTGTGTCCATAATTTGCTAGAGGCAAAGCTGTAAAATACTATAGCCGTTTTTTGTTCATTGATGTGTCTTGTGTGGTTTTTGACATTTTGCTTGACACACTCAAGCAACGTTACACACACAAAAAAAAGCCCTTTCTAAGAACGATTAGTCTCAATCAGAGTTTCTCTGAAATTCGACCACTTTAATTTCCTTTAGTCTTTTACGATTAATCCTTACATGATTTGACTTTATTCCTCGCTAAAGCTGCAAACGAAGTCTTGGTAGACTCTGACATTTTTTTAAGATGGTCTCCAAAGAGAATTGCTAAACTAATTTTTCAGTGAAACGCTGATGGTAAAAGAAGGCCAAAATTTAACTGAGGGCAAACCACCCATGTTTGCAAGCAAAAGACAGAAGCTGGAATGACCCCGTAGATCTGGCTACAGATCGAATGCGATAGATCACTTTGACTGCCTTATGCATCGCAGGACGTAAGTCATAAAATGAAGATGTGACATGCTGTACTATTAATCTTCGCTCCGGGGGTGGGGCCGATGACACATCTTGCAACACTTTTGCTATTTTTTTAAGGTGGCGCTCGTCTCAATCTTTCATAAGAAGCCTTAAATCCAAAAACTTCGAAAACCCGGAGAAAATACTAACAAACAGCTGATTATTTTCTCTTTAAATTTTTGAAATTCTGTAATGGAGGAGGGGGGGTGTAGAAAGAACGACAATTCGATTTATTCAAAATTAAATTAAATAACGTGTATTGATTGTTGCATTATGAAAAACGTTATTTGAATTAAACAGTTTGAATGATACATGTCAGGAATAATCTAAATCAATACGCTACCTCGTCCTGGCGATTCTTCAAGCAGGAAAGACGTGAACGGCGGCGTCCCTTATTTGAGTCCATTGAGGACCGGGCGAACACTACGTAATCTAAAGAGTGTCCAGCACAGCCTCTCCCCCTAGTACACACGATGTGAAAGTGTATTTTTCTTTGCGCTTTTGATTGTCTCAAAAAGAATTTCTGTATATGGGAGTATGACGACACCTTACTGCAAGAAGAAAAAATGCATGACTTAAAGACATCCAAATCATTTGCCTTGATTGGGCTATACAGATGACAGGCGACTGTATATTAGCTCAACACGCACAAATTGAATCTCCTCGTCAAGAGAGGATAAAAGGAATAATTTATGGCAGCAACAAGTTTGACCATGTAATAAATCTATTACTGATCGAGTTTTTTATGTTTAAATGATCAATTGAAGGATAGAACGGTAGTTTTCTACATGTTCTGCTATGAGTCCATCATTGCTTATTGCTTTTGAGAACAGTGAAGTTTAATTGTCCCTTTTCTTTTCATCACAGTGGCATTCTTACGTGAATTTGTGCACAGTGTCATATGTCCATTAGTCATCTTACCATCCTCTAAGACTAGTAAAATATGCGATCGCAAGGGGACACAATATATATATATATATATATATATATATATATATATAAATATATATATATATATATAAATATATATATAAATATATATATATATAAATAAATATATATAATATATATAATATATATACATACTATATACATAATATATATAATATATATATAATATATATATATGATATAATGTAATATATATATAATATATAGAGAGAGAGCGAGAGTGGGGGAGATGGCTATGTTTGTTTGAGGTTCACTGTTTGTTTGTAAATAAACAAACAGTTCGAACACTCTAAAATCAGTGGACGACTGTCTATTTAAGTAGGCATTTAACGAGGCCGTTTGCGAGCACCGATCCCATGGACCGGAGGTTACAACTGCCTACTATAAACTCGATCGTTGTAGGTTTAATCCCAGTCTAAGGAAAAGTGCTGGTCTAGCCGCATCAATAAGCTGTGATAAAGTGAAACATTACTGTATGCAGAAAGATAGATAGATAGACAGATAGATAGATAGATAGATAAACATATTTGAATATCTAATAAACGGAAACAGTAAATGAAAGTCAAATTATAGGTTTAAGAATAACCTCCAGCAAGAAGGAAAGATCTATTTTATTTATTTTCGAAACAACATAAATTAGTATTATGTTGTTCCGTAATAATAAAAGGAGATCTAGTCGCAGAATTATTATAAATTATGATTTCCATACGCACCTCTAACCCTAACCATGTCTTGATAACCATGAGAAGATGAGCCTGTATGGTAAGGCTTGAACTGGATTGTATGGTAAGCTCCCAAGCCATTACACCGTGCCTCCCAACAACATCATTACATTTCTAAGCGCATCAGAAACTATTTTTTGTTTCTCTCATGTCCGATTTCTTTCTATATATTCTTTTGTTTCAATGTTTTTGTTGTGGTTTTTTTTTTTCATGAAATAAAACAAATTTTTAATAGAAATGCTTTCTCCTTTTTTTTTTGAAAAAGCCATCCTTTGTTTAATGGACATCTGTTGGTCGGCTTCTTTCGCATTAATTGACAAAACTTCGTTGATTCCGTGTCAGTCGTTGTTTGTTTGTGCGCCAAAGAATTACAACATCTGCATTCCTGTGATTAAAGTCCTTTTCAAAAAATTGCCTTTCATCACATTAAACTGCATCATGCAACAAAAGACAAAGAAAAATACAATAAATCAAACAATCTCTAAATAAAAAACATATTTTATACTTGTTTGTTTGCAAACATTTTATTCACGTAATCACTTCATTTTATTTGCCGTATTACGATTTCTTTTTAAATAGAAGGATATATATATATATATATATATATATATATATATATATACTAGCAAAATATCCGGCATTGAATGGGTTCAAAAACAGCCTACAGAAAATGGATTCTGATTTATGAAAGTATGATACGTTATGAAAAGGAAGGGTTATAAATTTGAGTTGAATTTGAGGGTATCAAAACCAAAGCAAAATATGATGAAAGTAAAAATAAAATAGATAAACCCCATAATTTATTATACCATACCTGTTCACGCTGAAACACTTATCACAAATTATTAACAAATCCGGGTGGGCAGAAAATTGAGCAGTACGCTTTCGCTATATGGGAATATCGCTTTCTCCCATGGGCCTATTTTCTGCCCACCCGGATTTGTAACCCCGAATGACATTGGACTCCTTCCGATAATGGACTACCCAGGTTGTATCAACTTCTCTTTCGTATAATTTTCTTCATATAATTATCCACAACCACCCCAAAACTATTTTCAATAATTGTGCTGAAAAGCAAAATAGCGTCCATTCGCAGCTGAACATTTTGCTAACTGCATTTCATTTCCTCTGATGATATGAGCCATTGTTGAAAATCCATGGATTAAGGAAATTAAAATAACCTCTTCTATATATACCTTTTGTCAATCAATAAATTCTTAAATCGAATATATGCCTCTATATGTTGCTTTTTCAGAATTTAATATTAAACCACGAAATTTATATATATATATAATTGTATTTCTTTCATTTCATTTTATTTATTCAAATTAAAAAATAGAATATTTTCATCTGTAAATGGAAGAGATGCTATTTATTTTGAATTACTCTCATCTTTTATTAAGAAAAAGTACCTTTTTAAAATAATAATTGCAATCAAGTCAATACTAACGTTTTGTACATGCAATAACCCTTATTCCTGAGTGGCTTCCGGGCCTTGATAAGTGGTGACCACCTTGTAAAAAAAAAGTGTATATTATTTGAATGATTTCGAGTATTATTTTCGTCTTGGCTATAATCGCACACTGCTTCGGCCGATATATCCTCCGACCTTCTTGACTTGGATCTTGAACGGACTCTGGAAATCTTCAAGTCGAATTCAGGAATCTTCACGGAATTTCGAACTGAACCCTTTATATAATACACGAGTTTTGTATGTTCTCGTTCCGTCAGCCACGATCGGATAGAAATCTTAAGTAATTCGTAGTTGTATTCTATCGCCCGAACTGAGGATTAAATCGTCATTTCCCAGAAGTCACACTCACAACTGAATGTTATCAAGTACTTTATCCATTACGCTACGGGTCATTGCGTATATGATATATGGATATCTGGTGATTTGATAATTTCAGAGACTTTAGATTTACTTACAAGCAAAGGATACGTTTGGTGCTAACTGGGGAGCCCCGAAAGACGATTAACTCAACTGTTTTGGTCAACACAACTCTAGCTAATCTTCCTCATGGTCGGTGAAGCTAGTGTCCGTGTATAGCCTGGTGAGAATGATAGCACATCACAAGTGCTGCGTTCCTCTCAGCACATGTCTTTCGATGAACATATTTCGTACTAACAATCAGAGTACATATCGATATCTTCTCAATATCGATAGGGTCATAGCAGGGGTGTGGTATAATGTGAAGTGTTCCAAAACCATCGAAAACTGTTATATAAAATTATTGTAGATGCATCATTCGAATATATTTTGATAAAAGGATGTCTAATTTTTTGGTACTGATAAATATTATAACAAAAACTGTCGACTGAGATACAGAATTAGTTTGAAAGTTTATCTATTTTTAAAATGGAATATTTTTGTTTCTACATATTACCTATGGACAAATTGATCAATTGTGCCAAAACAAATTGATATTTTCATTAGCGCCAAAAAGAGAGTTGGAAATCGTCATAAAGTGTCATTTACCATCAAAGAAAGTACCTATTTACTATGCCTCCCCACGGGACAGAGTTAGACACCAGGGTCGTTTTTTAACGTGGAGAAAAGGTACAAAAATAAAAATTGTCTCAGTCGTGAAGGATTTCTCCTCCACCGAAAGAGAACAAGAAATAGAAGTGCAGCATCTGAAGAACAGATATAACACTTTGATCTTGTCCCGAAGGCCAAGTAAATAAACCTCTTTGCTGTGCATAACAATGTATTTTTTATTATTATTATTATTCATTTGTTTTTGTTTATTGAATTAGTAAATGCTTTAATATTCCAACAATATTCCTCCATTTGTTCCGTTTTCACAGCATATATATGTGGAATTGTGTTCCGTTTTCCTGCTTTCCAGTTGTCTATAATATGGTTGTCTTCAAGTCCAACGTGAACAAGTTTCTGATGTGCCGTTACACCTAAGTTAACAAATTTACCGAACTTCCGTTACTATTGATTACTATATTGTCCTTTTGACTACTGTACACTCTTTAACTATTATTGTTGAGTGGCCTCTCGGCCTTGATAAGTGGTAACGCCTATGTAAAAACAAATATATATATATAATTTCATAAAAACACTCCTGTGCTTGTTGTTATCAACGCATTTTATAAAAATCGTCTCTTAACATTTTAAAACTACTTCTGTGTTATTTCCTTCTTTCCTGGGTTTTATGCTTAAAATAATATTTTGCCTTGGTGAAACTGCAAATACACCAACTAATTATTGGACATTATTTATTATTCTACTTATTAGCCTGAAGGCATTTTGCCACGGAAACTTAACAGGCTGCTATGAATGAGTACCAGGTTTACAGGGCTATGTTAAGTGGGAAGTTGTGCAGCGAGGTATCTGTTCATATTAAATGTAAATTTTTTTTTTTTTTTGCCCAGTTAGGGAAACATGGTGCAGGAAGGAATTTCAAAGGCAAGCATATCAAGAAAAGAAGCTATAACATAAGATAGCTTTTCGACAACTGGAGAACTCCGATTGAATTGGTGATATTTTATCAGGTTGGTCGCGGATATTTAAATTGAGGGTGTACAAGTTCAGGAAGTTCGTCGGATCACATTCCGTAGAAGTACTTGTCGAACTGGAACAGGATTGCAACATTGCGGTGATGAGACAGGAGCTGGAACCTGTTAAACAGTGTGGGGACTACTAGGTGAGAGGCTCTCTTTTTAGACCCAACCAAAGAGGGAGAGGCTGGTGATTGGTTGGTGCACAAGGACATATATGGCAGAAATAATCTAAATATTTTCTCAAATAGTTTACAAATAATTAAAAAATATTATTTGAATGTATTTTTTGTTTAAATATATATATATATATATATATATATATATATATATATATATATATATATATATATATATATGACAGGATCTCTAGAAATGGATATAAATATTGTTTGAAGTAGCTTAGCTATCTTGTTTCAGTTGGAGTAATAAATCTAATATGTCGCAGTATGGACGAGTATCGTAGACGCAGCGGAGTTCGTATCGTAGGGCTTGTGAAGCTTTCGACATCTTTCTTAGAATGCCACTACTAGACAATTTTTATGACTTAACGAGCCAATCACAATATTGCAGAAAGAAATACCCGGATGTACTTATATTCATTACATCAATGTATTCCTTACTTCTGCGTTCCTGTTTTTTTTTTATGTAAATCAGCAACTCGTCAAATTTGTGCGGACGCATCCTATTTTTAATTCCATAAATGCAAAGCCCAGCTGAATCACTTTCTGCCCTAAAAACACTCTAAATGAAAACGAACTTCATTTATTTATCATAACTCCCTTCAAGCGTTATAAGTTTATTGTTTATTCAATCGGTAGTTCAGGATTTTATGTCTATTTTATTCCTGGAATATACCTTTCTCTACATTGAAGAATTCCGACCACAACCAAGCGGGTTCTATTTATATGAGCGCAGAAAGTAGAAAGTATTCGGATTTTCCCCTCTTCTTCCGAACTACTGCTTGCATACCTTCGAAGTTTTAATGGGATATTTTGTTCGGTCTTAGAGTTATAGGGAGATTCGATTCTCCCTCCTCCTCCTCCTCCTCCTCCTCGCTTTCTCTTGTGTCATATATCTTTCTGCTCCCAAGGTTGTCGTCGAAAGGGAAGTTATCATCCTTATATTGGTGGTGATTCCTGTTTTCAGAGATTCTTTTCATTTGTGATGTGTCGTAAAATCAGTTTGTTTTCTTGCGTTATAATCGCATATTCGCCTCGGCGTTATTTTAATCTTCATGATGATCGATGCTTAACTGGTATGAGCTGGTTTTACTTACTTTGTTTTAGATGTATAACATCCCCAAATTCAATGTTAGTTTGCTTAGCTTTATTTATTTAATTTTTGATTTGCGCAATTGTTCAATCTGACTTTATTTTCTTTTTTGTCTTATTACTGTGCTATTTACCAAACTTGGGTTTCGGGTCGTTTTTGTAGTCCTGATATGTTGATGTTACTTCCCTGGCCATAAGTAGCTTAGCTGGCGTTTCTCCCGATATGGTATGTGGACTAGTTCGGTAATACATTAGAAATTTCTGAAAGTTTTTTTTCTTCTTTTTTTCAGTCCTCTCCTTCTGTGTCCATCGCCCACGTGGTTTTCAACATCGTTGCGAAGAACCGCTCAACCTTTCCATTAGTTTCGGGATGAAAAAAGGGTAACTTTTCCGGTGTTGGATACCCCATTCTTGGCATTGTTGAAGGAGCCTTTTTAATGCCCATAACCAGTACATCGGTAAATTTCGGAGCTATATGAACGGTAGTTATGTCACTAGATTCAGTACCCAGTTCTATTTGGTGGGAATAAGACTTTAGATCGAGTTTTGAAAAAAAAGAAAACGATTGCATTGCCAATTTCACTCAATAACTTTTCCATTGTTGGTATTTGATAGAGAGTGCGTTTCATTGCTTTATTTGCTTTGCGTAAGTCGGCACATATTCTAATTTCCTCGTTTGGTTTCGGTACTGCTACTAAAGTGGGTGTTTCCACTCTTTCGATAATATCATTTTCTATCATTTCCTAGATTTGTCCTTATACTGTAAGTTGGATATACAATAGTATCCGTCTTGGCGGTTGTACAAGTATAACGTTGTTGTCTAATTTAATTTGGAGTTGGAAATTTAAAAATTAAGCTCATTTGTTGCCGCAGAGTTTTTTTTTTGGGTGGGGGGCCTTTTTGATTTGAAGTTCATTTTTTAAATTGACGCAAACGCTACGATATTTTAATTAAAAGTCAAATATGAACAAGTAAAATTACAGAGGAATAAAAGGCGACTCAAATGAGTTTGTTTTAACAGTTACATTCAATTTAGCTTAAATGTGCGGTTTTATGACAAAGTTACAAGTGCGGTCTTTTTTTTACGCCACCGTGTATATATATATATATATATATATATATATATATATATATATATATATATATATATATATATATATATACTCATCCACATACAGTACTGTTTCGCTATTTCCCAGCTCATCAGTGCGGCTTGATTAGCAACTATCTCAAGCCAAAATCGAAACCCGATCGCCCAAACGGCAGTCGGAGCTTCTAACCGTTGTGCTATATGGCTGCTACTATGCGGGCAGCGAATTAACAACGTTTTGACATTGTCCAAATACCTAAGCTCAATTTGTTTACACAAAGAGCATCGTATATATATATATATATATATATATATATATATATATATATATATATATATATACTAGTAAGAACTTCTGATTTTCGTTTGGAATTGAATAAGGAACACTAATCTGCTTTGCTCATAGCACCACAATGTAAAAGACCGCGAATGCAAATGTATGCGAAATTACGTCACCAGTAAATAAAACGTCTATAGAAAAGAGAAAGAGCACGTTATAGAAGGCTATCACATTTTATTCGGGAAAATACCCGGTAATAAATGTCGTTATTACAAATAAAAGAAGTCGAGTTATTACTTGTCCTATGTTCCTTGCGACGTACTCTGCTGCAACGTGTTGAGTCTAATTGTGTAAACGTTAGTAACGTTGCAATATTACATTTTTTCTTATTAAACTGTACACTCCACGCCGTTTAACCTTTTATATAACTTGAAGCAACTGAAATTTGGGAAAACTCACTGAATTCGTGTTTAATGTACCTCCATCGAAATCGCATCATCCGCATTTGAAGTTTAAGGGTTTTCTGCTCCAATAGCTATTTTGTGGGCGCGTAGAGATTCACACGCAGATAGCAACGAAGAGATTGGCGACTTCTTCCATTGTCTTCTTCGGGAGATTTTATCATTATGATTCATATACTATTAAGACAAGATGCATTTGGACTTTTAAATTGGACTCGCACACCAATAGTTCTTTTGAGAGAACACTAAGAAATTCAAAAATACTTTCATGGTGTTACCCGGAACGTCTTATAGATATGGTTTAAATATCATCAAAAAAGGATATATTTACTATTTCAAGGAGATTTCTAAGGGGTACACTTAAATGTACGGGCAACTTCCATTGTCTACCTCTGGAAATACGTGAAATTACATATGAATACGCTTTGAATTTCGTGTATATTTACTCTTTTCTTTTCGAAATACATACCCAAACAGGCATTATTATTTATGTATTATATTCAGAGTATTAAACACAGAAAATAGGAGCGTGCACACAGATAGAGGGCAAGGCCAAACGAGCGAGCGACCAACCGACCGACTGAGCGACCTATTTACCATAAACATCTATGAATTAATTTAATTGAATTCATTTATCGAATAATAAATAAAATGAATCGTCTATATGCCTGCTGGCTAGAGATTCAGAATGTCCACGCAATTAAAATACGGTTCACGGTCTTCCTTGTTCGTCCACAGACAAGACGCTTGTTATCGTTGTCGCCTAGAGTCTTCTGATAATAAAAATTCATTGATAAAAACACGATTGGATTACAGCGACGATCTCAACCATTGGTCGGCATTTAGGTCAAAAGCAAGATAAGCCGCATTTTGTAAAACTTAAGTTCATGGGACGAAGGTTGAAATCTACATATTTACAGGCGATATATACCTGTCTAGGTCAAGTCGGTTTTTATATTGTTTTTCATTTATGATTAGGTTGTCTTGTGTGTGTGTATATATATATATATATATATATATATATATATATATATATATATATATATATATATATATATATATATATATATATCAGCAAGCCGCCCAGCATTGTCCGGTCATTAAACACACTTAAATATGATATTTTGATTAATGCAGATGTCGTATTTATTATTATTATTATACTATATTGGACTTAGTATATAGTAATGATTCAAAAAGCTTAAGTACTGACTCGTGTGCCATCTCCGAGAATCGAAACCAAAACGTTTAGCTTACGATTTACTTTTTTCTTTGGCATTAATGCCTGAGCTATGAAGACATGTTTCTTGCAAGGCTTAAAATTAAAACATTGATAATAGCTATTACGTTACGCATGCATATTCGTAATACCATCGTTCAACCTTCATGTGGCAAATTCAATTTTTTTTTTAATTTTCACACTTTTGCAACGAGTTTTCCCGACTATAACCCAAATATAAAGTTTTACATGGTTACGAATACCCTATATATTAAGTTTCATGTCTGTAGACCAAAACCTGACGCAGGAGTTAGGTAGGAAATTTTTTTTAACAAATATATATATACGCATACATAAATATATACAGAAAGAAGTTTGTGTTTACTATAAAATTTTACGCAAATATTACGCAAGTATAAATCATCTAGAATATCTGCATTAATATAATTACACGTAATAGTTAATTAAAGATGATCATCTCATAAGAAAACCGAAAAAAACTAATATGGAATTAATTAAAATGAATGTTAAAATAATATGCAAATTAGCTAGGAGGTTTGCTAATGAATACGATTCCACGATCCATATATAATAAAATGTATTTTCTTTTTAAATAAATAGAAAAAGGGTTTTTAATGTGAATAGCAATGCACACAAACGCACACAAATAATTATAGGAGTACATATATATATATATATATATATATATATATATACTGGCAGGAAGACCCGATGTTGTCCAGGATTGAATGAGCGTCAATAAATGGTCCAGCCTCCCATACTGCATTGTCATCAAAAGAAATGGACTCGCATAGTTTTAATCAAATCGAGTGATTGCCTACTTTAGTAAGGCACACTTCCCCCGGCAGTGTACCGGGAGAAAGCTTCACATGCCTCTCCGTAGCGACATAGTCCGCAATGCGTTGTAGTCTAAATTGCACTGTAGAGAATCTGCTGTTGATTTGATGAAATTATTTGTAAATAATCGGTTCACTTATAGTTCCAAATGCAAAAGCCACGTATCATGCACAAAATGAAACATTCATTTCGAACGCCCCTGACTTTTATCAAAGAATTAACTGTTGATTTCATAAACCCGGCCATACTGCTTATACGATGATAAAGTTTCTCAAATGCACCTGTGATTTGCATAAAAAGTTAACTTTATTCAAAATCGGGCCACCGATAATCAGATTTTCTTTTTTATAGATTTTCGATACTTATCAGACGCATTCCGAAAGAAAACTATATAAGAACATTTCCAGAAACATCAAGTACCTTCCTGTTAAATTTATATTAAAAAAAAACAACTAACATCGTCCCATCCGTTTCCTAATACACAGGGGACAAACTCACGCACACACAAAGTTCTTTTTATATAAATAATAATAATAATAATAATAATAATAATAATAATAAATTAATATATATATATATATATATATATATATATATATATATATATATATATAGCCCTCGCGCGAAAGAGCAGGACACGAAATGTTTTAAATAATAATAATAGAATAACAATAACAAAGACTTCCGCTGGAGAGGACTACTATTAAGCGTAACCAGTTATACACTCCTTTTGAAATTTTCATCACTATTTTTGTCGTTATGTTCTGAATATTTGTTAATGAAACCTGTATGAAATATGTTCCTTATTAAATTTTAAAGATTTTCTATTCTAGTTTTAAAAAATTTAATCTAAAAAAGTTATTTTAAAGTTTTTGTTAAAAAAATTATCTTTTGTCATTATTCAAACTTGTATTACAAAGAGGGGGTTGCAAAAAATGAGTTGTGGTGTAAGGAGAAATACAAACTGAAACAGAGAGAATATTCAGACCTGTAATAATACAAAGAAGGGGTTTCAAAAATGAGTTGTGTGAGGAGAAATACAAACTGAAATATAGAGAAAAAGAGAGTTTTAAAATATAGTATTAAAAAGAGAGGATAAAAGTTAGAAAAGCATTTAATCCAAGGCATGGAAATTTTAAACAAAATGTTTTTACTATAGGCTTTAAAAATAAAGGTAGAAGATTCAATTTGAAATTAATTTAAATTGAATCAAAAAATTATCTTGGATTTATTTTATGCAATGTACATTTTGGTGCACTTTAAAAACATTATCTTTCATCTAGCAATTAATGATATATAGATATAAAATTTTCAATGTTTTTTTTAAAGTGCAACAGAATGTACATTACATAAAATAAATCCAAGGTAATTTTTTGATTCAATTTAAATTAAATGTTCATACCTTACTTTGTAAAATTTATAAAAGTGTACTTTGAAGAAAAATGAATTCAAATTGAATTTTGTACCTTTATTTTTAAAGCCTATAGTAAAAACATTTTGTTTAACAATTTTCATGCCTTGAATGAAATGCTTTTCTAACTTCTATATATAAAGTGAAATAGTATGCGTGTGTCTGTCTGTGTACATGCCCATACCAAACTGCTCAATCAATTATCAGTCCTCAGACTCAAGATTTGGCATAAGGAGTATTGAGATTTAGGAAAATATTTTTAATCGGTTTTTGGACAGAAATATCGCTATCAAGGAGTAAAAGTTCAACGATTTGTACCTTTAAACCCTCTACCAAAGTCCTCCGCCAATTTTCCGTCGAAACACTTTAAATTTTAGTTGTAGGTTACTTGGACATGAATCAACTTTTTAATTTGATTTGCGCCCAAAACAATGAAGGTTAAGAGGTTAAAATTAGGGTTAAATTAAAAAAATGAACCTCTGCAGTCTCTACCAAATTACTCAGCCAATTTTTTGTCTAATCAATTCAAATTTTACATAAAGGGTATTCAGACACAGTGCAAGATTTATAATGTTTTTTTTTGGATACCAAGTTGTCATAGTTAAAGAAAAATTGACTTTTGCGGTCTCTAGCACATTATTCAGCCAATTTAAGGTCTAAACATTTTAAAATTCCCATAAAGGGTATTCAGACATGCAGCAAAATTTTTAATCAGTTTTGGGGCGAAAATTTGGTTGTCAAAACATCAAAGTTGAAAAAGTTGACTTTAGCAGACTCTACCAAACCCCTCCGCCAATTTTGGGTCTAAAAACTTGAAATTTTACATGTAAGTTACCTGGACATGAGTCAAACTTTTTAATATATATATATATATATATATATATATATATATATATATATATATATATATATATACATATGAACATAAAGCTATGAACAGTACATAGGGCCCGAGTAAAGCCGGGCGGAACTGCCAGTATATATATATATATATATATATATATATATATATATATATATATATATATATATATATATATATATATACTAGCACGCCGCCTGGCTTTGCCAAGTCATAAAATTCGCTTAACAATGAGATTTTAATTCATGAAGAGTTCGTATTCATTATTATAAAGCCAATTGTCTATTGATTATTATATTGTATCTAATATTTAGTTTTGATTTTAAAAGTAAGAAAAATATGATTCGCGTGCCATCAGCTAACATCAAAACGAAATATTTAAGCGCTCTAGACTTAGTTGTTTCTATATGAGCTATCTTCAGTTAAGAACTAGCTGAACAATGACGTAGAAATGTATATTTGTGCATGCGTAACAAAACATTCCGAAATTCCAATTTCTTTGAAAAAAAAAAAAGGTTGACCTATTAGCACGTATTTGTTCAACTGGTTTAATTTTTTATATTTCAAGTTTGGTAGAGACCGTTTCTCAGACAGCGAAACAAATAGACAAAGGGATTTTTATACATGCCTACATATATTATTTGTTTTCAAACGGGACTCTCCCTATTGTGTCTCAAATACCGCTCCATACATAAAGGGATTGTTAAAGTTCCAATTATTAGATTCTCTCTATTCCGAGTAGGTCCTGGATATGGCCTTAAACTATATCCGATGGATTAATTGTCATTGCTCCCAGGTTCACTTTGACCCGGAGTGGTAGTACTTTTTAGGGTCCCAACTATGGGTTAAATAGAAACCGACTTGGAAAATATATATATATATATATATATATATATATATATATATATATATATATATATATATATATATTCTATTAAAAACATTTTCTTCAAAATAACTGGATTCGGCATTAAATAATCTGAAAAGAATTGTTATGCCGTAAAACAAAAACAACCAACCAACTAACCAACCAACCTATTCCGTATAAGTCATCTATAGTAAGCAAGTCTTCTTTAGCATCAAATTCTGCAACCAGTTTGCTTCCTTCAGATTTCTTAGAATCCGACGAATTCTTCAAGATGGTACGTGTCACAAAAATCGAAATAGCATGGGTTTGCAAGTAAATAAATCCAATTTCAAAAATATCTACTTAAACGTTTTTTTTAAATTTAATTATTATTATTATTATTATTATTTATTTATTTATTATTTTATTTTATTTTCACCGTTTTATTCTTTACTAAGAAAAGGCGATTCAACATTTTTAGTGCTAAATTGTCGAAATAAGTCTTTGACTGCCGCTATCTAACAGGTAGTTCTATTTTCACTTTTTTTTTAAATCTTTTTCCCCACTACAATTCCAATTATGGGAGACAGGAAGGCATAATCATAATATTTCATATGCAGGCAGATATCAAATAGCATACTACCTATGACGGTTTCGCACATCGCCGTTATGTGTCCTTTACAGTTGAAGCTACGACAAGAAAATTTTCTTAAACTTTTTAATAGGCATGTATTCCCCATATAAGACTTAAGGCGCCGAAAGCAGAGAAGCAGTTCTCTACATCTTGTAATCCTGAATTCATAGGAATAATAGTTGCGACAATACAGCCAAATGTCCATCTGTTTTGAAAAATGAACATATTTTTACCTTAGATATTAACTCTGGGCGGTTTTAAGACACGAGAATTCAGTAATCAGGTTTGATTTAAATTTAGGTTGGAGTCAGTATTTTGACGGGTTTTCTGACAACAAGAATTCGTTTTACTATTGTTGGGGTTTCTTTTAACAGTGTTAATAATGTCGGGTAGATAATCATAGAAATCCGCATCAGTTCTCTCTTTCTATTTGACAGGAATTTGGCAAACAGCATTTCTGGTATGATTATTGTGTCGACTGACTTATCTTTACACTAGCAAGCAGACCCGACGCTGCTCGGGATTGAATGATGATCAACGAATATTTCACACGCCTATGTTTTTATTGTCATCGAAATCCGTTAATTCGTCCGGCAGGAAGCTTAACATGCCTCCATGCAGTAACTTAGTCCAAAATATATGTTATTGTGTATTGCACTTTAGAGAACCTGCTGTTTCTTTTATAAAATGATTTTGTATAAAATATCTTTCCAGTTAAAAAAAAAACATTAAGAAATTCACGTGCGGGGTTTGAATCTACAGACCACGTCATGCAAAAAAAAAAAAAAAACAAAACAAAAAAAAAAACGTAAATTTTCAAGTCTTATCAAATAGTTTTCAGTTAAATAATAAAAAAAAAATAAGAAATTTATGTGCGGAGTTTGAACCTATAGACCATAAATACCAAAAATAAAAAAAACACGCTATTAAGTTACCTACAGAAGGATTTTCACGACCCGTTGTTCTATCAGTGTTGCTAAGCAACGACATGAAAAAAATGGCTTTACCGATATTAGATAAATCAAACTAACGGTTAGAGTATCGATTATCGAGGGTATTCTGAGAGAAAACCATACTAAGATCACTCACAGACTTATACATTAAAGTTCTGTAAATTTTAAAGAAAATCTGTTCAGCCGTATAGGAGTCTGTAAGAAATGAACTCTCACATACACAGAGGCAGTTACATTAATATAATTGTAGATAAGTCACAATTTTACGAAGCTCTCAGTTTCCACATATCCGCCTGTGATTTTATAAGGAATTATTTCAATATTTCTTAGTTTGAGGATTGACATACTTAAAATCCAATATTACTTGAATAATTTCACCGCATATTTCATCCTCGTGCAAATTCCGGTCCTTCATGCGCTGCTTCAAGGTTATTCAGCAGAGGAGGCATGATGATCTATCAATTTAAGGGCTCTGCCTTCCAGAGAACATCTCAAGAAATATAACTTTTCTGTGTCTGACGATATCGATACTGCATACTTTTCTCCAGCTTTATTTTGGAAGGCACCACAGAAAAGGAGGAATGGGCTGTTGGTTTAAAGGACAGCGGTTTACCGTTGTCTCGATAAAGTGTCTTCCGATACCTCATTCTGGTTACCTTTCTGCAGAAGACTTAAAGGGTGAGCTACTTTAGACTGGAAGCGTGAAGAAATTTGATTCAATTCGCTCACGAATTCAGCATATTGTTTTGTAGCCAATTGTTTTCCTCTTCTACAAGAGCCTCGTTCAAGTTCTAAATATTCTTCTATTTCTCGCTTGACTAAAGAGAACACTTCTGCAGATCCCTCCTCTTCCATCTCTCACTCTTTCGAAACTAGTCTATGTTTTTTTTTTATTATTATTTTTAAATAAGCTTCTGCTTAAGTTTGAGGTTTCCAGCGCGATAGGAACTTCCCTGTCGTCAAATCAGATAAAAACTCTAAGGTTAATTGATTCCAGAGTCGAGAAATTTTTGTTGCAATTATCTTACCGACGAGTAATGGGGTGAAATGAAAAGATATTTTCGAGGTTTGCAACGAAATGTCGTCATTGCTTACAAGCAATCTTTACTTGTAAAGGTAAACAAGCTTGTTACGTAGACGAATTGAACACACGTGTTTTCTGCCTGGAAACCGAAGAAGACTTCCTAAAAGAGAGCGCGCAACTTCTCGGTCAGCGAGATTTGACGAGACTAGAGTGTATAACGACCCAAATTCGGGCAACTGCTTTCGAAAAAGAGACAAACGTTACAGGGTTGTCCAAAGACACGAGAGTTCTTTTAGTCTTCTTTCTGATATCCACGCTCTGTAAGTTAAACAATTCCCATTTATCACAGTGTAAGGCTCGCTGTTTGTTTGTAAATAAGACATTTGTCGAGGTTATTTTAGGGCATCGCTCTCGTAGGTCGATGGGTAGAACTGCCGACTATCAAAGCGATGGTTTTAGGTTCAATCCTCAGCTTGGGAGGCGTGCTAGTCTAACAGCACTGATGAGTTGTGATACAACGAAACAGTACTGTATGTTGATGACTGCAAATACATATATATATATATATATATATATATATATATATATATATATATATATATATATTTGTAGTCCGCAAAGCTTCTTGACTAGGTTCGAATCTCCAGGCAAGCAGCAATTAATACTTCATACACTGATGGTAGCATAAGCATAAAACACTAGTGTCCGTAGTTATAACTGTTAATATTTACTTAAAACTATTATACACATGTTAAGCTGTTATTCCGGTTCATCACTATGGCCCGATTAAAAACCATGACTACAGTGACTGTAATCGGGCACTTATCGTTAACCTACGAAGTACACGATACTTATGAAGCTTAAATGCTTTTGCTGTTTTAGCGATAGCTGAGATACTTGCCATCTTACGAAAAAGGGTTACATAAATGCATTGGCATGAGTTATTCCCTCGATAGTATATCCTAGCGGCGTATATTTTTATGATTATAATATAGTTATAAGAGGGCATGTGTTTCACCGTTATTGTGTCTCATCAGCGGAGATTTCTCTATTTTTTATGAGTAAAGTACTCATTACCTGATAATGTGCGTCATATATATATATATATATATATATATATATATATATATATATATATATATATATATATATATATATATATATATATTAAATCCCCGAAACAGTGTTTCATGGTAAATGATCGCTTGAAAAATAAATTATTGGTATTATAGTAAATTCGAGAGCGAGTTGATGCAGTGACTGCATGACTTACTGACTGGATGGTTTTCTAACGAATGATAACAAATATTTTTTGTATAGTTTTAAAGGTTAAAAACTTCAAATACTATATATATATATATATATATATATATATATATATATATATATATATATATATATATAATTCAAGCAACGAATGAAGGAAGTTTACTGGTAAAGTGCCATTGTAAGCTTCAGTCCAATATAAGTATTACTGTTTATATTTATCCTAACCAAAAATAGAAAAGCTCGATACTACAATACGAAGTAGGAGTTAATATCATAAGAATGAACAAAGACAGTAAATGCGGAATAAGGATATTTCACCACCCTTCTTTATTGGGGGTATTTGTTGAAAAATAAATTTTTGCATGTAAATCTCCGATTTACAGTTTTTGTTTCTGCTTATGACATATATATATATATATATATATATATATATATATATATATATAAAGTGAAAGTGTCTGTCTGTGTGTCTGTGTATATTTTCCTACCAAATAACTCTCTCAAATTTCAGTCGACAGACTCGAAATTTGGTATAAGGGGTATTGAGATTTGGGGAAATCTTTTTAGTTTGTTTTCGGTCAGAAATTTTTCTTTTAAAGGTCAAAGTTCAACGATTTGACCTTTCAGAACTCTACCAAACCTCTCGGCCAATGTTGGGTATAAACATTTGAAATTTTAGATATGGATTACTTGGACAGGGATCTAATTTATAATTCTATTTGAGCTCAAAACAATACATGCTAAGGGTTCAAAATTGGGGTCAAAGTAAAAAAATTGACGTCTGCGGTCTCTACCAACTTTCTCTATGGTAGTTAAAGACGACTATTTTATAGAAAGGCATTACTGTACTTATTCGCACTTTTTAATGTATACATTGGCATGTAAAGTAATGAATAGTACATTGGGTCCGAGCAAAGCCGAGCGAGACTGATAGTATATATATATATATATATATATATATATATATATATATATATATATAGATATATATAGATATATATATATATAGATATATATATATAGATATATATATATATAGATATATAAATATATATATAGATATATATATATATATATATAGATAGATATATATATAGATATATATATATATATATATATATATATATATATATATATAATGTGTGTGTGTGTGTGTGACACGTAGCCGTCCTAGGGAGCGATTGGCACCCACTGGGTGGAGGCTGGGACCCCCGACCGCTAGAGAATGCCAAGCAGGTATGATTGTTTTATTCGTTAAGTATTGGTGTATGCCCGGACGACAGCAACCAAACCCTGCTGAAAGCCAAGAGTATATTTATTTTATAAAATTGACAGTTTCATGTCACTTTGAGAAGGGATAACGGAAATTGAGGTTATGAGTTTGACTTTTCGGGACCTGAGAGAGTTTGCAGAATCACAGGTGCGTACAAAAAATAGGGGACTCCCCTAAGGTGACGTAGCTAGTTGCGATTGGTCTAGGCAGCAGCCCGGTTTACTTCGTCATCTCAATACATAAACGAGTCCCCGCGTCGAAAATCGGCAGTCGAGATGAGATTTTTTAGAGGAATCAAATACAATCGAAGAGTCGTCACCCCACCGCATCCTTCCACCGCCATCTCTCTCTCTCTCTCTCTCTCTCTCTCTCTCTCTCTCTCTCTCTCTCTCTCTTACCAGATCAGGCTGTCTGAAGATACTGGTTTCCTGACCAAAAAATGTACCAAACATTACGGGCGATCGGAGACCACCTGTAAATATATTTTCCCTTGACAATTCTTCCTTTGTATGAAACCGGTTCAACCCACCTAGGGAGAATGCTGTACAACAAGGGACGTCTATCTGCATTTAATACTTGATATCGAAATAAGATACATAGATATTCGTGTGATCAACTAAAGCTCTCCCTTGTCTCTCAAACGTTCAGTTAACAAAGAAGCGGAAAAATTATTTTCATCACCAATTTTTTCAAGTTATGTTATAATCTGTATTTCTTGTGGTCTATTGGCCTTGCCAGACTCCAGGAAATTAATTAATCCTGGCTGATGGTATCTCTAGGAGGGTCGTTCAAAAGGTAAACCCACATATTTTTTTCATTCAAAAACTAAAACATTGAAGAGCTACGAAGACTAAAGTGGTACCATTAAAACGAGCAACCTTTTGTGCTTCAGATTTTATTTTTCCATGCAGTCATCACCATTCTTTCAGTGCACTTTTTGCTAGGAATTCAATGATACATCTCTGCTTCTGACGCACGTTCATAAAAGATCTTACTTTCTTAGAGTTTCACACTGTCAATATCTGCAACAAGAGATGAAACTTTCAGGTCATAAATGCATAGGTTCAGTCACCATAACAATGGAATTTGAAATTACCTTTGGTCTATTTGGACGGAATAAAAATAAGAGATATTACTTTTGGAACGTCCCTCTTAGCTAAGTGATATTACTTTAGATAACCTCACTAGAAGAAGATGCACCATTCCTGGTATGCGCCAGTTTATAGCTATGCCGAAGCGGGTCTCATTTTCGTTTCAAATAACATCGTATTTGAAATATTTCGTAATGGTACACATTTAGAGTGAATTGTTATCATGCCATATTGTCCTAACCAATTCTTGTACAGAACGAGCGAAGATATTCAAGGATGTTCGATAATGGTTACTTAAACTTCTCCTATTTTTGTGTCTCTATAAATTGGTATTCATATATTTTATATTTTATTAGAAAAGTTATAAATACATCTAGATTTTATAACCATCATATTAATATAGAGTTAATTTTATTTAGTCAACGTTATATTTAATTAAAAAGTCTCCATGGTTGCATTCATAAAGACAGATAAGCATATTACAAGCCACCATTCGCCCAAGTATGAAGCACTCTTGTCACATATGGACTGATGCATCTGCTACTAGTTTCTCGCTCCTGGACAGGGTTCTAAAGAGAGTCGCCAACCTGATAGGTCCTGAATTGTCATCTAGGCTTTCACCTCTTTCCCATCGAGGAAATGTTGCATCCCTCTGCTTGTTCTTCAAGTATTTTAATGGATAATGCTCCGACGAACTACAATCCCTTGTACACCTTCGACGTGAATACTCCCGACAAACCCGATAAGCAGCAAAATCCCACCCCTACACAGTAGAGATTGCTAGATATAAGAAGGCCCTCTCCTCTTATAGTTTCTTACCCAGAACTGCTAAACTTTGGAACTCCTTTCCGGGGGTTCCTGCTTTTCCAACTGTACTGAAATGCAGAAATTCAAGTGTAATGTGAACGGGCATCTTGCTGCTCAACTCCCTACATAGTATCCCTGCAACTTATGCCCCCGATGGTAGCCACCTACATCAAAGTGGCACTGTGCCTTGTTTAGGGTGAAAATGGATTTTTTGTTAAGCTAACGTATTGTCAGCTGGTTGGTGTAAAAAAAAAAAAAACTAAACCGGAGATACAAGTCAGATGTGGAAAAATCTGTAACAGAATCCATGCAAAAACCGAATAAAAAAATCCTTTTTCAACCCAACTCCGGCGCTCTATTAACTGAATTTTGTAATGGCATTTAATAGTTAAAGTAACGTGAGTTTTTGTTTGTTTTGTTTTTCATATTCTCCATGTATAAAAGTTGTGCGTCGTATTCCTTTTCTAATATTCGAACAGTACCCCACCCGAGAATTCTACCTTCAAACTCCTCGGCCTAACATTTGCGGGCAGTATGACCTGGAACAAATACATAGAGGACATTGCAAATGTTGCTGCAAAGCAGATGAGTTCCCTCTAATGAGCTAGAACTACTCACACTTGAGATTATCCTGTACCTCTACAAGGTCACCATTCGCCCAAGCATGGAGTATCGTTGCCACATCTAGGCTGGTGCATCTGCCACTAGTCTCTCCCTCTAAGATAAAGTCTAAAAAAGAGTTGTCAATCTAATCGGTCCCACTTTATCAACTAAGCTCCAGCCCCTGTCTCATCGTCGCAATGCTGCATCACTGTGCCTGTTTTACAAATATTTTAATGGAATATGTTCTGATTAACTTGTTTCACTTGTACCCACTATACGTACATATCCCCGACAAACCCGCTTAGCAATAAGATCCCCCCTGTACTTGTTGTCCCTAAATACCAAAAAGCTTTCTATTCTAATAGTTTCCTCCCTCGAACAGCTAGACTTTGGAATTATCTTCCTACTGTCTGCTCCTCTGGCTGTACTGATATACAGAAGTCTAAATGTAATATAAACAAATATCGTGTTAATCTTTCCTAGACATGGCCCCAAACAGTAGCCCCTTACGTCCAAGTGACGATGTGCTTTGTAAGGGATGAACATGAGTAAAAAATAAAAAAAATATTCCTAAGTCAGTTTATTTGTACGTACCCCCACCCCCAATAGTTTCGCTGATGCTATCAGACCACGATGTCTGAAGATCAGGCATCCTGATCTAAAATGTACCGAACATTTATGCTATATTTTTGCCATTAACATTGCAAAACTCAATCATGCTAGGCAACGTCAAAAACAAAAACTACAAAACAACGAAACAGAAAAAAAAAACAAAGATTAAATAATTGAATATATAAAGAACTTGATGCATAAAAACTTTTTCAAAATGAATGGATTCGATCTTGTATTTATTTGCTTCCCCACTCAGCAACTTAGGCACAAGGCCGTTTTTAATGTGGAAAAGGGGAGGGGGAGATAAGTGGAGACCAGTGCCCCCGAAGGATGGAAGGAGGAACTGGTGACGCCTCCTGGTATATAGGGTTGCCCCTACATGGACCAGAAACTGATTGCCACAAGGGCAATGGTCTTTGCTTGCCGCATGTGCCGGAACAGTTCGATCTTAACTAACTTTAAAATGGTTGATAAAACAATCAGCATGAATAAACATTTGAAAATATAAAGAACTTAAATTATAAAATATGTATCCAAAATTCTTGGAGTTTGCATTAAATAACCCGTAAATGTTATGAAATTAATTTGGAATTCTTTATTGGGATGATTAATTTCTATAATTTATTTTATTTTAATTATTTTCGGACTATTATCCTCATCTTCTAGTTGTTTCACGACGTTTCGGCCAACTATTCCTCTGGCCTTCGTCAGGTGGTTAACCGCGACGGGATACGAATGTCAAATCTCCCAACTTCAACTGCAGCAATTACTACCTTCCATAGTTGTGGGTCCCATGGCGCACTGGATAGAGATCCAGGTGAGCATTGTCTGATGGTAGCAGTTTCAATCCCACTCAAAGTCGTCAGAGTATTAGTTGGCCAAACCGTGGTTAGATGACAACAAATATTCTTGATGTTTTCCTTCAATTCTTGCAGGATTTTGGGTATGCCAGCTCGCGAAACGAAATAAGAGAGTTAAATCGAAATCCAGAGATTCTGCAATCTGTCATGAATGATCTTTCGAAAATAGCAGAAATAAAGGAAGCTGAAAATGGACAACATTTAAATGAATATTGTTTGAATTTTGCATTTATTTTTAGATGTCCAAAGCCTTAGTCAGATTGTGTTAAAATTACAAAAAAGATATCATCCTAAATAAAGAGTCTATTTAAGTTCAAAATCCGCCAGTGACATTTTGGATACCCTGTACATGCAGATATGACAGCTTATTCATGAGGATTTTCTATACAAAGTTGCATTTGAATGTTTACGTGTTATTAGCGGGCGCAGATTGTTTTTATTGGTTTATTCATGGCTGAATGTGAATGTCTAATGTCCAAGTCTGCAAAATACATGAAACATATAAACATTCACGGAGATTTTTATGTTTGTTTTCACGTTGCATCAAATAAATATTTGTTTCGTTGTGAACAAATTTCTATTTCGTTAAACATGGTTGTTATTTCTGGAAAAATGGTTGGATCACTCTACCGCACCAGTAGGGGGCTCACTTCCGATGCAATCCTCTATTTGTATAAGAGCCAGGTACGCCCTAAAATGGAGCACTGTTGCCACAACTCTAGTATTGAAATTAAAGTTTTCCTTTTAACTGCCGAATACTGTTAAATGTTCATACAAAAAAAGAGGACTTTCTTCTTCAGCTTGCAACGCTCTCCGCACATGCAAAAAGAAAACGACAATCCTTTTTCTCTTCCAGTTTCGACCTTCGTAGAAAATCTGTCTTTCTTTCTTCCCACTGACATACGAATCAACCGTACGTTTGAACGACCTCCAGTGAACAATTTTCCCAGCTTTTATATCCTATCTAGAAAAAAAAAGAAAAGACAGAAAAAAATAGCTTCTCCCATCATGTTTTGCCTTCCCAAGATGCCTTTCGTGTATATAAATGAGCTAGCCATCCTTTCCTTCTTCTTTCCCAAAGAGCGATGCAGATACACCCGATACGTTTTTTTTTCTTTCTTTCTAACCATATATCCCACAACAACTGGGCAGGAGCTGCTCGACGCACTCTATCTTGCCTTCATAGAGTGTAACACCGACTTCGAAGCCTAGTAAGTGATGCCCTTTTCTATTCCCTGCAACCTCTTTCCCACAAAAAACTTCACGAAACTGTCTCTGCTCTATCGCTATTTAGGTGGCACCTGTTCGACTGAACTCCTATCTATAACCCCCTTGCTAAACTTTCACAAAAAGAACACTCGACTCGCTACAACCACTATAAACGATTTCCCCCACTCTCTCTATATGTGCCTAAATCTAAATGCTGATTCCATTAACAAGGCTTCTCTCTAAGAACTTTCCGCCTTTGGAACGCTGTTCCGCTGGCCTGCTTCCCGGTTTAATACCACATGGTAGCATTCAAATCCAATGTAAAACGTTTCCGTTAAACCGCCCTCATAAATAATCAGATTCTACCCAATTTATACCAATAGTGATTACGTCACGACGACCTTACATTTATTAATAGTTATCCTCGACTGGTATTCGGACCTTGATAAGTGGTCACACTACAGTAAAAAAGCAGTATGAATAAAAAAAAATTGCAACATAGAATTGCTTCAGGCTTCGGGAAAACGGTTAAGAATTAAGAATTAGATCTGTAATACTTACTTTTGAAAATATCATTATAATCTGTAACGTTCACCTTTCAAATAGTAGGGTCTTCTTCACACCGATATTCGAAAGAATATTTTCGTTGTTTGTTGTGCTTAAGATGCTAATAAAATGCTATTTATATTTTGCGCTTTTTATCTGTCTGTGACATTTGAAATAGCATTTTCGGTTGGTTATGCTAACATTTGAAAAAGCCTTTTTTATATAAGAAATAGACTTTTCGATCTTTTATAATAAAGTTAGAAATTACTCGTTCAATTTGTGTGTTTGTTAAAACTAGCCATTTCAGTTCTCTGTGCTTAAGTTAGAAATAATCCTTTCAGTTTTCTGTGCTTTATATAAAAGAAGCTGTTGCTTACATCTGTTATCCTCTAAAACTTGATTTATTTGAAATTTTTAATTGCCATATTATTTCCCTTTGCATTCATTTCCGCCACACTGAATGGGAGGCCCGGGACCCCAGTAAAAATCAAAATTAAAACTCGTATATCTTTATTCTAATTTAGATTAAATTACACTTTTCATGGATTGGCATTATAACTTTCTGCTTCAATTAGAAAGTTCAAATATAATTTCTAATGTTTCCGGGACGAACCTTAAAAGGCATCTTTTTATGCGTTGCTTGTTCCCAATGCGATAAAGAAAAATGTCAGAATGACACGAACCTCTATCGGATAATTGGGTATACTATATAAACTAGTGTACAACATGCGTCAAAAATGTCGGAAAATAAGTATGAGTAATTAGTGTTCACACTCGCTATTTGTGTAAAGACATAATTCCTATATTCATATGTAATCATCGAATTATTTTCCATCTATCTATATATTAATACGATAGCGTGTGTTTTATTTACTGTGTCACGCTTTCATCCGGGTTGTTCACATTTTATGTACTTCTATTCCTTGTCATAAATAATTTTACCAAGAATTCTTCATAAGTTTTGGTTTCGGTTTCGATTATAGCTGATAGCACTCAAGTCATATAGTTTTTTTTTTAATAAATAATTTTATCAAGAATTCTTCATAAGTTTTGGTTTCGGTTTTGATTATGTCTGAAGCAACTAAAGTTATATATATATATATATATATATATATATATATATATATATATATATATATATATATATTCCTAAGTTTTTATTTCGGTTTCGATTCAAGTTTATGCGCCAAAATCATATGGATCTATACTTTTTTATTTTTGAAATCGCAACTTTATAATATATAAAAATCGATAGAACATTAACTTTATAATAATATATAGGAAATCTGCAAGAATTAAAATATCATATTTAAGCGTACTTTACGACCAGTCTTTCCCGGACGCTTGTGCTAGCTTGGATAAATACTTTTTGCAGTTTTAACAATAAAGCTACAATAATACCAGAGCGTCTCCATTTACACTGAACAACTACAGAATGCCAACATCAATATATTACATATGACTGAGTTCCCTGTGAAATTTCCACAGATTCCGCTAGTAAATAATTAATATAATTTCTGATGACGGATGAAAAAGGCCGAATTATTAATATAGAGTGAAGGATTTCACTCGGAACACATTATAGGCAGCGAATTAGTCTTAGCTGATTGTCTAACTTGATGTTAGGTTATTCCAAACGTTCGTGAACACTTGCAAAAACTTATTTTATGCAATTTTAATTATATTTTTTCTTATACGTTTATATTATATTCCTCTTTATTATCCTCTTTATTATATTCATCTTTCCACTCTAGATGGCAATTGATAAAAGTGAGTTATAGTTTTGATCCGTTACTGCTGCAAGCGAGGTCTATCAACCAGGAAAGCTGCAGAAGAGACTTGTGTTGCTGAAGATGAAGGCACAATTGTATATGCAACGATCTCAAAGTGGTACAAACATTTCGATTCTGGTGATGTGAGTCTTGAAGATAAGCTTCGCTGTGGGCGTGTAATTGTACCTTCATCGAGCGCTCGAGAATTAACTGATGAGCTTGGAGTCGGAAAATCGACAATTCACCAACACTTTAAACAACTTCAGTCTGGTCACAAAAAGCCGCGCCAAGATCCGCACGAACTCACCGAAGCACAAGCTAACAGTCAAGTTGAAATTTGTGGTCAATTGCTCAACAATCCATTGGACGAGCATTTTCGGAAGCGCATTGTGACGTCGCATGGATGTACCCGGTCCAGTCCAATCGTGACAAAAGATGGTTTAAAAAAGAACAAAAAAGTCCGTCGCTTCTAAAAACAAAACTGTTTCGGCAAGGTAGTCATGTATGTTTGATGAAACTTTGAAGGAATTTGGCATTTTGAGTTGGTTCCGAATAGTCGTGTCATCAGTGCCGAACTTTACTGTATAAGCAACTGGAGCGGGTCAACGAAAAGTTGAAGCAAAAGTACTCGGCTCGAATCAACCGAAAGCACGTTTTAATGCAACAGGACAATGCCAAGCCACACAAAGCCAGGAAGAGCAAAGACAAGTTGGAAGAGCTAGTCGGCGCTGAGGTTCTGCCACATCCAGCCTACAGTTCTAACAGTGCTCTATCGGATTTTCCGCTCAAAACAACACTTTCTGAAGGGTTTCTGATTCGACTCGTTTTAAATGAAGTCGAGAAGGCGTGTCAAGAATTCTTTGATTTGAAGCCAGCCGAATGGTATTTTGACCAAATCTGAAAGCTTGCAGATCGATAGCAAAAAGTCTTGAAAAATTCTTTATTTTGAGGATTAACTATCCTTAACTTTTTTGTTATTACTTAGAGAGTAAAATTTCAATTGTTTGCATTTGTTTAACTTTTGGGACAACCTAATATTTGCTTTTTCGGTTCCCCTCAAACTACGATACATATTTTACTCGTTAACTTTTAAAGTATCATTGAACTTTTAGTATAGATTATTTATATCATAAGGAGTGCTTTTGGGATCTTCAATGTTACTGTAAGAATGTTTCAATCGATATAACCTCTGACCTACTTCTGGTGTGTTTTGGTGAACTCAGGAATCTGCTGTCAGACTCTGGAGTCTTTACAAAATTTCTAACCGAATCTTTCGAAATTCCATAATGATTTTTTAGTTCGACGTGCAACACATGTATATAATGGTTATATCGGCCGAAACCTTGTTATAATAATATTCAAAATGTAAACAGTAGTTCGAACAATCCAAATGATACAAAATATCAATTTTTATCTAGCACGGTCCGAAAAATGAAATCCTGGTGGTTCGTAAATTAATGCGATTTACTTATTAAAGGAGAGAGAAAGAGAGTTGGGGAGAAGTAGGGATAGGAAGCGAGACAGAAATATGCATGCTTTTTAATATGAAATTACACACACACATTGTTTAAATGTTAGGACTATGAAACGTTTAACAATGTTTTTTAAGATATTTTATCTCACCTGTTCTTTGATGATAGGAGCGCGTCAGAAGTTTTTCTTTGTTTACAAAACATAAAAACAAAATGGTAAAAATGCACTGGGGGACCACCCGAAGATTTACCCTTATTTAACTGTTTACAGGTGTATTCGTGTTTGCTGCAAACAAATATCAAAGTTTAAATTCTCGCTGACAAGGATAACGTACAATAGTAACACCGTAATAATCCAATGCTTTCTATAATAGCTTTTGTGCAATGGCGGCCATCTTTTTTTTTGGACAAGGAAAAAAAGGGTTATGGTATATATATATATATATATTTTTTTCTAAACAAGCGAAAAGAAAACGATTTTTAATATGGGGAGATTGGGGGTGTCTATTCCGACAGCTCTACTTAACATGGGGAGGTCGGGGGTGGGTTATTCCGACACCCGTTCTTAACATTCATCGTCGTACATGAAAGTTTTTAAAAAATGGCGGCCAGACATAACAAACTATACTAGTAACCACGGGCTAGTGAATGCGTTTCTTGTGTAAATAATTCAGCGACAAAATAAACTGATATTTGTTCGCAGCAGACCCGAATACATCTGTAAACAGTTGAATATATTAAAAAAAAAATCAACTTCTTAAAGGTAAATCTTCGGGTGGACCCGCACTGCACTTTCACGAATAACGTACAATAGCAACACTGTAAAAATCCAATGTTTCTTATAATAGCTTTTGTGTAATGGCCGAATTTTTTTTTTTTTTTTTTTTTTTGACAAGGAAAAAGTGCACTTTCACCCACAAAATTATAATGTTGAAGGCCACCTTTTTTATTTTTATTTTTATTTATTTATTTTTTTTTGCTCCATGACAGTGGTAAAGTAAGACAAACACAACAACGGCCTACCTTAAAATTCAATACAAATTTTATTAGTTTCTCTGTTGCAAAAAGGAATGTCGGTTTTGCCTCTGTAAACCGAGTTGTTAACAACCTCGAAAAGTAAGTCTTTCATCTTCAACATGAACTGGAAGCAGATTAATCTGCCTTCGAATATCTCAGTTTACAGCCGTTTGAAAGGGGATGTTTTGATGCCTTCTGATGAAAAGATACAATTCTCATCTTGAGACGATATAACAGAAGTTAATAATTAATGTTCATTGAAGGAAAGTGCCCTTAATAACAGGTCTGCAATCAGACCATAAAGTCTTAGGAAGACGCATATAATAAAAATTGAGCCTAATTATTTAGGTTTAAAATAAAAGTCTCAAAGAGGCGAACAGGAAGAGGCGCGCAATGTTTCTCCTTCAGACAGTTTGGAGTTCCGTTCCTTCTTCCTCGGCTGTATCTGTTGAATTGAAAAAGAAAAACACGCATGCAAAAAGCCCGCGAAGGCGAACCGCACCACAGCAAATACTATCGACCAATCTGATTGGTTTAAAATAAATACAATGGGGGAGGCATGCTGCAATTGTCAAATTTCTAAGTTTCATCACCTTAAGTGTATAATTCTTCACTCAAATCGTGATCAATACCGGCTTGTAGTTCGTAAGAGGGAGAAAGAATTATATGCACCACCCGGCCGATCCACTTCCAGCTCAACTTTGCCAGTACCCTCGACACCAAAGCCAACAATCTAGGCCATTTTTAAATGGTTTTAACGATGCTGACTGCGGTATGCTGCCGGTCCTGTGCAGTTCTATGATGCGCACTCCTAGCAGTGTCAGAAATTTCGTGAAAATAGTGAATAATTCCACCCCATCTTTCCAAGCTTATAACTCCTCGAAAAATGTAATTCAAGCCCTAATTTTTTTTTTCAATTAAAGGAGTAAGGACCAAGGTTTTATTTAAAAAAAAAAAAAAAAAACAAAACAATGTGTTTTTTTTTTTTTAAAAAGGTTTTAAACTTCGGACTTTACAGGTAAATTTCTAAAAAACTGATTTTTTTTTTTGTTTTAAATTTGAATATATTATTTATTGACCTTTTCTCTTCAATTTGTGATATATAAACCTATTAAACATAAATTAATTATTTACTTTTTAATAGACATTTCAAAATGAGAGGCGTAAATTATTCGACCCCCTATCTTTCTAAGCTTATAACTCCTCGAAAAATGTAATTCAAGCCCTAATTTTTTTTTCAATTAAAGGAGCAAGGACCAAGGTTTCATTAAAAAAAAAAAAAAAAAGACAAAAAGAAAAAATGTGTTCTTATAAAATAAGGTTTTAAACTTCGGACTTTACAGGTAAATTTCTAAAAAACTGATTTTTTTTTTGTTTTAAATTTGAATATATTATTTATTGACCTTTTCTCTTCAATTTGTGATATATAAACCTATTAAACATAAATTAATTATTTACTTTTTAATAGACATTTCAAAATGGGGGGGGCGTGAAAATGGGGGGGCGTGAAAATGGGGGGGGGCGTGAATTTTAAAAAAACGTTTGTCTAAAATATTATATTCGGTTTATTGGAAAGAACATAAAATTTCACATTGACCCTGAAAATATCGTAAAAATAGAATCAATAGAAAAATTTTGATAGATTTTTAAAATTTAAAAATTTAAAAATATTGAGTTTAAAAATTGAAAAATATTGAGTTCGGAAAATTCATTACTGTTTTAAAAAAAAAATAAAAATATTTTTATTACTTTTAAAACAACTGTAATAGTTTATTTTGGAAGTATAATCCATAAAGAAAATAAATAACCCACTTTTAACAGAGAAATTACGAGATTTTTATATTGTATTCGCAGTTTCGTGTTAGGGGTGTCAAAAATTCCTACAAAAATTCTGATACTGCTAGCGCACTCCCCTCGGACTTGCCTTATTTCTTTAAAAATGGGCTACTTTATTGCTAATCGCACGAGGTGCCCCTAACAGAAAATATTGATGACTTAGTCTAGTAATCTTTACATGCTAGGATGCTGGCTTTTCAGTCTCACTTTCCAGTCGTTGTGTTACATCTTGCCATCGTGGGAAGGAGATGAATAACTTCTACAACAAATTACGAGCGTTACAAAAGGTCGCTATGTGGTGTGCATCGAAGATAGTGGTGGAATCCTTTACGCCATTATTGGTCACTTTTCGAATTCCTCCTTTAGCAAATAAATAAAATTGCTAGAGGATGAACTCTGCGGATATTTCTCTTCAAGTTAAAAGGAAGTAATAATGACGTTGACATCCCAGTTTCGGTAAGATCACCAAAGTCAAGTGTCGTCGAGCCTGGTCAGTACTAAAATAGGTGACCGTTTGGACATACCAGTTGCCGTATGTGCTCTTCGCTTTCTTTGCCATTGTTTCCAGTTATCCTGGACTTTTCTTTGCCACTAGAATCAGGCAGTGTCGACTCAGGAGAGCTGAGGTTGGTGATTGCGCAACACTTTTTCTTAACTGCACGCGCATACATCTATTGTATCCCGAGGCAGAACGGATGCCTTCTTCTTTTCTCCTTTGCTTTTTTTTTTTTTTTTTTTTCATTTCTATCCATTTTTAGGAAGTGTCGCCGACATGCTACTTTGTCTTCCCGCCCAAATCTGTTCTCATCTGGAGGATTCTGAGGGACGATGTAATATATGGGTTTATGGAATGTTAGCTATATAGAGGACGATCTTATTAATTTTATTCATTGCGAACTATTATCCGCATCTTTTTCTTAGTTGTTTCACGACGTTTCAGCCTACTATTCCTCCGGCCTTCGCCAGGCGGTAACCGCGACGGGATAGGTAGTCCGAATCTTTTAACTGCATCCACTGCAAGTTCCTATCCCGTCGCGGTTAACACCTGGCGAAGGCCGGAGAAATAGTTGGCCGAAACGTCGTGAAACAACCAAGAAAAAAATGAGGATAATTGTCTGCAATAAATAAAAATAATAAATAATACTCATCTCAATAATGAATTCCAATTAAATAATATAGAGGATGATCTTGTTGCAAAGGTTTTGGGGGTATTTAATCGAGATATTTCCTGAGTATTTTTTGGATTTGGTAATGGCTGTTTTTTTTTTGTTTTTTTTTTTTTGTTTTTTTTTTTTGGTTCTGCCTGGCTCTTTATTATCTTCTATTTCATGTCCTTTTATTTTTAAGAGATTTCTTATACGTTCCTACTAAACGGTACACTGCGTATTATGACACGAAATTACGGCATCATAAATTACGTTTTATCTAAACCTCTTTAAGCTATGTTTGATATAGGGTTTGTTTTTGAGTGCAAACTGGAAGACCTCATAGTTGATGATGTTATCGATTAAACACAAGTACACATAACCCTACACAGTGAATGACGCCAATAAAGGATGATGCCATCTATTAAAACAGCGAGATGACTTCATAACCGTGCACAATGGATGACGTAAACAATCAGACCAGCGAAATATAGAAGATAAATCCTCTATGACGTTTTCTCGGGATGAACCCGTACCGTTGTCTTCACGAAGTCTAGCAATAGCATAATAGTAATTGTCTGTGAACTAGTATATTTGAAACCAGTAGAACTAACCTGGAACTTCCAAATATTGCATAGTGTGTATGTCAAGTACTGACCCATCGAGTCACGTGTAGTTTACAACTAAAAGTATTATGTTTCTATTTGTTATTTTTTTGCTTGCTCGTTACCGTGCACTTTTTCATCTGTACCTGAATGATTAAATAATTAAAGGAAAACCGCAAAACTACGTAAACAAATGTCGAATGGGAAGTAGTAAGAGGAGGAAAGAAAAACAGATCTAACCAAAGAAAGATAGTGGACGAGAGAGATGGGAAAAGAGAGAGGTAGAGATGGATAAAGATTGGGATGGAAAGAGATAGGAAAGGAGGAAAAGGGAGAGGTAGGGAAACAGAGATAGGGAAAAAGATAATGGGGATGGAGAGAGAGAGAGAAAGAGATAGATAGGAATGGGGAGAAATAAGGAAAGCGAGATATAGTAGTAGAGAAATGTGAGGATGGAGAGAGATAGAAAAAGAGGGAGATAGAATAGAAACCGTTAAAGGAGTAGTGGGTAAAATAAAAATACTAATCGTATTTATTGTAGATGAAAATCTTATATTTTTTTATTGCGTTTTTAATTATATTCAGCCCAACGAAAACACAGTGACAGTTAGACGTAAGGAGCTACTGTGAAGTAGATACAAGATTAATAGGGATATCCTAAATAACGATGTATTGCGAGATGTTTATTCACATTACATTGAATTTATTTCTTTTTTTTACATGGGGGTCACCATTTATCAAGGCCCGGAAGCCTTCCGGGATAAGGGTTATTGCGTGTACAGTAATCAATGAGATAGTATTGTAGTAATCATTACTATTGGAGATTTGATAGAGTGTCTTACTTAAGGAGGCGGTTTGTCAAGAATTTGTTTATGTTGGACTTGAAGACATCCAAGTTGTAGTCAGGTGGGAAACAGGCAAACGGAAGAGAGTTCCACAGTCGTGCACTTCTAAGAAAGAAGCTCTGCTGATGGAATCTACGCTTTGATTTAAGCACAGATAAAGATTGGGGAAAATTATTGACAGCAGTTTCAGCCAGACGGGTGTTTCTCGTGAAAGATTGGCGAGGGGAGGGGACGAGAGATTGGAGCTCAGACGAGCACTTCATGTTTGTACAGTCGGGGAATAGGGACCAGGGGGAAATTCCAAAGGACAAACAGTTCGAGAAAAAATTTAAGTGTAGAAAATTATCCGATATCTGGTCACCTCAACGGCAAAAGGGTGAGTTTTTTTAGTTTGTCGGATTGGTCGAAGATATTTACGTCAAGGGCGTGACTAAGTGCAGCAAGTTCGAATAATTTTTGAATGAATACAAGTATGGAACACTACAGTGATGTGACAGGGTTGGAGCATGGTAAACACTGAAGAACAATTAATTTTGTTTTTGGTGTTCTGTATTTACTGGTCAACGGTTTCCACGAAGTTTCTTGGGTTCGTTCGGCTGCTGACGGAAATAACCGGAAAAGGTCGGTCGATTGCGTCTCAACTTCTAACGGATGTATTTAATAAATACGAATCTAAGAAGGCTACTTTTTTTTATAAATTAGCAGAGATAACAGTTTATAATTTTAATCGTGCAGATTAGGGTTTAGGGTTAGGCAAGATACATGTTTGTAATTTTATTTATTGTATTTCTGTGTGTGTGTTTTTTTTCTGTTTATCATTATAATTTACTCGTGGTTGTTTAATGTTTCACAATCGGCCGAGCACACGTGAGAAACTTCGTGGAAAAGCAAGGTTGGTAAATGCAAAAATACCCCGTTTTTTTTAGCGGGGGGAGGAGATAATTACTGGTCATTTCTTTGTTTACGTAAGTTTTTTTTCTTTTCTTTTCTTTTTTTTACAAAGGAATCGCCATTTATCAAGGTCCACAGATCACTCGAGGATAAGGGTTTAAGAGTGTACATTGGTCAAAAGGACAATATCATAGTAATTGTTAAAGAGTAAATTTGGTAAATTGGATTACTTAAGGGGAACGGCTCATCAAGAACTTGTTTACATTGGACTTGAAGACAGCCATAGCTGGAAAGCAGGTAAACGGCGGAGAGTTCCAGAGGTGTGCAGTTCTTAGAAAGAAGCTTTGTTCATGAAATCTACGTTTAGGTCAGTGGGGGTAACTATTGATAGTGTTTCCAACTAGATGAGTGTTTCTCGTGAATGTTTGGCGAAGGGGACCATAGATTGGAGCTCAGACGAGCACTTGCCATGAAAATAACGATAAAACAGGGTCGCAACGTCTCTTTTGTGAAACAGAGGTTGCGAGGAAGATAAAGGGACATCCACCACAAGGCTACGAAGTCTATTCTGAACTCTGCCAAAGCAGGATAAGATCTTCCTAGTACCTCCTGCACAGATGTAACAGCAATACTCCATTCTTGGACGTACCTAGCTCTTATATAGGTAGAGAATTGCATCAGCAGGCAGATATCTACTGGATCGATAGAAGGATCTCATCATTTTTCCAGCGACTTTGGCAACGGAGGTGAGGTACGTATTCCATTTTAGATCAGGAGTAAAGGTCAAGCCGAGAAACTTGTCAGAACATGTAGCCTCCCCAAGACGAGAGCCATTCATTTCAATTGATGCCAGTTAATATAGTGTGTCATTTATTGTATCCGCGTCTTTTTAAGATAAGTTATGGTATGTATCTTGTCCTGCATGCCTGTGCCTAATCAACAACCTCGTAACAAGAGTTGGATGTGGCACAAAGTCGAGCCTCAATGTACAGCAGGCTATGGTCATCACAAGAATCCTCCAAATCGGTTTTGGGCAACGAACAAAAGTTGTTTTACGTTTGTTTCAAGAAATATAAACTTAAAAATCGATGACGTCACAAAAGAAGCTAAAAAAACTGTCATGGTCTACCATGTTATTGTACACGTTCATATGAAATTAATATCGCATACATAATCGGCAACACCCCCCCCCTAAAGTCCAACCTTTTCCCATCGTGATAGGGGCGATAGTAACGTGATAGTGTCAGAACTATGCTCCAATAGCGGACAAGTTGTGCATCAAGCAGTATACATGCCGCAACCTTGCCAACAGGGCTCTGACGAAAATCGGTAGGGGTCGATATCAGTATCCGTTGCCCTCAGATAGGCTCTGCCTGGCAAACAAAGACGGAACGGCAAATCTTTGAAGTCGGTATGGCAATATTGCTTCTGTGACCTGAGTTTTCTGTATTCTGGGGGGAAAACGCGGGAGGCAACACGTTGTAGACTCAGTCGCAAAGGAGACAAAGAATAGGAAAAAAAAATAACTCGCTGTTTCAGATTTCCAGTAAGACCTTTTATTCCTTATTCTCTAGTTATGCGTGACTTCTCGTTACGGTTGTGTTTCAGTCACGTATCTAAGGTAATCATCGATATGAGCACAAGTTCTGTTTATAGTCCTTTTTCTTTTTCCTTCGCGTGACGTCACTTCGGACACGTTTCGGCTAGTGCATACAGCCGCCATACGTGCGTCCGTTATTACACACTCACATATGCTTAAAATGTCGCCTGTGTAAATTAAAAAGTGATTAAGCCAAGCACATTAAAATTCAGGCAATAAAATTTACAACCTTCAATTTCTATCGAGCATTCCGTAATTACTTCAAAAATCATCCCTGCAACTTATGTCCCCGATAGTAGCGACCTACTTCAAAGTGGCACGTTGCCTTGTTTTAGGTGAAAATTAAATAATAAAAAATAATCAATGGCACTTCTGCTCCTTGGAAAGTATGTTCTCTCTATCACTCAACATGAGGCTATTCGCTTTCTCTACAAATCTGCTATCAAAGCATGTATGGAATACAGTTGTCATATTTGAAATGATGAATCTCTATCCCATTTGAGGGTTCTTGAAAAGGTGTAGTACTATATAGGTGATATTATTAGCTTCACCCATTTTTCTTCTCTTCACTTCCTTTCATAAACGTGATGCTGCTAGCCTTAGTCTTGTGTGTGTGTGTATACATATATATATATATATATAAATATATATATATATATATATATATATATATATACTGTTATATCGTGTTCTTTTGGAATATTCTGTTCTATTCCCTGTTTCCTTTGTTCCAGTTTTATGTCTGCCTAAAACTTTCGACAGAGTCGATGAATTCTCACGGGATTGGTACCGTTTTAAATTACGACCAGTCGGACGACAAATATCGAAAAAATGGCTAAAAATGATAATTACTTCAATCTCAACTTGGCACTTTTGTACAAGGAGGGGTCGCTTTTTTCGCCAATAATTTAGAAAGTCATACCCTCTTTTCGATGTCCTAGCCTTAATATAACCTTCACCACTTCCGGTTTGGTGATGGACGCAACGGTAAAGGCGTCACGATTTTTTAGGGGTTTTTTTTCACGTTCTTTTTCTTCTTTGCGGTACGCGTTCGAACCTACCTGCCTACTACCACTTTTTGTTTAACTGGTTGGTTTAGTGATCTCCACCTATTCGTTGCTTTCGTACCTCAGCGTAATAGGCTTCCTATTTCAGTATCCCTTTTACAAAAACTTCGGGCTTGTGGACCTTGCTTACTGTTAACTGTATTCCTCCTTTCCATAGTATTTGCGGTTTCAAGATTAATGCCGATAGGGATATTGTGATTCTGCGATAATCATATTTCGTTATTGATAGGTTGTTTCATGTTTTATTTGGGAGGGCTCATGTTTTAAAGACAACCAAAAAAGAAAATTAAATCTGTTTTCATCGACGAGAAAAAATATCAATAAATACAAAAACATTAAACTAATAAACATTTACCCAAAACCTTCCAATGCAAATGTTATTAAAACAAATTTAGTTGTGAGTGATTTGTTAAATTCGGCCATTAAATGGGTAGTTGGGTAGCTCTCTAATTTTCTATAACAAGATTAAAAATAATTTCTAACTTATAATATAAATCTCTCCGGTTTATCTAAATGTATGTATGTATGTATGTATGTATGTCTGCCTAATACTTTCGATAGAGGCGACGGATTCTCATGGAATCGGTACTGTTTTGAATTACGACACTTTAGACGACAAATATCGAAGAATTGGCTAAAAATAATAATTTCTTCACCCTCAACTTTCTACAAGGAGGGGTCGCTTTTTTCGCCAATAATTTGGGAAGTTATACCCTCTTTTCGATGTCCTAGCCTTAATTTAAACCTTCGTCACTTCCGGTTTGGTGGTGGATGCAACGGTAAAAATGTCACGTTAATTTTGTTTTTTTCACGTTCTTTTCCTTCTTTGCGGTACGGGTTCGAGCATGCCTCCCTGCTTACTACCACGTTTTGTTTTTTGCTCCACACACACTGCCAAACACCAACGCGAGGCACCCAGGCTAGTTGTAATAATTGATGATGTTTTTAACTTGAACTTTAAAATGGTTTTCGTTTATTTATCTTAAATATTTCATTGGTCTTGAGTAAAACGAAGTTCAATATTTTTACTATTTTCTGTCTTTGCACGTATCTCTGGAATAGCCATGAATTTCTGTATGTGTATATGTTTATATATTTACAAAAACTGGATTCACTGCAATCGTTATAAATGTTTGAATAGACATGCAAGGCGTCGTAATGGTGATTATATTCAGATTAATTTAGTTGTATGCAAAGAATTCAAAAGTCGGATGGAAGATTCAGATCTATAAGATCTTTTTTTAAAAATTTAAACAATAAGTATTAAGCACCGATCGATGAATTTTCTCTGAATTTTAGCTTCTTTAAAGTATCGATATATTAACACCCGTATTCGCTCTGACCATTATCAACCTGAACCTCCATTAAAAGGAAAGTGAAACATTCCAAATGGCTTTAAAAACTGGTGTCGCTGGTAACCATAATCACATTAAAACTATTATAATCGCAAAGATTAATAGATGATAAACGAATTGTCTCCTTTTATGTTCACTCCTAAATATCATTCAAAACCAAAACATGTCAGTATCGGTTTGGCGTTTTCAAGCGCTTATTGGAGCATGCTGTTCTTAAATAGTATTTTCAAGTTAAAGTTCTATGATATATTTTTATTTAAGTGTTAGGGGAAGATACAGAATAGCTACAAAATATTACTTTCTTCCCTGTGTTAGGAATGACTTCTATATAAATTGAATTTGCAGTGAATTAATGTTAATTTGTATTTTTTAGTTACAAAAAGTAGTTATATTTTCAGCAATTTTAGAAATGCCCATGTAAAATTTTAAATTAACTTTCTTATACAGACGATCTTATGAAACTGTACTTAAAAATGTAATTTTAAACCTTCATTATTTTTAATATTTAAATACTTAACTAACGAAAATCAATGACTCCATGCTTAATTTACAAGAAAACTGACAATAGAAATATTGTTAAGAGCCTCACCCAATAACGTCTATTTGAAACAAAAAAAAACGTTTCTAAGGGAAACGTAAATCATGATAGTAATCTGGAAGGTACGAAAAGATCACAGTAAAAAATCTCCAAATTTGTAAAAATAAATCATTTGAAAAAACAAACAAATAAAAACTTCAAAAAATTGAATGAAAAAATAAAATAAAATGTTGTTACATTGAGTCCAAAATTGTTTACTTTGGCACCCCATTAATTTTGTAAAATGAAGAATAAATAAATAAATAAAATATTAATGAAAATGATTTTATTCTGTTTTGTTTATATTTCATTTTAAAAATTTCAACACAATACATGAATAAACATCTTAGACCATGTAGACAAAAACAGTAAAATAATTTCCTCTGAATTCATTTTCAGTCATTAATTAATATATAGTTCGCATCACAGAACAAAATTGTCCCAACTTGACTATAATTTTCTCGCAAAATATACCAAGTCACTATCACTACAATGGAAGATAAAATAAGTGCAGCAAGAGAACTACAAAACTGAAGACAGGAATAATATCATATTTCAAAGGAAGAAACATAATGAGACAACAAATATATAACATGAATGAACAAAGTAGTCAATTTTATTTGAAAAATGAAAGAGACAGACAACGAATAAGAAGAAACGATATGAATAAAATAGAAAGACAAAATATCCAGTATTATTTTATAAATGACATAAATGTCATTCCTAGAGCACTTAGATTTCTAGGAGAAACATTGAATTGTTACCAAAGTTTCTTTTCCTTCTTTTAGAAGATTATCTTCCTCAACTCCGAAGGTTACTCAAAGGCAATGACCAAGAAGCACTCAATTTCAAAAGTAATATACGCAATTATAACTCATCATTTTCATTTGCATCATTTGAAGCAAATATAATCCCCCTTCATGGAAGAGGTCCTTATTGTTTTCGCTTACAAAGCATTACCTATCATTATGTCAGTACTCTGCACCCAAATAGTCAGGAAGAGAGAAAATATGGACAAATTGATATCTTAAACTCATCTGAAGCAACTCAACTCAAGTGTAATTTACTAGAAAATAATAAATGTATTCAAAGTGTCTTTGAAATCATATTTTATGGAGAATAGTTCTTATGCCCAAGCTTATAAAAATATGAGGACCATAAATTAAAAGAGGAAGCACGTGATATAATGTAATATGTACAGCCAAGGAAAGTTTCGATGCATTTCACCGCTGGTTCAGATATAAGAAGATTTAATAATCCA
The DNA here is from genome assembly GCF_053919585.1 of Euprymna scolopes. Classification (NCBI taxonomy): domain Eukaryota; kingdom Metazoa; phylum Mollusca; class Cephalopoda; order Sepiida; family Sepiolidae; genus Euprymna; species Euprymna scolopes. The sequence goes on from NC_136484.1 coordinate 93,345,814, forward strand.
ATAAACAACGAAATAGGTGCGGTGTTTGTTAGCGAGGATGGTGCTTTACCTGCTAACAGAAATATTATTATTTACCCACATGGTCAAGCAAAACAATGAATTTCTTGCCTTGCCACTTGGACCCCATAGTATATTCCATGTTGCTCCAAATGGTGAACAACGCTGCCACATAAACATGTAACATAATCCAGGACAGCAAACAAGAGTTCGCAATAAAGTGAAAATTCAAGTGTATTACAGTTATCGCCTTGCAATTAGAGATAACTAAATAGTATTATCCATAGATCTGGTAAGGTATCCTAACAATATGTAGTTGATGCATATGTGAAAGTTGAAAGTTGCAGATTGAATTTCATTAGAAGTCATCAAAGTCAATTAAGAGCTGCTCAATATTCTGGCTTAATGGCTCATTTGGCAAGGAATGAAGATGGCGATCCTGGTGTACCAGTTATTTTAACATCTTCATTTTTCAGGAAGTCTTAGGAATCTTCAACAACTTTATAATGATGCAATGGCAGTTTTCTGTAAATACGGAAAACCAGGCCTATTCCTTACGTGCACATAAAATCCAAGGTGTCCTGGAATATTAAACAACTTGGGGTCATCAGAACTTACACAAAATCGATCTGACTTAACATCACGTGTGTATCATACATATCTAACTGGATTTTTGAAAGACATTAAAGACTGACATGTACTGGGAATTCTATTTGCATGAGTTTATATGATTGACTTTCAAAAAAGAGTGCTACCACACTGTCACATAATCATAATGTTGCAGGATCAGAATAAGCTCGTAACAGTTAAACACATTGATGCAATTGTGTCAGCAGAGATAGCTGGATCTGAAAGACCTAGAGCTTCGTGATTAAGTTAAGTCTTATATAGAACATGGCGAAACCTCATTTTAATTGCTTGATAATGTGATGTGAACTGCATAACTAATCCATGTTTTAAAATTTTTAAACCACCGTGGAATTTCCACTCATTCAGCGAGTTTATATTATTTTTGGTGGACATAGCATAGACACAACCATTTTCTTAATTTATTTTAGACGGCAAAATAATTCTGATATATGATGTATGTATGCACACATCTATATTATGTGTGTCTGATACACACAAACACATGCACACACATACACACATATAT
>NC_136484.1:93351966-93409466 GCF_053919585.1 Euprymna scolopes
TGTCACAACCGGGCAACGCCGAGTTGCGTGCTAGTATATATATATATATATATATATATATATATATATATATATATATATATATATATGATTTAAAAATATTCTACGGGAACTACTGGTCGGACCTGGTTAAAATTTTTCATGAACCTTTGTTTTGCTAATCTACTGCGAACTAAGTATTATGCTTTTAAGGTTTAACGTTTAATAGACACTTAGAGATTTAAATGGATTAAGCATCATAATATTTACTCATAATTTACTCAAGAACTTTAAAATAAAGAATTCCTTTTAAATACATGCATTCAATTCCTTTTTTAATCTTAATATATATATATATATATATATATATATATATATATATATATATATGTTTTCTTTAATGCGTAATGGCCTGCGAAAGGGTGTAACCGTCAATTGATTACAATACCAACATCAAACCTGTTATATTGATTTCAACGATTGTAAACTGTTTTAAACGTTGCATGTTATCCTGGAATGTTTAAAAAAAACGACTTTTTATTTCCGTGTGTCTTTTCTTCATTATGTACTAATAAACGAAATATTTGGTGGCATTTTTTTCATAATTCGACTTTAACATATGACGAGTTGCAACAGGGATATATTTAGCAAGAGGGTTACATTTATATGTTTTATACTTTATACAAACTTGAATAAATAATAAAGGCATGTAATATGTTCTATGTGAATCTTTCTTAAACTTCACGCTTTAATTAATTCTCTCTCTCACACACACACACACACACACACTATATATATATATATATATATATATATATATATATATATATATATATATATATATATATATATATATACTAGCAGTTCAGTCCGGCTTTACTCGGACCCTATATACTGTTCATAACTTTATGTGCACATGTATTTATTTAATAAAAATTTTGACTCATGTATAAGAAACCTACATCTAAAATTTCAAATGTTTAGACCCAAAATGGGGTGAAACGTTTGGTAGAGTCTGCAAAGGTCAACTCTTTTAACTTTGATCTCTTAGCAGCCATAATTTTGCATAAAAACTGATTAAAAAGCTTGTCGCATGTCTGAATATCCTTTATGAAAAATTTCAAATGATTAGACCCAAAATGTCTTGTATAGTTTTCCAGTGACCGTAAAATCAAATGTTTTGACCTTTAACCCTTTGGAAGCCAAATGTTCTGCTAAAAACCGAGTAAAAAGCTATAATTAAATTTTTAAAAAAAACTTTATCCATGTTTAAGTAACCTACATCTAAAATATCAAGTGTTTAAACCCAAAATTGGCGTTTTGAGAGTTTTTAAAGGTCAAATCGTTGAACTTTGACGCCTTGACAGTCAAATTTCTGGTCGAAAACCGATTAAAAAGATTTTTCCCAACTATCCATATCCCTTATCTCAAATTTACCACTCAATCCTGTTTCAATGTCTATGCTGTACCTATCAGTGGCAGAGTGTGCCTGCTTTATTATCACGGAGTTTTAACCACTCCCACAGCTGGACATATACACACACATACACACAAGCAAGCAAATATGCATACGTATCTATAAATCCCGAGTTCTCACAATAACTTGAGAGGGACGCTAACAGGTACTATACCTTGCCCAAGGGTGACCTGGAACTATGCAAGGTAGAAGCGTTCATCTCCCTGAGGTAGTAGGTATACCCGCATACCGTAATATATATATATATATATATATATATATATATACATTTTATATATATATATACATTTTCATATATATATATACATACACACATTTTCATATATATATATATATACATTTTCATATATATATACACATTTTCATATATATATATATTTATTTATACATTTTCATATATATATATATTTATTCATACATTTTCATATATATATATATTTATTCATACATTTTCATATATATATATATATATATATATATATATATATATATATATATATATATATATATATATATATACGAGAAACACAGATTTGCATGAGGTTACGCAATATTCAAGGACCAATACTAGGATAAGATTTTTTAGCAGACACAACACAAAAATTACAAGTCCGTGTCTAGAGATTGTGTGTGTGCATTCAATAATACTTATATTTTTTTCGTTCCCAGCCCTGCATGCCATCCCACTTCTCTCACAGTTTATCTAAATTATGACATTTTGATCCTGTACCTCTTAACACGTAATCGAGCTTGATTTTTTATTAGGTGACGCTTATCCAAATTTAAAATAGGTTGACTAATGAGCTTCAATAAAGAATACTGCTCTATTAAAAAATATATATCTTAAATTTTATTATGTGAATATTGAAGTTTTGAATCTTTATTTTTCATTCAATACGTATCAAAAAAAACTTCTCTCGACTGTATTTTATAATAAACTAGCCTGGGTGCCCGGCGTTGCCAATATAATTGGAGGTAGTAAGCAGGCAGGCTCGAACCTATGATGCGAAGGCGGAAAAGAAAGTGAAAGAAAATTTGACGTTTTAGCTGATGTCTCCATTACGCGACCGGAAGTCAAAAGCGTTAAAATTAACCGGTCACTCGAACGGTGACGATGACTTGCTAAAATGTCGGCGAAAAAAACTCGACCCCTCCTTGTACAAAACGGCAGAGTTTAGGGTGAAGAAATTAATGTTTTTGGCCAATTTTTGGTATTTGTCGCCCGAGAGTTCGAACTTTTGACCGACGGAACAAAAATTCACAAACTTGGTATCATATTAAAGCCCCACCCTCAGGACGACAAATATCGAAGAATTAGCCCAAAAATGTCCATCAGAAGTGCGTCAACTGATCGAGTTTCTGCATGGGGGGGGGCAAAAAAAAATAAAAATACGGGCGCCAACTCTTCTACAAAAAGTATACACGGGGCCGTTTATTTTGGGTCAACCTGTATTTAAAACCCGCTGAGTCATGTCACGCTCTAATGGCAGTCTGAATTTAAAAATTGTTGTTATCGGTAAAAAAATTTAACCCTCACACAAGCTAAACTATGAACTTCTACGCTATGACAACGTTAACAAAGTTATTAGCACATTCAAAATAGTTAGATACGATAGTTAAACGAAAAATAACAAGCCAAAAATGTGAAGTAAAAAAAATACGCTTATTAACGATCGAAGTTTTTACAAAAAAACAGCCAGACGCTATTTTCTTTTTTAGTAACAGCCTTTAGAGTAAGGAAGACGAAGTGTGTGAGAGAGAGAGAGAGAGACGCAAACAGAGAGAGAGAGAGAGAGAGAGAGGGACAGATAGAGACAGATGGCTAGACAGGAAATGAAATACGTAATTTAAAAAAAATAAAATACTGCTACGTCATCTCGCAACGCTCCGCGATGATCTCATTTAGTGGCTATCTGTCAATCAAACCTCTTTCACTAGCTTTATAAGCCTTATTTAAACACTATAATCAATTTCTCTTACTCTTGGCATAGACAGTTAAGTGGTTGGAGTTAGTTTCACCTGTGCGTTCCGGGTTCAATCCAGCATCACGACCAAAACTATTTTTTTTTCTTTTACATCTTTAGACACGCGGGCAACGTTTCTTTATTTTTTTTTTACTTCGCTTATTCTTTAGTTTACTTCCCACCCCCTATACACACAGCGTTTTTTTCGCTGTTATTTTCTTTTTTTCTTTTTTTTGGTTTTTCCGATTTTTTTAACATCGTTTCAGGGTTATTACTAATCCCCCCCATACACACACCTACAAACACCCGGGCAACGCCGGGTACCCGCCGCTCCTCGATGTCCACAAAAGGCTTCTTTCAGAGACGCGTTCGCTTGCTTAACGTTAATTATTCGACATTTCCCGCATCGGCACGCGTTACATTCGGTTTTCGGTATAAACAAAAAGCAAAACTCGACTCTACCCACTGGCCGAAAGCCAGACTGGCCTGCGCGCCCTCCGAGGCCCGGGTGACATGATCAAGGTGTAGTGTCTGTTCCGACAGATGCTGCAAGCTATAACTAGCTAGGACTAGCTATGACTAGCAAGGACCAGATGTGGGGGCGAGCCCACATGCTTGACCTTTAACCAGCTCCCATTTCCCTCCTCTCGGGAGCTGGTCCCCTTTTTCCCTTCCCCCTCCCTTGACTCCTCACAATAAAAATCGACCTTGTGCCTAATTTGCTCGGTGGGGGAGCAAATAAATACCCACTGGCCGAAAGCCAGACCGGCCTGCGCGCCCTCCGGGGCCCGGGTGACATGATCAAAGTGTAGTATCTGTTCCGACAGATACTGCAAGCTATGACTAGCTAGGACTAGCTATGACTAGCAAAGACCAGATGTGGGGGCAACCCCATATGCTTTACCTTTAACCAGCTCCCATTTCCCCCCTCTCGGGAGCTGGTCCCCTTTTTCCCTTCCCCCTCCCTTGACTCCTCACAATAAAAATTGGCCTTGTGCCTAATTTGCTCGGTGGTGGAGCAAATAAATACCCACTGGCCGAAGGCCACACTGGTCTGCGCGCCCTCCGGGACCCGGGCGACAAGATCAAAGTGTAGTATCTGTTCCGGCAGATGCTGAGAGCTATGACTAACTATGACTAGCAAACACCAGTTGTGGGGGCAACCCCACATGCCTGACCTTTAACCAGCTCCCATTTCCCACCTCTTGGGAGCTGGTCCCCTTTTTCCTTTCCCCCTCCCTTCACTCCTCACATTAAAAATCAGCCTTGTGCCTAATTTTCTCGGTGGGGGAGCAAATAAATACCCACTGGCCGAAGGCCACACTGGCCTGCGCGCCCTCCAGGGCCCGGGCGACAAGATCAAAGTGTAGTATCCGTTCCGACAGATACTGCAAGCAAAGACCAGATGTGGGGGCAACCCCACATGCCTGACCTTTAACCAGCTCCCATTTCCCACCTCTCAGGAGCTGGTCCCCTTTTTCCCTTCCCCTTCCCTTCACTCCTCACATTAAAAATTGGCCTTGTGCCTAATTTTCTCGGTGGGGGAGCAAATAAATACCCACTGGCCGAAAGCCAGTGATCTCTAGAGAGCTAAGTAACGTTAGGTCAATGTCGACTTCGTCATATCAGACGGTAGCTTTCATTTCGAAACGAGACGTTCCCCCTAATAAACAGGGAGTGGGTTTTTAAAAACAAACAAACCGATTTATTGACCTCATTAAAAACTGTCCTGCACAAAATGCTAACTGCTGAATACCTATCGCCGTCACGTCTATCAAAAACGCGCACCTGTTTTTTTTTCACACTTCACTATTTTCCACCTGTGTGTCAAGGCTTCGTTATTTTTTATCACATTTCGGGTTTATTTTCACACATACCTACAAACACCCGGGCAACGCCGGGTACCCCTCGCTAGTATTATATATAATCAAAATGCATTAATTGAAGCGGGCAGAAAAAATGAATTTTGATAACGTCTTTATAGAAAATATGTAATGTTCATTTAAATAACGCATATTCATATATATTTATATATATATATATATATATATATATATATATATATATATATATTCGTGTTCCTGTCTGTTTGTTTGTTCACAATTTGATTAATATATACAAAAGGTCCCTTACTTTACTCTTTCATTTATTTCTATATATAGTTTCATCTTGCAAACTAGATACAATTAAGAGATTATATCATTTGCATATGAAATTAAGAAAAATCGATTTTATTAAATAGCGGTATGTTAACTAATATTTCTTGGGAGATAATTGTTTTAAGTGTTCTATTTAACATTGGTAAATTTTAAACAATAATAATATTGATAATATTTAATTTATTTGGAATTATTATTCCAACATAAAATAAACAAAACAATTTTTAAGAGTTATTTGCCCCTTAAAATCTTCCGAACATTTCATTTGTTTGTTGTTATATTATTTTTAAACAGCTATACAGAAATCGGTAAAGTTTTACGATGTGACTCAGCGTCGTTTTACACCTAAAAATATAAAGATCTACTGCCCCGCCCTCTGAATTCCACAATTTACACTTTTCTTTCTTTTTTCACGTTAATCTCATCGATTTCAAACTTACATTTCTAATTTAAAAAAAGGTAAGTTTTTTACGACGTTGCCCAGCGTCGTTTAACCGCTACAAAAACTAGGACCTACTTTTTTGGGCCCTAATACGTTTAAAATAATAAGAAGAAATTTTGAAAAAAGAAAAAGAAAATATTTTTAAGTGGGAGATCACTTTTCTATATAAAATTAACATAAATTTAACGTAAAATGAGCACCCACTTTTTAGACACAAAGCGTTTAACGAGGCATGCCATTTTTAGCATTTTTTCAAGTTTGGTGATCGAGTGGGGTACCTTGAAACATGACAAATACAGTTTTTTTTTTTGTGGTGGGTCGGGAACAACATTTGAAACATAAAATAATGATAAATTTAATTAATTTTTATGACACCATTTTGTACTTTCACCTAACCATTTTATAAACAAAATGAACCTCAAAATATGACAACTTTAATTTTTTTATTTTGGAGGGGGGGTTACATTAGAAACATAACATAATAAAAGAAATAATTTAATTGTTTTTTTAATTAATTTTTGGCAGATCTTCATTTTTTACGGGTTCTATCTTCTTGGCTATTTTTTTTTTTTTTTTTTTGCGATCGCACGGGCATTCGCTATTTTTGTTGAAACAAAAGTTGTAATGATTTATTTTTAATTATTTAGTTTTTAGGTGGGGGTGAATTCTTTACATTGCCAGTAGCCGGAGAATACTTTTAATATGGATTCCAGCAGCTTACTCATGACACCCAGGAAACGTATTGGCCTGTACTGAGAGGGAGAGGACTTATCTTAAATACAGAGCATACTGATGAGGTTTTCCAGGGTGTTGAAAAGCACTTCTCCTAAAGGCAATGCTTAAAGAGTTTTGCAAGTATGAGTTCTAGTTGAAGCTTTTCCAGCACAATGATTGGAATGCCGTCAGGGCCAGTTACTTTACTGGAATCAAGGTTCTTGATTAGCTTGGCGACATCACGCACAGATATTTGTAAGTTGCAGAGCGTGTTGTCCGTTATAGGAGGAAATACGGGGAGTTGATAGCCTTCGTCGCATAGGGTAGAATTAGCTGCAAAGTTCTTGGCCTTGTCTGATGCTGACGAGATTGTCTCAGGTCCATTGATGGTGGTTGGGATAGAACGCATGCTTCTGTTCAGGATCCTGTTTGCTATTTGCCAAAACTGGTGGGAACCAAGCTGCTGCTCAGCTACTTTGGATTTAACGGACTGAGCATATAGCGCTCTTGCATTATTTATTACTCTTGTGTAGTGGTTGCTGGCAGTCTTGAAACCCTGACCTGAAATGGAATACGCACATCAAGTCAGTTGTCAAGATCGCTGGAAAAATGGTAGGATCCTTCTACCGCTCCAGAAGATATCTCACCCCTGGTGCAATTCTCTATCTGTATAAAAGCCAAGTATGTCCAAAGATGGAGTACTGCTGCCACATCTGGGCAGGAGCTGCTAAAAACAGCCTATCCTTTTTTTTTTTTTTTTTACACAGTGATCACCACTTATCAAGGCCCGGAAGCCACTGACAGAGTACAAAATAGGCTTCGTGGCCTAGTGGGTGATGCCATTTTCTCTTCTCTGCAACCTCTCTCCCACAGTAGAGACGTTGCGAGCCTGTCTTTGTTTTATCGTTACTACCATGGCAGGTACTCGTCTGAACTCCAATCTCTGGTCCCCCCCTCGCCAATCTTTCAGGATAAACACCCGCCTAGCTGAAACCACTGTCAAAAATGATCCCCACTCCTTATTTGTGCCAAAATCAAAACGTAGATTCCATGAACAAAACTTCTTTCTTAGAAGTGCACGCCTGTGGAACTCTGTCCCGTTTGCTTTTTTTCAACCTGACTACAATCTGGATACCTTCAAGTCCAATGTAAACAAATTCCTGATGAACCGCCCCTTTTAGTAAGACACTTTATCAAATCTCCAACACTAACGTACTGTACACACAATAACCCTTATCCCCGAGTGGCTTCCGGGCCTTGATAAATGGTGACTACAAACAAAACAAAAAAAGGTTCTTCTATTCATATGCATTCTGCCGAAATATCTGGTGGAGAGGGTATCAGGTACTTCTCCTTTTGTGGGGCGATTACATTTACATGCTTTTATCCGTTCTTTTATTTTTAGAATTGTTGTGAGGGTATCCATGTTGCCCATGTTTAAAAATGATTAGTATAGCAGGTGTGTTCCAAACGGAACTTCATGTACACCCAGGCAACGCTGGGTACCCATGATAGTATATATATATATATATATATATATATATATATATATATATATATATATATATATATATATATATATATATATATATATATACAGTGATGATCATATTTATTGGCACGGTAAAATAAAAGTTAAATTTTGTCTAATAAATTCTAAAAAAAGGGATTAAATTAAAGAAAATAACAAAGTATATTATGTATTTTTAACTAGCCTTTCCGATGCAGCAATCGGATTTTAGAAAAAATAAATAACAAAGGAACAACAAACATAATTGCAAAAAACCCTTGTTCAAAATTATTGGCACGACTTTGTTTTTCTTTTAGTATCAGTATAATATCAATCAATTTCCGGTTTACGTGCTTTCTGAACTTTTTTATAGCCATATTATGCTTGTTTAATGCTAATTCAGTGAATAATTTTTTTCAGATAATTTTTAGATAGCGATTTATTTAAACTATTATAAGTGACTAAATTATAATTTTCAATCGCCATAGTTAAAACTAAGGAACACAGCGAAGACGTCAGGAAGCTTGTTGTAGCATGCCATACCAATGGGGAGGGCTATGATAAGATTTCAAAGAAGCTAAACCTTTCCAAATCCACTGTTAGAGCCATAATAAACAAGTTCAAATCGCAAGGCCACGTTATGAGTTTAGAGGGTAGAGGGAGAAAAAGGATTCTTTCCCCAAGAGATGAACGGAAAATTGTTCGACAAGTAAAACAAAACCCAAGGATCTCTGTTGGGGAGATTGTTGATGAACAGAGCACCTCTGGAGTGAATGTATCTCGACATACAGTTGGTAGAGTTTTGAAGAGAGCTGGTTTAAAAGCATGTCGTCCGAGAAAGACTGCCTTATTGAAGCCTATGCACCTGAAAGCAAGGCTAGCCTTTGCAAAACGTCATATTGATAAAGATGTTGCATTCTGGAAACGTGTTCTATGGACTGACGAAACGAAAATAGCCATAATAAAGTGTCTTATATTTACAGAAAATCTGGCGAAGCTTTCCTGCCTAAGAACACCATACCCACAGTGAAGCACGGTGGAGGCAGTTTGATGTTTTGGGGATCCTTTGCTGCCTCTGGACCAGGGAGACTTGTTAAGGTCACAGGTAGCATAAAAAAAGAAGATTATGTTAAAATATTGGATGAAAACCTGAAAGACTCTGCTAAAGAGCTCTCACTTGGTCGTCGTTGGTGGTTCATGCAAGATAATGACCCAAAGCATTCGGCTAAACTGACTAAGAAATGGCTTGAGGACAATCATATTAATGTTTTGGAGTGGCCATCACAAAGCCCAGACCTTAATCCAATTGAAAATTTATGGAGAACATTAAAATTGAGGGTAATGCAAAGGAAGCCTAAGAATCTTATTCAATTGGAGGATTATTGTCAGGAAGAGTGGGCTAAAATTACTACTGAAGAGTGCAACAACTTGGTTGTAAACTATAAAAAGCGACTGAGGAAGGTAATCAAGGCCAAAGGCTATACAATTGATTATTAAATAAATCGTGCCAATAATTTTGAACAAGGGTTTTTTGCAATTATGTTTGTTGTTCCTTTGTTATTTATTTTTTCTCAAATTATTATTATTATTATTATTATTATTATTATTATTATTATTATTATTATTATATGTTTAAAAAAATATATATGCCGCTCCTCATTTATGGGGTACCAAATTGCTCAAAGGGAAAATTATTCCCAACTCGCATTTAGGTAAAAATTCACTTTCGTATAAATACTTGAATTCATTCCAAAAAGTATTGTAATAAAAACAAATATACATGGATATATTTAATACATGCATATATCTGTTATATATATATATATATATATATATATATATATATATATATATATATATTATATAGTGCATGTATAGATGCATATTTATTATTTATATAGTACATGTACATATATATATATATATATTGCAGTTTCATCAAATACTTCTGTATGCAAAATCCGATCCCGCATTTTGCTAATTCCTACCCTCTGATGAGAAGGAAAGTATTTCTTCGACACTCCGCTGATTAAGGACTATTCATTTATCAAGTGTTTCCTTTTCTGATTAAATATGTTTTTCACTCTTTTTCAAACTGTTTTTAACATGTTTTATTAACTGTTTGCTCTTATATATATGAATGAGAGAAAGAGGGAGTGTGTGTATGTGTGTAAAAAAGATATTTATATTATTTTTCTTTGGAACATTGTTTGAAGAAAGCAATGTCTTCTATTGATTGCAGTCAAGGTGAATGTTCTTTCATAAAATGAACAACCTTAAGAAAGAACGTAATTCAAGTCGACATACTTTATCAATTATTTTTTATAGGCTTTGTCTTATCATCCAAGTAGCACTTCTGATGTCATCAATGACGTAGTTAAGTGATGTCGGCCAGCAACTCTAACATGTATCTCAGGGAACCTTGGAATGTGAGACAGTCGGTTGTTTACGAGCCGTTACTGTACAAAACAGTGCGAACATATTTCGGTTCACAAGTTGGGTACTTATAGTTACAACTAGAAATAATCTGCCATTTTTGATCGCGTATATTTGTGCTAGTAAATACGACAGACGGACACATCAGAACCCCCTCGGAAGAAGCGATAATGCCTGGGAGAATAGTATCATGACGAACGAACATATTCTAAACTACCCCCAAAAGCAATGTTGTTATATCTGAGAGGCTACTGTAATGACAACAAAACACATGTTGCATTATTCGCTAAACAAGAAGGTAATGCTTAGGAGAATTCCCATAGCATTAGCATAAATATATTACTATCTGAGGGATATTGTCATGAAAACAAGATATAAAACTATGATGTCTCCTGCCAAAAGAGGGGGTAATATTAAGGACAATGACTCAGGACAATAGAACGGATACTTCCGAAACTCTTACTCTCAAAAATTAGGCACTAATGCCTGAAAGTATGTTATCATGAAAAAATAACATATCTATAGATCTATGAGTGAATTTTTCTGCGTGTATGTTGGGGGAGGGGTTAATTTCCCTACCAAACTACTCTGTCAATTTTCAGTCGCTCGATTTTACGTAAGGGATATTGATATTTAGGAAAACCTGTTTATTGTTTTTCGGCCAGAATTTAGCTGTCAAGGAGTCAAAGTTCAACGATTTGACCTTAGAAAATTCTACCCATCTCCTCTGTCAATTTTGGATCTAATGGTACATTACTTGGACATGGATCAAACTTTTTAATTTGATTGGAGCTCAAAACAATAAATGTCTATGGGGCTAAATTGGGGTCAACCGATTCTACCGATTTACTCAGCCAATTTTTGGTCTAAACATTTGAAATTTTCCATAAAGTGTATTCAGACAAAAGGCAAGTTTTTTACTCGTTTTTCTTGCCGAATGTTTTGCTGCCAAGGGGTCAGTGTTCAAAAGATTTGACCTTTGCTGTCTCTAGCTAACTATTCAGCTAATTTTGGATCTAAACACTTGAAATTTTAGATGTAGGTTACCTGGAGCTGAGTTAAACTTTTTAATATATATACATATATGCACATAAAGTTATGACCAGTACATAGAGCCCGAGCACAGCCGGACTGACCTGCTAGTATTACACTATTTCCCTCCTGGATTAAGAAATAAAAGATCGTATTATATTGTCAGTATTATACAGATAAATACAAAATATCCATATCAATCCAAGTAACTTTTTGGTCCCCCGACAAAAGGAGGGTGGACCTGTAAATTCACCCTGTCCGTTCGTCCGTTCGTCTGTCGGCACTTTTCTCAATAACTTGGTCTTGGAATATTTTTAAATTTTGCACAAACATTAAACATGATATGAGTAAAAATGTAACAGAACGGATTTTTCGGGAAAACTCCGTTTTTATTTTAAATTCAATTTTCACCCCAAACAAGGCACAGTGCCACTTTGAAATAGGGGGCTTCTATCGGGGACATAATTTGCGGGGGCAGTATGAAAGGAGATGGGTAGAAAGATGTTTGTTCACATTACACTTGAACTTCTGCATATTAGTACAGTTGGGAAAGCAGAATCCCGGAAGGGAGTTCCAAAGACTTGCAGTTCTGGGGAAGAAACTATTGGAGTAAAAGGCTTTCTTACACCTAGGGACCTTTACTGTAAATAGGTAGGACGTAGTTGCTTGTTGGGTTTGTCGGAGGTAGTCACGTCGAGGAGGTGCAAGTGCTTGCAGTTCGTCAGAGCATTCACCATTAAAGTATTTGTAGAACAGGTAGAGGAATACAACATTTCGTCGATGGAACAGAGGCAGAAGTCTAGATTACAGTTCAGGACCTATCAGGTTGGCGATTCTCTTTTGAACCCTGTCCACGAGTGAGAGACAAGCAGCTGATGCACCAGCCCAAATGTGACAACAAAACTCCATACATGGACGAATGATGGCCTTATAGCAGTACAGGATACTTTCAGGCGTAATTTGCTTTCTAGCACGGTAGAGAGAACCCACTTTCTTTGCAGCAACCTTAGCAATGTCCTCAATGTATATATTCCAGTTCATGTTCCCTGTAAACGTTAGGCCGACGAGTTTAAAAGAAATACTTTCAGGCAATGTGTTCTTGCAGTTTGTATTGGTGTTAAATAAGGTTTCTATCAGTTATTAAAGGAAGCAAGCTTAGTGTTGGCAGCATCGAATGTGACCATCCATTTTTGTCCGCATTCCACTACAGATTGGAGGTCATCCTCTAGTGTTTCTGTCATTTCCTTAGATATGTGTTCATTTGTTTTCCCCTCATGCCTGTTATAGAGAGTGGTGTCATCGGCAAATATACCCATCTCCGAAACAATTTTATCAGGGAGGTCATTTATGAATATCAGGAATAATAAAGGTCCTAGGATACACCACTGAGGTACTCCCGCATTTATATCATATTGTTTAGATGTACGACCGTTGAGAACAACTTGGATTTTCCTCTTATTTAAGAAGGATTTAATTACATTATATATTCTTCCAGTAATACCATATGATCTAATTTCGCTTAGAAGACCGCTGTGCCATACCCTGTCAAAAGCCTTAGATATATTAAGGGCTACCGTTCTACCCTCCCCTGTTTTGTCCAGTGAACGGTATATATGTTCAGAGACTACAGTTTAGATATCTGCTGTTTAACGGGCTTGCCTGAATCCATATTGTGTGTCGGTCAGGAGCAGCTGTTAGGTGTTGGACTAGGGCTTGATTAACTAACGACTCAAATATTTTGGCGAAAAGCGGGAGGAGTCTAATGGGGTGATAATTTAGTGGGTCAGTTCTTTCACAAGAATTCTTGAGGACTGGTACCACAGACGCGATTTTGCCTCCTTAGGGGTGCCTTTCAGGATAAGATTGCTAAAACTGACTCTTCTGTGCTTCTTAAAATATTGATGCCTTGGATTTTTATAAAACTTTCTGAAAAGTTGTAACCAACTGATTTCTATATAATTTTGTTTGTCTATACATTGCGATAACACTTGGAGGTGTCCCAGGGGCTATTTAGGGCTAATATAAACACTCCATTTTTGGGAATATTTTATCATATCTGTCCAATTTTTTAATGTATATCTATTTAGCAGTTTTGCTCGGTGCTGAACTCAAATTAAAATATGTTAAGACTTTGGGGTGGGGGAAAATGCTGAACTTAGTCATTTTTTATGCTTCGTCCATTGTGCACTCACGGGGGACTATACATGCTTCACTTGTTTTCTTTCAAATCTAACTGATAAAATATATTATTGAAAAATAACATTTTTTTACATTTTTTACATATATTGAGTTTATTTCCACTTTTAGTTACGAATTCGAGTTAAGTAAAAAGACACGATTTTATAAATTAACGAAAACAATTTTAACAACAAATTTTCCGGCTTATTTAAAAGTTAAAAGTTTGATCAATACTAATATGTTTGTTTATTTTATAACATAAAATATACGTAAGCTTGAACAAGTAACAAAAATGTATATTTTCTCTCATATAATTTACGAAAGTTGTATTTTAAATATAAATATACTCTAAAGTGAATAGGAATAGAAAATTAATGAAAATCAGACCATAAGTTGATTTTTTGCTATGTTAACTAAACATGTCTGTCTTCTTTTTCAAAATGGCGAATACATAGGAACGTTATTTTAATGCGTCGATAATGTTAACACGATTTTAGGTTCTCAATCAATTTTGTATGCCGGTATTATAAAAAGAATTATGAGTTCATTTTAATCTACTTCTTTTAAATGGCACAAATGTTATGATAATAACATTAAGCTAAATTAAAATGCCATTGTATTACATATAGGGGGAGGTAAATCTGTGGCGCGCTTATTACGTATGCGTGATACAGCCATTTCGACTTCGACTTCGACTACGTTTGCGCAATGAACTTATAAGATATGACTTTCTCGACGTAATATTATCATTTCATGATTTCAAAAGAATTAAAATTTCTTTGCCTTATATGCTTCGTTAAACAGTTAGCTGTCTTCCCCTATTTCTTGTAAACAATTGATATTACTCATTTCAACTTATAAAATAAGGATATGTTATTTTTTATGAATCTGATTTTTTCTCTTCCTGTAACGTTAAGTATTTTACGAAAACAACTGCATGGCTGGCTATCAGATATTTAATTTTACATTAAATGCATTACTGTTTATACAATTAAAAAAAGGGCAGCAATGAGGCAATGGACCTTATGCTATAATTATTTTAAATGTATGAGTTACAACAATAAACAGCTACCAAGGTACTTTCCAAACGATGCTCGATTGAATTATAATTTAATTTTTAAACCACAAGTACATGTATTCTCGAGTAACACCGGATCGGGACAGCTAGTATATATATATATATATATATATATATATATATATATATATATATATATATATATATATATTAAGTAATGTGATTTATAATTTAAAAATTTAAAAAAAATTTAAAATTTAAAAATCAAAATTTAATTAAATTAAAAATCAGTTTCATAAGAAGGAACAACAACAAAGTCAATTATCTGTACGATCGTTTCGGAAATCCGTGCTTTTTATTTGTGGTATACATGAAGTCACGTAGAACAATTATACATAGTTTTTTTGGTAAGCACGGTCTCCTCATCAGCAAATTTAGGAGGATTTCTATTGAATTGAAAAGACACCAAAAATAAACCTAGCATTAAAAGTAAGGCAGATGAATCTTTTGGTTTTTCTTTTTTTGAAATCAGGAACTGTATTTAAAGTAGTCATTTAGATGTTTGCTATAGCTTTTTATTTTATTGAATGATGAATTTTAAAAGGGCGACGCTCGTGCAGTAAATTGTTTCCGTTAGCGTATTTTGATTTAAACACGCTACAGTTAATATCTATATATATAGAGAGAGAGTATTTATTTTGCAAGTTTTTAAGGGGAGATAATTGTCATGGCTTTATTTATTATTTGATTTACGAGTCTAAGGGCGGTAATTGGTTTAACTTAATTTTGGCAACTAAAAAATAGCAATATTTCTTTCAACTTAAAATGGCAAATAATTGAGACTTGCAAATCATATAAACCAGGAGATAAATTTTGTACATTATGTACAAAAGAAACCCTAAAAATTTTAAAATATGAAGATATAAAAAACACAACCAAACTAGTAAATTCAAGACACGAGCTTTTATCATGTAATCATAAACGTTGGTTTAAATTTAATAAATATAAACCACCTTAAATCATTAAAAATTACTCATTAGTAAAAATAGATTACTTTTTTCTTTTTTTTAAATAAATTAAGTTAAACCAATTACCGCCCTTAGACTCGTAAATCAAATAATAAATAAAGCCATGACAATTATCTCCCCTTAAAAACTTGCAAAATAAATACTCTCTCTATAGATATTAACTGTAGCGTCTTTAAATCAAAATACGCTAACGGAAACAATTTACTGCACGAGCGTCGCCCTTTTAAAATTCATCATTCAATAAAATAAAAAGCTATAGCAAACATCTAAATGACTACTTTAAATACAGTTCCTGATTTCAAAAAAAGAAAAACCAAAAGATTCATCTGCCTTACTTTTAATGCTAGGTTTATTTTTGGTGTCTTTTCAATTCAATAGAAATTCTCCTAAATTTGCTGATGAGGAGACCGTGCTTACCAAAAAAACTATGTATAATTGTTCTACGTGACTTCATGTATACCACAAATAAAAAGCACGGATTTCCGAAACGATCGTACAGATAATTGACTTTGTTGTTGTTCCTTCTTATGAAACTGATTTTTAATTTAATTAAATTTTGATTTTTAAATTTTAAAAAATTTTTAAATTTTTAAATTATAAATCACATTACTTAATATTGAATTAGCTCTAGGACATTTAACTATCGAGCTTATTATATATCTAAATTACAACGAGCATTTCCTGTATTTTAATTAAACTAGTAATTTCACTATTACATTAAAATACACTTAGCTCTTTAGACTATTATTCTAATATCCTTTAAATTATATATATATATATATATATATATATATATATATATATACACGAGCAAACAGTTAAGAAAACATGTTAAAAAACACTTTAAAATGAGTTAAAAACATATTTTATCTGAAAAGGAAACACTAGATAAGTGGATAGTCCTTAATCCGTGGAGTTTCGAAGAAATACTTTCCTTCGCATCAGAGGGTAGGAATTAGCAAAATGCGGGATCGGATTTTGCATGCAAAAATATTTGATGAAACAACAAGTAAGTCAAAGATCTTACTTGAAAACAAAAAGAAAGTGAAGCAGACGGAATATGGTGAAGAAAAATGTGATTACACATGAATGGATAGTCTAACCACCTTTTTCTTCGCCATACTCATCTAGACTTATTTTGGTAAATTTAATTGTAATTTTTATTATATATATATATATATATATATATATATATATATATATATATATATATATATTTATAGTAATTTATAAAATATATATGGCGATTAAGCTACACTGAATATTCTGCGTTTCATCCGCTATAGGATTCGTCAGGCTTATGCGCGAATTCTGTGGTTGCTTCTTGTTTTTATATATGTTGAGGATTTCTAGTTAGCCAATCAGCTTTCTAGTATCCACCGTGCCCCTTCCTATCAGCCAATGGGCATGCATTTTATCGATCAAAGGATCTGTTTTAGAACTAGGTTAGTGGTTTAAGGTAGATCTTCCTTAGATTTCAAAACCCGATACTATGACCACAAAAGTACATTCAAAAATATAAAAACACCGTATAAAAACAACACTAGCGAATAAATACGGGGAACTCAAAGAAAGTGGACATTCGCCGGTAGTCGAATGGACAATAATGAGACAAGCTACCACGTGCAGACATTTAGACGACCCATGTAAATTATGCCTTCATGAAAAATTTGCTATCCTGCACTTTAAAGAACCTCAAAATCTATTAAACTGTAGACGAGAAATAGCAAACAACTGTGTTCACAAAATAAAACTTACCCTAGGATAGCGATACAAAATAGCTTTAAAACTAACAATAACAATAAAAAACAAACAAATAAATAAATTAAATAAGCATGAATATACATAAACGATCACACACATATATGTATATATATATATATGTGCATGTATGTGTGTACACATAGGTATATTTATATATATATATAAAAAAAAATTTTAAAAGGAAGGAAAAGATATACCTTAAACCACTAACCTAGTTCTAAAACAGATCCTTTGTTCGATAAAATGCAGGCCCATTGGCTGATAGGACGGGGCGCGGTGGATACTAGAAAGCTGATTGGCTAACTAGAAATCCTCAACATATATAAAAACAAGAAGCAACCACAGAATTCGCGCATAAGCCTGACGAATCCTATAGTGGATGAAACGCAGAATATTCAGTGTAGCTTAATCGCCATATATATTTTATAAAATACTAACTAGCTCTATCTACGTATTGAGAACTTTTGAAGTAAATACTTAAAGTTTACGCATAAATCTATACTTTCGTATATTAAATTTATGTGAGTAAATGAAGTTGATATATATATATATATATATATATATATATATATATATATATATATATATGTATATATATTACAATAAAAAATGCGAGCATGAAAAATAATATGGTTTAACATGAAACAAGAAATGACATTTTACTTTACAACTTAAAAAATATTTCAGCATTAAGAATTAATTATATAATGTTAAATTGAATTTGAAAAAAACTTAGTACTGCAATATTTTTAGTTATAAATTTATTATATTTGTTACTAGAATATCTTGTCTTTTTCTTTTCCAGTTTTAACAACTAGTATGTTATTTTTTCATGTTAAAGCTAAACCATATTACTCTTCATGCTCGCATTTTTCTATTGTAATCCATGATTTTTCCAGGCTTGCAATAGATTCACTTGTTCTTTGTTTAATTTCAGTGATATTTCTTTGCCATAATAAAAATAACGTACATATATGTAATAACAGTTTACTGCACTCGGCTCCTTCATATAAAATCTCCCAATTATCTCTATTTCATTCTTTCATTCTGTCTGTTTCACTTGTTCCCTCTCTTTTTGCGACAGCAGTGAATTAGTAGCAACACTAGTCGCTGAATCGACGTGGTTGCTGTAGAAACCAGTCATAAAAAACGTTGCACACCTTCTTTACGTTTTTTTAACGATTTTGAACACCAGAAAAAAAATTATAACTTTGTTTTACTGAACAAAAATTAAATTTGTTTTCACAATATAGCTAAGAATGTGATCTATAAACTGTAACAATTGTTTGAAATTTGGTCGAAAAATAAGTATAAGGCGACTGTCAGATAAGACGAGGTACAAAATTCGAGCAAATTATAATAAATGTTTCATATATTGGTTGTATAAGATGACTGCTAATTCACCAAGCCATGTTTGTTTAGTCTAGGCTAGGAAGTTCAACACCCGCTATTTTATTAAATATTGGTTTTTAAAGATGATTTTTTTAAACTTTAACGGTCGTCTTATACGCCGAAATATACGGTATACATGTTGTGACAGATGAAAACGGAGCAAACGAAATTCTGTTTGTCAACGGTCTGTCTTTACAAGACTTTCTCGAGTATATGAATTTGAGGAAAAAATAATCACCCTGAGAAAGTTTTGAAATAAGACGAAACGATTATAAACATATAAAACAATAGCCCGAAAAAGGGGTGACAGCGGAGAAAATATTTTCATCACCAATATTTTCATACCAAGAAAAACAAAGGTGTATGCTTTCTTTTCAAATTGTTTGACGTCACTAAATTAAGCAACGTCAGAATAACCTTGAGAATAATAACGACGCGCAAAGTTCGGAATAGTCGTTTAAGTATCTCTTTCCGGCTAAATGTCAATTTTTCCTTTTTGCTTGCTGCGTTTTTCTCTGTAAACAAGGGAGTTTAATGTGAGTCCGCAATGGCTGATAAGCTGACGGAGGAGGAAGTAACAGAATTTTTATCACAAAATCCCGAATTTCTAAACAATTGGCTCTCTAGTCGCGGTCTTTCTGAACTAGCCAATGAAAGGGCGCGCAGAACTAGCCAGGCACAGGTTCTCGGCAACGCGTTCGTTAACTATGTCCAGAACATTGTCCAAAGAAAGCGAGTGCCACAAAGCAAAGTGATCTTCACTGAGGTAAATAAAAATGATCTTTTTAAGGAGCTCGTCCGGGACATCGCTGATGAACTTGATGTTAACATCCTGTGCCACAAAATCTTGCAGAACGTGTGCATTTTGACGCGAAGTGATCGCGGAAGCCTTTTCCTAGTCAGGCGTTCGCCGGCTGAGCAGTACCTAGTCTCAAAACTCTTTGATGTGACCGCCACATCTTTACTCGACGAGAGTTTGCATTCTGCGCAGGATGCTATCCGTATTCAATTCGGCGATGGAATTGTCGGTACGGTAGCGGAAACTCGAAGGCCTATCATTATCAAGAATGCTTACAACGATCCCCGCTTCAATCGCGAGGTCGATATTCGGACGGGTTACCAAACTGTAGCTATGATGTCATTACCAATATTCGGCCTTGAGGAGGAGGTTGTTGGTGTTGCCTCCGTTGTTAATAAGACAGACGGGTCTGTTTTCACGAAAGTGGATGAGGAAATATTTCGTGATTATCTGGCATTTTGTGGTATCGGAATAAATAACGCTCAATTATTTGAGATAAAGGTCGAGGAGTTTAAGCGTAATCAACTACTGCTTCATTTGGCCCGAAAGATCACAAGGGAGTTGGGTAATCTTAAAAAGTTAGTGGAGATCATTCTGAAAGAGGCGTTAGGTATGCTGGATTGTATTTGTGTTACCGTTTTTCTGCTCGATCTAACCAGGCAGAATTGCATGAGGTTTTCGCATATTTTTGAATTATCGAAGAGCAAAATGGAAATCATCGAATGTACAATCGAGCACAAGCTCTCGAAACTCGCAAGCATGAGCGTGCTGAGTCGAGACGTTGTATTTAATCCGACCCAATATGACACTCACATTAACGTACCAGACGCGAACAACATATTCTGCATCAACATAAAAAACGCAACTGCAAACACTATCGGGTGCATTATATTCGACCGGGAATCGAAGGATGTGTTCTGCCGGACCGACCTGGAAATGATGGAAACTTTTGCAATGTTTTGCGGTATTGGTGTGCAGAACGCGCAGAATTATGAAATCGCTGCCAAATCTGAAGCGCAGAAAAAAATCGCTCTTGATATTTTAGCCAACCACAGTATGGCCGCCCCGGAAGAGGTAGAACGGCTGATGTCATTAAAAACGATGCCCAAGGAAGACATGCACATCTACGAGTTTGGTTTCAATGATATGATGTTCAATGACGAACAAACGGTTCAACTGTGTGTTCAGCTTTTCCTTGACATAAACACACTTCAATTGCTGGACATTTCCCTCGAACTTTTGTACACCTGGGTCTTGACTGTGAAAAAAAATTACAGGGATGTGATTTATCACAACTGGAGGCATGGACTGAATGTAGCTCAAACTATGTTCTGTCTCTTGACAACAGGCAATATGAAAGAGCACTTTTCCGATAATGACTGCGTATATCTTATGGTGGCCAGCCTTTGTCATGACCTCGACCATCGTGGAACGAACAACGCCTTTCAAGTGAAAGCCGCGTCACCTTTGGCGACGCTGTACAGCACTTCGGTCATGGAGCATCACCACATCGACCGTAGTTTAATGATTTTGAACGAACCAGCGACCAACCTCTTCAGGAATCTTTCCAAGGTGGAATACACCCACGCTATGAAAATGGTTGAGCATGCGATAATATCGACCGATTTGGTTATTTACTTCGAAAAAAGAAACCAGTTTAAGCACTTGGTCGAAACTGGAGAAAAAAAATTTAATTCCGAAGGTCACCTGGACCTTCTCCTTTCAATGATGATGACGGCTTGCGATTTGTCGGCTATAACAAAACCTTGGAAAGTTCAGAAAAAAGTTGCTTTAATTGTCGCCAGAGAGTTTTATACTCAGGGTGACATGGAAAAAGAAATGGAGGGAACGGTAATCCCTTTGATGGACAGGGAAAAGAGACACGATTTACCCAAAATGCAAGTAAGTTTCATTGATTTTGTGTGTGTTACGGTGTATAAGTATCTCGCGGAAATGAATCCACTCTTGGGACCGTTGTATGAGGGTTGTTTAGAAAATAGGGAGAATTGGGGAAACATTGCTTCCGGGAAAATGTCATTTGATGTCGATAAAATGATTAAGAAGCAGGAGGTCTCGTCAGATTTCTTCTTGCAAGAATCAAGCGACGAAGAAATCTCCAAGAGTGAGGGAGAAGCAAAACAAGCGAAGAATAACCAAACAAATATAAAACAGAAAAATGAAGAGACTGGGAAAAGAGAGAAGATGGCTAGAGAACAAAAAGAAAAGGGGGAGGATGAGAGAAGAAAGCAAAGCGAAGAAAACGAGAAGAAAAAAGAAGAAATCGAGATGAAGGCACAAGAGGAGAAAGAAAGGGCAGAAAAGAAAGAACTCGAAGAGAACGCAAAGAAAGACACTTCGGTACTTCCGAGTTCCTCTGGTCAAACAGCTAATACGCTATGCCCCGAAACACCTTCCGATGGGTCGACTGTACGACCTGAATTAAAAGCCAGGCGTCTTTCTTACAGACAACCTAAAGCGCCCGTTATGGATCAACGGAGACCATCCGTAACACCTTGCATCGATAAACTAGTTGAATACAATTTGGAACGTATCGAAAAGAAAGGATCCATCATCACACTCGAAGAGGAAGTTAAACCGCTGAAAATAACGCGAAAACCTACGATCATCGTTCCTCCAAACCCGGTCCGTGAAACCGTGACGAAACCTAAGGATATGATGTCACAACGGTTGAGTTCAGCTCAGCGCTCTATGACGTTAACCGAGTACACCAACTCTCTTTCTGAGCCAGACGAAGATAGTGAGGTGAATGAACGGCAACGTCGGGGCTCGAGGAAGGGGTCAACTTCGTCCAAAAAATAAGGATAAGAGCAAGAAACGGAGACAAAATGAATGTGAAATCATATAAAACTCAAGTTATTGATTAACCACGGCATGGGATATGAATTCAATCATTTCTAAGAAGTACACAGTTGCAGAAGCCAAATAAAATTCCTCGGGCAATCTTTTCTAATTTTGATTTATTTTGTGACCTCACCACTAGTGAATAAAAGACTACTGTCCTTATCTTTGTTTCACTTGGTGGGGGGAGTCATCGCTTATCGAAGACCATAGTTCACTTTAGGATAAGGATTAATGAGTAAGGCTTTGACAACAGCATATTCTTTTCATTGTTTTGACTCTCGAGTATATATCCGACGCAGTTAGACACAGTTAATCAACCGAGAACCACATCACTCTATTCAAAAGCATATAGGATATCAACGGATATGCACTCGCGAGGGAAAACAATGAAAAGATTATGCTGCAATTTATTTATGCACTTCTCTTTATTTATAAATATGCATATTTATGTATATATGTATGTATGTATGTATGTATGTATGTATGTATGTATGTATGCATATATTCTACTATATAAAAGAAACTTTTTCTCTGTGAGTTCATTCCCTATGACCTTGGAAACGGCTGGGTCGATTTTTTTTTTAATTACACGCGAAGGTACTTGAAGTGTTTGGGTGTGTTCTTACGTACGTTTTGTATATCATCACTCTATATAAACGCATATAAGATATCAACGGATACACACTCGAGAGTCAAAACAATGAAAAGAATATGCTGTTGTCCTAGCCTTATAAATGAGTGATAGACGATTATATTACATCGTTATTTTATCGTTATTTTCATGGCAAGTACTCGTCTGAGCTCCAATCTATCCCCACCGCCAAACTTTCACAAGAAACACTCGTCTAGTTGAGAACACTATTAATAATTTCCCCCAGTCTTTATCCGTCACTAAACCTAAATGTAGATTCCATGAACAATGCTTCTTTTCTTAGAACCGCTCAACAAAAAATTATTTACATTCAACTTGAAAAAAATCATGTTCTAATCAGCAGAGAAGTAGCCCGACGGTATCATGTTCTAGGGAAGAACAATTCTAAGAAATAAATTTTTCTCGTGGAATTTTTGTTTTAACTTTCAAAAAAAATAAATTGACAAGAAAGTTATTGCGGCATTTTAAATTTTGATTTCATATACATTTTCAAATAAGTTTTCGTTGTAATACCTTTACTTTATATACCATCTTAAAGAGCGTTTTTCGGTCTATCGAATCGTTTAAATTACAATCTTATAACAATTGTTTCTATCTTTTCAGAACGTTGAATACAAGATTGAAAAAAAAGCAAATTTGCACAATTTTCTTATTTAAATTCATGTTTAGCAGAAAAGCTGCTTAAGCAGTTTCTGATATCAATGAAGCGTTTGGCCCAGGGACCACTACTGAATGCACGGCAAAATGGTGGGGTAATAAAATTCGTGGCGGCGACGAGAGTTTTGAACATGATGAGCGTAGTGGTTGCTATCTGATGTTGACAACAATCAATTAAGAGCCTTAGTCGAAGCCTATCCACGGACAACTGTTCGAGCACTTGCTTCTGAATTAGACGTAATCTATACGACTATTTCCAACTACTTAAGATGTATTGGAAGACAAAACCTAGATAAATGGGTGCCTCACGAATTGAACGACAACCAAAAGAAACGCCGTAATGAAGTGTTATCTTCACTTCTTTTACGCAATAAGAACGACTCATTTCTCGATGGGGTAGTGACTTGCGAAGCCAGAATTGCATGGAACGAAGGTAATGCTGACTCTTTGGTAGTCTAAGACTAGTTTCATCCATTACAGTTTTTTTTTAATGCAGGCGAAACCATTATGGCGAAGAAGTACTGTCACCAAATTGATGAAACGCATCAGAAACTGCGACAACAATACCCAATATTAGTCCAGAGAAAATGCCCAATATATATATATATATATATATATATATATATATATATATATATATATATATATATATATATATATATATATATAACGGAAATTATGTCTGCTTTTCCATAACCGAAACCAATCACTATGCTTGCCTTGAAAAGCCGAAAAGTAGTAAAACAGAAAGTACAGGAGTAATGGGTTTTTAGAAACTGTTTCTGGATTAGTGATAATGGTATTCTCTGTTAACACCATTATCATGATCATTAGAATCAGAAATAGTCCATATAGTAATGCCAGCTCCCATTAGATTTTATATATATTTTATTTATTTATTTATTTTTTTTTAGCTGATTTGTAATCAATCTGCTTGGGTAGCTTTGACATACGGCATAATCACGTTGACATAGCAGTTCTTATTAGATGGCAGAAGTTAAGGAACATTGAGCCTAGCTAGTACCAGATAAGTGACTATTTGGAAATGGCGTACGCTGTACGTAAGAGGACGTCAACCCATCCCTGCAAGAACTGCCAAGGCCTAATGTTCTCTAACGAGGATATACAAGCGACTGGTGACAGCTTGTGAACCTGATATTTGCATGAAGCTTACCCTTTTGGGGAAAGCCAGTTCAACTCCTCCAGGATGAGTTCCGTTTGAGTGGAAGAATCGGGTTAGATTATCCTAACACCTACGTAGAACTTAAAAGTTTTGAAGTGTGGTATTTCGATTTCTTTTTTTTTTTTTTTTTTTTTTTGCGTAACTAAATCAAAATTAAGGTTAGAAATTATGGTTTAGTTTAGGTTAGGGTTAAAAGAAACAGTTATGTTCAAGTTTTTTTATAAGTACCATGATAATCTGTGATTTGTTTTAGTTGGATGATAATAGATTAATCAATTATCGTGACCTCAAGTTTTGATCCTTCATCTTAAATAAAAATAACTAAAATTTATATCGATTCGATTGCGAAATACTTCAACTTCATCTCAATATTATTAGATGAAGTTTTTTCCTTATTACAGCTGACTTGAAGATTAAAAAAGAAAACAACAATTCTTCTCCATTTGTCGGAAGCATTTTTTTTATAAAGGAATCACCATTTATCAAGGCCCGGACGCCACTCGAGAATAAGGATTAATAAGCGTACAGTGGCCAATGGGCAATGTCGTAATAATTGTTAGTAGTGTAAATTTGGTCAATTGGGTTACTTAAGGGGAAAAGCTCACAAGAACTTGTTTACATTGGACTTGAAAACGACTCTATTATATTCAGCTGGAAAGCAGACAAAAGGAAGAGAGTTCCACAGGTGTGCAGTTCTTAGAAAGAAACTTTGTTCATGGAATCTACGATTAGATTTAGGCACAGATAAAAAGTGGGGGAAATTAGTGATAGTGTTTTCAGCTAGAGTGTTTCTCGTGAAAGTTTGCCTCGGGGGACGATAGATTGGAGCTCAGACGAGTACTTGCCATGCAAAAAAAGATAAAGCAGAGACAGGCTCGCAACGTCCTTTCTGTAGGACAGGTTGCAGGGAAGAGAAAAGGCTACAAAGTCTGTTTTTAACTCTGTCAAAGCAGGATAAGTCCTTCTAGCAGCTCCTGCCCAGATGTGGCAACAGTACTCGATCCTTGAAATATTTTATTGACTTTCAGGTCGGAACGAAATAAGAGGACAAGGAAGTATAGTTAATAAGAAACGAATAATGGGTTGTCATAGCAAGTCTCACTCATCTGCTATCTCTTTCTGTCATCAGCACTATCGATAGTGTCCCGTAAAATCTATGTTGTGGCGCTATAGAGTAGTCCATCATAATACATAAAAACTCTCTTTTGTTTTTAAAACCCTAATTTTGCATGCTTTCATTTTTAACTTTTACTCATCAATAAATAATGTTATATCATTTACACCGTTGACCTTTCTGTTTTAATTCGATTCCTATATACAACATAATCCTGGTTCACAGACTAAATATTATGACCAGTAAACATTGAATATTATCATTTCGTTTTAATATTACATTTCTGATTTTTTTTTCAAATGCCGATTGATAATTCGTTTTATTTTGGATTCTTCGCACTATTCCTCTCATTTTGCGTGTTATTTTCGCGACATTTTGGTTAATCTAACCTCCAACATACTTCAGGTATATCTTGTCGAACTCGGAAATCATTCTGTCGAACTCTAGAATCTGCATAGAATTTAAAAGGAAGCCGTATATTTAACCCGGGGGTAGCATGCTCCGTTCCGTCAGCCATAACTGGATAGAAGTTCTAAGTAATTCGCAATTTTATTTTGAATATTTTCCCGCACTAAAATTTAACCTTTACCCTTCAGAAGAATGTAATTAAAACTGAATTTTACCAAGTACGCGACTAACTACACGAGAGTCCAGCAAGAATAATTTCCGAGTTCGAAAATACCACTGAAAAAGTTCGGAGGTTACAGTGACCGGTGCATTGTGAAAATATCACTCGAGAACAGTAATCCGAATAATCCTCGTTTTAATTACTAAATTACCTTTAATGATGACTTTTAACGTGTGACTGTTTCTTATCTTAATGCTAGCAAGATATTGTTCGGAGCATAAATGTAACAACTTTTTTCCTAGTTTCTTTCCCCCCTCGTTTCCCCCTTTTCCGCTCTTATCTTTCATTTTGGCCCAGATCATTTCTCTCTCAAGAAATACAGGGACATAACTCAAGTCGGCGTAAAGAAAATAACATTGTGGAAAAACTTGATCTTCATGCATATCATATACATGCCCATTTGGCACTTCAAATGATAAATATGCTTGTCTAAATTTAGGATATTATACATTCTCAGCAACGCCAATGAAGAAAATATAAACCTTGTGGATTTTTGACTAGTAGTTTTTTATTTTAGCTGGGCATATCAACAAAGAGCCATACACACAGACAATTGTCTTTTATATAGAACATTAGTAGAATCGCCATTCTAGGATGGACGAAATTAAATCCCCGAGCAGAAGAGT
Source organism: Euprymna scolopes (assembly GCF_053919585.1). NCBI lineage: Eukaryota > Metazoa > Mollusca > Cephalopoda > Sepiida > Sepiolidae > Euprymna > Euprymna scolopes. The sequence continues at coordinate 93,379,581 of NC_136484.1, forward strand.
TTACAGCACTTGAATGTCCTCATGAATGGCAATTTTCTGTCTAATAAGACAATGGTATACTGCATCTAATCTGGTGCATTGCAGCAATTGCTGTGGTCATACTGTTCGAAGCTGGAATTGGCTCTCCGGATTCAGGCTTTGGTAGGTGATAAGCAAACCTGGGTTTGTCCAGTTACCAGGGTCCCTGTTGCGGCGTTGCAGACAAAGTTCGACAGAAAAGCAAGTCAATAAAGTCGGCGCCAGCGCTGCTGCAGGAGTTGTTCGGAAAAGTGTTGCAATGCTTCACCATCCGTTTATTGGGACTCAAAACCGAATCTTTTATCAGGGTCCTTAGTCTTTAGCCTCTCACAGGTCACCCACAAGAATATGTCCTCATACATATATTAAAATAATTCTACTAAACCTTATGTAAAAGTTATAGTTTTGATCTCATTTGATTTGAGAAAATTTCGAAAAATTATTGTTTAAGGTTAGAACATTTTTGAAGAAGTATTCGGAGAAAACAGAATTGAAATGCTTGCTTAATTGTTGTGTAAAGACTGGGTAAAATTTAATGCAAGTATAAAATTTTCACATGAAAGATTTTGTCCATAGTATAAACCCAAAATGCCTTTTCAAATACTCAAAAGAAAATGATGTTTAATTTATGAAAATTAATTTATTAAAAATAATATCTCATAAATATTTTTCGAATTTCATGAAAATTAGAGGTAGTTCAACTGATACAAAAAAAAAAATACCTTGAAAAAGTAAATGGAACTAAATATAGTACACTAGCATTTCAGCCCGGCGTTGCCCGGGTGTTTGGATGTGTATGTTGAGCAAAAAAAAAATGTGGTAGAAGGAAGGCAGACTCGAACCCGTACCGCAAAGGAGGAAAAGAACGGGGTAAAACCTAACGTTTATGCTGTTACGACCACCGCCAAACCAGAAGCGGCATTTTTTAAAATTAAGGGTAGACAATCTAAAGGAGAGGATAACTTTAAAAAATATCAGCGAAAAAAGTGACACCCCCCTGTAGAAAAGTGTCTAGTTGAAGGGGAAAATATTAATGTTTTTAGCAAATTTTTCGATATTTGTCGTGTGAAAAGTCGAACTTTAAAACGATACTGACCTTGGTAAAATCCGGTTCCTCTATTGAAAGTTTTAGGCAGACATGCAAACATACATACATTTATATATTGGCAACTAAAAAGTTTCGATCCAAACTGATGAAAAAGCTTGCCCCATTTCTGAATACCCTTTATGTAAAATTTCAAATATTTAGACCAGAAATTTTCTGAGTAATTTGGGAGAGACCGCAGAGGTCAATTTTTTTTAACTTTGACCCCTATTATGACCCCTTAAAATTTATTGTTTTGGACTCGAATCAAGTTATTAAGTTAGATCCATGTCTAAGGAACCTATATCTAAAATTTCAAGTTCGTAGACCCAAAATTGTCGGAGTTTGGTAGAGTTCTCAAAGGTCAAATCGTTAAACTTTGACTCCTTAATCACGAAATTTCTGGCCAAAAACTGATCACATCGATTTTCTCAAATCTCAGTACCCGGTATATAAAATTTCGAGTCTGTAGAATAAAAATTGACAGAGTTATTGCGTAGGGAAATGTACACACACACACACACACACACACACACAGATACACATACAGACACGTTCACTTTTATAGATATATAGATAGTACTCACCCTCCTGCTGAGCAGCCGTGTTAAAAAAATCATAATGATTGGTTAATTAATTTAGCCGTAAAACATGTACGGTGAAACCAGGAATAACTCTAAAAAGCAACTTCTAAAGGGTAAAACTTCCGGAGGTCAACAAGCGCACTTTCACCTAAAGATGAAACCAAATATAAAATAACTATGAATATATTTAAAAGAACTTTCGTGGATAAATGGATTAATGCCATTTTAATTTCTTCTTTATTTCAATATTTTAACTACATTCTCGGTACTTATGCAGTATAAGGGCTATGCTATCATCGGAATCATCCGACAAGTTTACGGAAAATGCCGAAAGTTGCTGAAACGCTGAGCGCTTACACCGTCATACGAAAGATATCCAGAAAACATTTGCTTTTACAAATATCTAATGATATTAAAATATTTATCTTAGTTTAAACAGTTATAATAATAGAAACTCATAAAAAGAAAGAAAACTATTTTTTTACCATTGGTCCCCCGACAAAGGAGGGTGGGCATGAAAATTCACTCTTCTCCGTTTGCCTGTCCATATTTTTCTCAATAACTACGCCTGGGAATTTTTTGAAAATTTGCACAAACACTAAACATATGAGTAAAAAGGTAACGGAACGGATTTTCCACGAAAACTCCGGTTGACCCCCCCCCCACGCCCCAGGTGTACCTTTCGGGTTAAAATGGCTAAAATTTACACTTTTTGTGCTTATTAAAAAAAAAATTGAAACTTTCTGAAAAGTTGTAACTAACTGATTTTTATATAATTTTGTTTGTCTATACTTCGCGATAACTCTTGGGTGTGCTCTAGAGGCTCTTTTGGGGCTAATAAAAACATTCCATTTTGGGGACTATTTTACCATATCCGACCAAATATTTTTGTGTATGTCTATTTAGCAGTTTTGCATGGTGCTGACCTCAAATTTAAATATGTTAAGGCCTTAGGAACTTTGGGGGCTAAATGGTGGGGGGGGAAAATGATTGACTTAAGTCATTTCTTTTTTTTTTTTTTTGCATGGTGCAGAACTCAAATTTACATATGTTAAGACCTAAAACTGTACAGTTTGTCAACTTTCACCAGGATGTGATGTCCCCTTGGGACTTTTGGTGCTAAATGGCGGGGGGAAGCTGAACTTAGTCATTTTTTATGCCTCGTTCACTGTGCGCTTACAAGGTACCATGCATGCTTCACTTGTTTTTGTCTTCTATTAGTTGTTTATTATTTTAAAAAAAAATGAATATTTAATCAGGAAACAATGTTTTTTTTTATTTTAAGTTTAGTATCTTTAAGTTTCATAAGATATTGTTTGGATTTATCCATTCATTTTTTATTGATACTGTTTTCATGTTTTCATTTGTTTTTTATTGAAATTGTTTCCATGTTAAAATTTTTATTTTTAATGAACTGGCTTAGTAATTACGATAATCCTATATTTTTTCATTGAAAAAAAAAAAGAAAAATCAGGAAACTTTCGGTCGGCACCTTCCGCCGTTTTCCGTCAACTGTGTGGACGATTTCGACGATAATATGACCCGTTACTGTATAACTAACAATTTCGCTTTACAAAGGAAAAACAGTCTATGGAACAGAAGTGTTCCTAAGTTGTTTTTAAAATGAAATTTAATCGAACAATCACACCCTTTTTTTAGCAAGATTTTGTAACAATTGTGCACATACTTATTTACACTTTATTAATATTATCTTTCTATCTAGTATTACATGAAAGGAACGGTAAAAGTGCACTGGTTGATCACCTTTAAGAAGTTGTGTATTTCTTGTCGAACGTAATCTGTTTTGGGGTTTATTATATATATATATATATATATATATATATATATATATATATATATATATATATATATATATATATATATATATATATATAAAGAAAACTGGAAACAAATTTTTCCCATTTTTCTTTGTGATATCGAGAGGTTCCGGGTCGACTGAGGAAGTCTCATTGACTGAAGTAGTTGGCTATTTGTAGCGACCATATATGACTGTTTACCCTCAAATAAAAAAAAGGATTTTGCTCTTTTTATTAAACACTATTTCATTAGTTCCTACATTTGAACATCTCAAACCTGAATAGAGAGAGAGAGAAGAGAGACAGAGACAGACAGAGACAGAGAGACAGAGAGAAACAGACAGACAAACAGAAATAATAATGTGTGGGCATGCATGCGTGTTGGCAACCGGAGTCTTTTACTGGAAGCAATAATAATCGATATAGTTAAAAACAGAGGAAGAATAGCCATGTGAGATTATTTTAATGTTTTTATGTGTTTTATACGAAATCATAAGAGATAGCTAAATGCAGCTTCTTGCTCCCGATATTAAGAAGGGCTTTTGTAAATAATAGCGTTATTATTAAAAAGTAAAATCTTTAAATAGGGGACGGGCAACCGGAAGTGAAGTGTAGACAGCAATCGTAAAGATTAATGAATCTGATGTTTTTGAAGTGATTTATATACGAACGAATAAAAACCACAATAAATAAATTGATAAATTTGACAAATATTATACACACACACACACACACACACACACACACACACACACACACACACACACACACACACACACACACAGGGAGGGTGTTTTGTAAATATTCTGTACTTTAGTCTAACAATTTAATCAGAAATTTTTAAAGGTAAGTCTTTCGGTGATCAACCAGCGCATTTTCATCAAATAAACTTTGTTTGTGCGTCTGTTTCCTATGGACTCCAAAGCGACGGAGTCGACTTTTATGAAATTGCGCACGAAGGTACATTATGTGCCTAGCAGTATTCATAGATGGATTGTGAAGCGGAATGTCTTCAATAAGTATCAATAATCGATAATTGAAATAATCCGATAAAAGAAAAAAAAAATAGGCGATTTTGACCAAAGTTAACACCTTACACAGCCTAAAATCACAAATTGATTGAAAAATAGACTATTTCACCCATCTCGATGACAATGAAAAATGAGAGTCTGAGATATTTGTTGATCATCTTTCAATCCCGGGCAACGTCGAGTCTCCCTGCTAGTTTAAAAAAAAATATTTTGACAAAAAATAATTTTTAAAAGTCATTAAAATATAAAGATTGTGATTTTATTAACATTTTTTCTTGTTTGTTTAGAACGCATAGCAAATGAAATCTGAATTTTTTTCGTCATCAAAATAACTTTTACTCATGCTAACAACATTTATGAAAAATATTTATTCTAAACTACAAAAAATATTTTACCGATTACAAGATTCCCGTAACAATATAAATATATTAATAATTTTTTTCGAAACAAAAAACATGACACTCAAAACAGGAAACACACTTAGTAACAAAGCAAATACGTCGTTGATATTTTTATCATCACTAGTAGAGCTGATCGGCGTTGCCTGGATGAAAAGTAAAAGGTATTTCTATTAAAACTTCTGCCTTCCTACCTCTCTCTATATTTCTCTCCCAAATGCTCTCTTTATCGTCCGTCCAGCCAATTCCTCTCTACCTGGACATATAAATATGCAAGGCGGCTTTTACACTTACTTGATTTATCCAGGATATTGGCCTCTTAAGATTTAGAAACTTATACTCTTAAATATCTATCTACTATCATATAAAATAAATGTTGTCTGTCTGTGTGTGAAAGTTCGTTCCCCATGTACTCTTAAACAGCTGGGCTGATATTTTTTAAGTTCACAAAAATGTATTTTCTGTATCCGGCAGTGTTTTTAAGTAGGTGTTCTATCGGAATGTCTTCAATAAATATCTATAATCGATAAAGTTCGATGAAAGAAGGAACATACGATTTCAACTAAAGTCAACACCTTATACAGCCTAACATGACGAGTGCATTCAAGAAGCTTAATGACCGCATTAGCAGAACGGCCCGGTAGATATAATGAACGATAATCTCTTTGATATGACAAGGGCGCTTTCGAAATGAATTTTTCTGTTTAGAGCACAATTGCACCATAATACTTGACTTTTGTATTTTAAACTTTAATTCAATCGATTTTCGCCGCACAAGTATAAACCCCCAGTATATAAAGTCAACAGTATGTTTTTTGATCTAACAGAGGTACATTCGAAATCAATGTTTCTGTTTGAAACACAATTGAACCATCATACTTGATATTTGCTTTTTAAACTTTAATTCAAGCCATTATATAAGCGTGGCGATTTAAGATACTCAGTAGCGTCACAATCTTCCTAGTTAGAAGATTTTCAAACAAACAGAGGCCAAAACGAAATAGAAATAGTTGGCAAAACTAAATATCGATTTGTCAAATGCGATATATATATATATATATATATATATATATATATATATATATATATATATATATATATATATATATACTGGGCAGCAGTGATACACGGATTTTATAACAATATCATGTATGTATGTATATTTTTTAAATGATATTAAGGTTAATGTCTCCACCTTGGAGATCCGGTGTTTTATTTGGACGTTTTTATTTATTTATTTATTTATTTATTATTTTTTAAAAAAAGTAAATCTAATTTTTTTTTTAATGATAAATATATTGGTGGCCTGGCAAGGTCACAGGGGAGACAACTGAAGCAGCAAAACCGACAAATGTAAGGGAGACAACTGAAGCAGCAAAACCGAAGTATCCTAGCCTAATACTATATATACAAATGTAGGAAAATTTAGGCATATTTTATTAAAAAAAAATATAGGTCCCATTTTACTAATTGTCATGAAATTTTAACTTTACAATAGTATGATAATCTTCAAAGATTCTGCAATTTTCCATGTAGTTTCGCCTCATCGAAGCAAAAATATGAGCATTTCAATATTTAATTTGGCATTTAGTATAATTATATCCATATATAGATCAACCACCTTTTTAAGGCAATTTTATAAGTTCGAAATCTCGGCGACTATTGATCAGAATTTAACAAATGAAAGCTCGTTGGAAAGTTAATCACTTGAATTGTGTACTGTGTAATATTACATTTGCCTTTAAGGTCGCACATTATTGTAGTAGGGAATCACTTTTCTATATAAATTTAGCGATAAAATGAGCACTTTCCTAATGGCTACTTTTTTTTGGGGGGGGGAGTCTCACTTTTTTTAGGGGTGGTTTTTATTGTGACCTGGTAGCCCAACACAAAACATACCCCAAAAAGCCTGTTTTCTATAGGTTTCTGGTATGCTGCAAACGAACATCTGATTTAAATTTTCCGCAAATAAGTGTTTTTTTTCGGGTATTAAGTATAAATCTGCGCGCTTGCGCGTAAGACAATGGCCATCACTAATAACGTAACTAATTACATTCCTTAATACCCGTAAAATACTTATTTGCGAAAGAGTAGATAGAATATCCGTTTTCCTATGGAAAACAAGTTTTTAAGGTAGATTTTATGTTGATCTACCAGGCGACAATTATCAAATAAACACCATCCCTAAAAATGTACAGACGCCACCACAAAAAGAGGTATATAATGTGGGTGTTCATTTTACCTTAAATTACTATAGAAAAGTGATCCCCCACTTTTTAAAAATATTTCTTTATATCTTGATTCTGTGATTTTACCTGTTATTTTCGTTTTCAGTACTCTCGAAAATCTATGATAGTGGTAATTTTATTTATTTATTTATTTTTTTTTTGTGTGTGTGGGTTGAAAGATACTGCACCTCTACCAATATTTCAATCATAGTAATTTGTTTTACTAGTTTTGCATACCATAAAATTTCACGCGCAGGAACCCCCTTCATGGAGCCTGTTTATATATATATATATATAATGTGCGTGTGTATACACTTATCTGATATCTAATCTATTATTAATATTGGTTAACATAACTACTTAGTCCGTCTTCAGTTTGTGTTGTTCGAATAGTTGCTAAAAATCAGTCAAACAGAGTTTGAATTACATTTTAATTAGTAATCTTACGTCTGTTGGCTGAGATATAGTTATTTGAAGTTTTAGAAGGATCACTCTCGTTCAGGATTTTAACTTTAGTGGCTAATCATCTGAGGCGTACATACCGGGAAATTCCGACGAAGTTACGCAGGAATTCTTTTTGGCCATGGTGCAGACGCTAATTGTTCCCAGCTGGCTGTTCAGTCCCTACATCCCGACCTTGTCTTACATCTTTCTGCGGTGCGTGTATTGCTAAATACCAATCTTCACATTGGTTGATAAACTAAACCTTAAACTAAAATTTTAACTATTATACACATCTAACGGTTCTGGTAATACTAATAAAGCATTTATGACGTCACATTATTTTTTCGCAAGTATATTATTTTATGACGTCATCAATTTCCAAGCAAACATGATAAAAATGTAAGAACAATCCAATTTTTGGTAGTTTCCCTGACACTTAGACTCACAGATACAAGATACTATTATCTGTTCTGATTGGGACATTATCCGCTTGTTTGAATTTACATAACAAAACTATGTCATTAATCAAAAATCAATTTTAGTACAGGATGGAATAATTTTAGTATAATTTTCGTACCGAAAACAACACTGCATCTTGATTATGCAGTAGAGCTAATATCTATTCAATGTAGCCGCCCTCAGCTTTGATACGGGTCTAGAAGTTTGCCTTTTTTAGGGGGAGAAGGGTACATTCTTTCTTAAGCCAAGTCTGTGTCTCTTTGGACTTGCTCGCCCGCACCGAGTCCTGCTGTCACACTTAAGGTCTGCCAGCGGCTACCTGATTGCAACAGGGAATCACTACACTCTTCAGCACATTTAGGTACACGTTGGTGTTGACTTTCAAGCCGACTCCGAAAGTGTGAGGTGGCATGATGTGGCCCTCAATTGAAACTACATCAAAGATCATAACCGTGGCCGGAACCTTCGTTGAGCTGTGCCCTCAAACATTGAACCGCCCGGATTTGCATTTTGAGGATGCTGGCAATATCGATAAAGTTGTACAGCGGCGCGTCCCCGGTCTCGCTAATTGAACATTATGTCACTTTCACACATGATAGAAGGCTCCTATCCCTCTTGGGATTTGTACACAACCGGCCAACTAGTAGATGGTCTGCAACAAATAAAGAAAACTGGTTTTCATCAAACGGAAATGAAATCATATCGTCTTTTCGAGGGCAAAAATGTTATTGTTCATCCTGTAGTATACTATCATGCACCAGTGGTCTCTACAATCATTCTCAGAGATATCTTCGATCGATTGGGCAACGTTCGTCTATTATACGATTCTCTTTTAATAGATGACGTCATCTTTTCTAAGGTCATCTGCGAGCATGATGATTTTAAAGAGATTCTTTTTTTCATTCATTGGAATCTAATTTTATCCGTGTACTTGTTATAAGAGCTAGAAACATAGCTTCATATAGTTTTCCATGTGTAAGAATTTGAGTGTGTATGTATATATATATATATATATATATATATATATATATATATATATATATATATATATATATATATACTAGCAAAATTACCCGCCGTTGACTGGGTTCAAAAACAGCCTACAGAAATGGACTCTGATTTATGAAAGTATGATCGATTATGAAAAGGAAGGGTTGTAAAGAGCTTCGAATTTGGGGGTATCAAAACCAAAGCAAAATATGATGAAAGTAAAAATAAAATAGATAAACCCCATAATTTATTATACCATACCTGTTCACACTGAAACACTTATCACAATATTCTGTGGATCTATATTCAAAACCCTTGTTAAATTTTGTGACATATTTCCATTCTATGGAGGTCAGGCGCGAACGAACAACCTATAATTTTATTATACCATATTTCTTCAAACTGAAACATAATTATCAAAGTATTATTACGCAGATAGATATGAAAAGTCTTTATTAAAGTTTGTGCCTATTTCCATTCTATGGAGGCCAGGCGCGAACGCAGACCCCACAATTTTATTATACCATCCCTGTTTAAGTTGAAACATACGTATCAAAGTATTATTATGTACATCTATATAAAAAACACCTGGAAACATTTTTTTTTCATTTTTTATTCCCATACTTTGGAGGCCAGGCGCGAACCCAGACCCCACAATTTTAATGAACCACCGTTCTTCCAGATAAAACATACCCATTCCTCATCCCCGATACATCTATCATTATGTGTAATCAGTTTTTTTTAAATAGTCAACCATATAGGAGCCTATTTGTGACCAGACACACACCCACACACGTTCAGCTTTATGTTATAGATATATATTTTATATGAATTAATCGTTTTTCTGTAATGTAATATGCAAACGAGGTTACTTCTTGAATGTAAATTTCCTTTGAATAAATAGCATATATAGATCATGTTGGATTAAAAATGTGTAAACATACGTTTTTAATGTGAAAATTAATTTCTGAAACTGCATCTTTTGTACATATTAATTAAATTGTAAACGAACAGGCAGGAATAGGACTTCATTATAACACACACACACACACACACACACACACACATATATATATATATATATATATATATATATATATATATATATTGGATCAATTAGGTTGGTCGATTGTATTTGCTGCGGGGTTCGCTTTGGCGGGCTTTTTGCATGCGTGCCTCTTTTTCAGTTCCACAGATACAGCCAACGATAAAGGACTGGAATTCCAATTCTCCGAATGAGCATCATTGCACGCCTTTTTCAGTTCGTCACCTTGAGACTTTTATTGTAAGCCTAAGTAATTAGTCTCTATAATTATCATTTAAGTTTTCCTGAAACTTTTAGGTCTGAATTGCCGACCTGTATTCAAGGACCTTTCCTAGCATGAACATTAATTATGGACTTCTGTGATATCGTCTCAATGCGAAAACTGGATCATTTTCATCAGAAGGCATCATATCGACCCATTTCAAACGGCTATAAACTCAGATCTTTGAAGACGGACGAACTTGCTTCCAGTTCCTGTTGAAGATGAAAGACCCTCACCTTTTGAGGTTGTTAACAGCTCTTTTCAGAGGCAAAACGAGCATTCCCTTTTGCAACGGAGGATCTAATAAAATTTGTATTGAATTTTAAGGTAGATCTTGTTGTATTTGTCTTATTTTGCCATTGTCATGGAGCAAAAAGCAGGTGAGAACATATATCACAATATGTGTTTATCTGTGCATGTGTGTATTATTGACGGGGATGGGAAAGGGAGGGTTAGTTTTAAAAAAAAGGAAAATGAGGTGGAAGAGGAGGAGGAGGAGTAGAAAAACAAAGATAACGAATAAAGAAAAGAATTTAAAAAATTATGTGATAAACGAAAGATGTGTGTGACATATTATGAAATATTTATTAAAAAGTAATTAAAACATTTAATTAGTTTCTAGATGCGTATACGTTTGCGCGGTGTGGTATAATCAGTGTAGGAATAATTGTCTTAATTGGGGATCGCAGGATCCGAAATTTTCTTGAAAATAACCATTAAATTTCCCTCTATTTCTGTTTCCCCTTTATTCTTTTTCCTATCCCCACTCCTCGTCTCTTTCTCTCTCGCTTGCTCTATCCTTCTTAATGCTTGCTTCATTCGCTTCTTCCGATTGCTTCTTTTATTGTCACCTCCAATATTCGGATTTTCTGCCACAGCTTCTTGCGGTAGATTCAAGTACCTACTATGAACGTACGAAGTTCTTCTTTCTTTGTTATGGTAATTGCTTCAGACAACACATGAAGCCACTTGGCGTAATGGATTAAAAAAAAAACTACTTCAAGATCACAAGCACGCCAGCAATAAGTGTTACATGGATAGTTTTCGATCGAGAAAAAAAAAACAAGTTTTTTCTCTTTGTACGAAACATCACTCATGGAATATAAGGACTAAAGAAGAAAATAAGATAATCGAAAGATACAAGGCTGTTGAAAGTAAATTCAAAGTTCGTTTGCTACACTCCTTAAATGTATATTGTATTATTATTCTGTGCGACCTCTAGAGTAAATTATTCATGTACTCAGACAATCACACACACACACACACACACACACACACGTTAGTGTCTTTGTGTCCGTGACAGAAAGAACGATTATACAATGTATATCAAAATAAAAAATGTATTCATATGTAAAATTTTATTTGGGGACAAAGAAGTTGTCACGAATCTCTACATGATTCTTATTAAAGCTCCCGCTTCCCTTATTTTGTGCTTTTGTCTGCATATTGCAGGAGCGATCTTTATGACAAACTCGAAAGAATTGCTGTTTTCTGTATCCGAATATATATATATATATATATATATGCGTGTGTGTGTGTGTGTGTGTGTATATATGCATATATATATGTATGTGTTTGTATGTATACGTGTGTATACGTGTGTTTATATATGTGTGTATATGCATATATGTATGTGTGTATATATATGCATGTGTGTATATGTGTATACGTATGTATGTTTATATGTATGTGTGTATACGTGTGTATATATGTATGCGTGTATGTATGTATACGTGTGTATGTATGAATGTGTGCATGTTTATATATGTATGTATGTGTATGTGTACATTAATATATGTATGTATATATGTGTATATATGTATATATGTATGTGCGTATGTATATATGTATTCCTGTGTGTATGTATATATGTGTGTATATTTATATATGTGTCTATATGTATGTATATATGTATGTCTGCATATATAGGTGTTTATATATATATATATATATATATATATATATATGTATGCATGTTCGTACATATATATACACTCGTTTGTATATATATGTATATATATATACACTCGTATATATATATACACTCGTGTGTATATATATATGCATACACTCGTATATATATATATACATACACTCGCATATATATATATATATATATATATATATATATATAAATCGGCCTGATGAGGTGGTCCCCTTAAATAAAGGCACTGTTAAAACGTATGCACATATGTAGCCAATGTTTGTATAAATAAGCACTGTATATGTGTGTATGTGTGTATACCTGTTGTTGATGTCCTTCTTTCTCTGTCGCTCTTCTTGTCTATCTCCCTCCTTCTCCCCCCCATCTCTCTCTCTTTATCTTTTGTAATCCCCGACTAAGTTAAGCGAGTGTGATAAAAATTACCTATAGAATTTCGTAGACTGTTATCAAACTGAGGTTTAAAAAAAACGCTGCGAATGACAGACACCTGTGCCTCAGAAACAACTTCGATAAAACAGCAGACAAAACGTTTCGGTGAATAAAAGTCACAGATGGTGGTAGGGGAAGAGCCGAGAGTTCACACATCGATTTGCAAGATAATCGAAAACGGATATTGTTAAGATACGTCCATTCAATGTGTGAATTTAGGGCTGCAAATGCATGACAGACTAAGGACAATGCTGAGTAAGACTTCAGCAGATCAGAATAACGATAACACTATGTCAAACTTGAGCATGATAGACTAACGATAATCCTATGTCAAACTTGAGCGGGCACATCAATGATAACGCTATGTTAAACTTAGACGTGACAGACCAACGAGAACGTTATGTAAAACTTAAGAGTGGCAGGCCAAAGACAATGTTATACCAGGTATAAACGTGACAGACTAATAGACATTTTTTTCAAATTCAAGTGTAACAGACCAACGCCTATGCTGTTTGAAATATGAGAGTGGGAGATCGACAAGCAGACAGATTCTCGTTACAAAGATTGTTAGACGCAAGTCAAAGGAAATATTTCCATTCAAGCTGCTCGCTTTTGAATGAAAATAACAGACCGGCGTTCTGAGTCTCATGTTAAAATACAAGGACGCATATTTAATCAAATGGAATATAAAAAAAAACAAAAAAAAAGTAAATCTACAGGAAACTGCGTCTGGACTTTTTTTTTCTTTCCGTTGGATCTGCGTGGGTAGAAAAGCGGATTATTCTAACGGAAACAAGAGAACTGTGGGGAAAAATGGGGCGGACGTACACAGGAAGACAGATTAAGGATGGGGAGGTAATAAAACGTTAAGGTGGCTGTAGACTGTAAAAAAGTGGGTGGGAACCGGATGATGCATTAATAGGTTGACCTAGTGATTTATTTTACGGCACATCAACATATTTTTAACTCATATTCACCCCATAGTTAAGGGGTACGTGCGAACTACTAGCCCTGCCTACAGATGCACTTTAAGTGGGGAGTTGAGCAGTGAGCTGCCTGTTCATATTACGTTTAATCTTTTGCTTGTTAGAAGAGACGAGGAAGCAGGAAACAGGGAGGGAATTCCAAAGTCTAGCTGTTCAAGACAAGACATTATTAGAGCAGAAGGATCCCCGAAAACGGGAGACTTTTAAAGTGAAGGTATGGGATCTTGGTGCTTGAACGGTTAGTCAGCAGTATTTACGTAAAGGGGGCACTAGAGCAAAGAGTTCGTCAGGGGATATTCCATCAAAATACTTAAAAAAAACAAATACAATAATGCAATATTATGGCGATGAGGCAGGGGTTGGGGTTTGTCTGACAATGCGAGAATTTATTAGATTGGAGACTATTTTAGAGCGTGTCCAATAGAGAGACTAGTGGTTGACACACCGGCCCTGATGTGGCAACCGTACTTCATGCATGGGGCTTTTCAAAGGGGGTAAATTTACACGCAAGATCATGGGGCAGAAATAAAAATTTGCTCTGTTTAAAAAGATTTCTACTTCACTGATCGAGGACAAAACCCATGAAATGTAGTATCTGTTCTGATACTACATTTCATGGGTTTTGTCCTCGATCAGTGAAGTAGAAATTTTACTTTAGCCAAAGGGCAAACGAGATCATATAATGGAAAATTTAGAAGTTTAAGTAAAATTATTTATACTTCATTTTTGTTTAAACTTTTATCCATCTCATGCGGCATAATTACGTTGACACACTACGTCTAGCCAGATCACCGAAGTTAAGAAATGATGAGCCTCGGCAATACCAGATGGGTGACCATTTGGGAATACTAAACGCTGTATAGGCTGACAGGACAGCGCTACTCTCCAAGGCAGACTAAGAGACCAACTTCAGCCCCAGAGCAGGATAACGTGACGTCATGGAAAGCAGGTGACTGATGTAATACAAAAGCAATCAGAAATAATTCTGTTCATGGTTTCGTATTTCGTTGTGCTGGACAGCAGATTTATTTTGGCCAGAATGGTAAGGACAATCGCCCAATATGTGCTCTGCTCGGACAGAAAGAAACTGCAACCTATTGTCTGTACAATTGCAAATAAAGCTATGGAAATACATCTCATACCTTTGAGAGGCAGCGGGAATGGGGTTGTGAATGTGAGCAACTCTGAATTCATGAATGCCTAGAGGGAGAGAAATAGATGGAGTCATAGCCGTCAATGTCTGCACCAGGTAACACACGATCTGAATGAATTCACTTCATATAATGCATATTGCCACTAAATGGTGAGAAACTATTGTTACCAAGACTTGATTTATAGGGCCAAACTGGGTGGAGAGCTTAGCAGCAAATTTTTTATTTACATATAATTTTTACATTTAATATTTTACATGTTAATATGGTTGGAGAAACAGGGAACTAGAAAAGAATTCCAAAGATATGAACTCCATAAAGAGAGGCTACTAGAAAAGAAAATCCACAGCAAAGGGGTGAGATTTTGCTGCATTTGATCCTTTGCAAAAGATATATAATATTCTCCCCATGGATCGATCTATATGTGTATTATAGATATCCTTTTATTTATTTTTTTTTTAACTGTTATTCTTTTGAATTCTTCTGCTGGTTTGGTGTTTATTCGTCATTCGTGACATATTACACAATTATAGAATTGTTTGAATCACTTATTTAAATACAAGTTTTATATTCTGCGACTGTACCTCCATTGTCACCGCTGGCTTAATATTGTAGGACTAATATACTGTCCATAAGATATAGGGAAAATGATAGATTATTTGGGCATTCTCATAAATCAATATTATTATTCAGAAGAGATGCGGGAAAGTTAGAAATTATGAAGGTCATCCGTAACTGTAAATACGTGATATTTTTTTTTTTTTTAATCTTTTATTTTTTCTTTCTATTTTTTTAATTGGAACGAGTAATGGGAGGGAGGATGTAAATATAAGATTCTAATTTCAATCAAAATGCATAATTGTCCATATTTACTTGCTTCATCACGGGGGCAGATACAAAAGAGGTTTTTAATGTGGGGGGGGGGAAACGCAGCTCCCTCAAACGGGGCAATTTGGATGGTGACAAAATAAAAAATAAAAAGTTTGAAAAAAAAAATTATTTTAGTGACCACGGATAAAGAAGATTATGTGTAGCACCAGAACAGATACTACATTTTTTTCACCTAACCCACAGGCCACATTTATGACTACATCATTGTCGACATGCAAGTTGAACCTGGACGTCTAATTGCAAGTGGATGTCGTTAGACGCGCCGCTCAGTTGTTGGGAACATCTGCTTTGGTGTCTGGGTGGAAATCGTGTACAACTCTTTCTTTTTTTATTTATCTATTTACATATCTCCATCTCTTTCTTTCGTTCTCTCTCTCTCTCTCTCTCTCTCTCTCTCTCTCTCTCTCTCTCTCTCTCTCCATATATATATATATATATATATATATCTGAGAATAAAGCTGTTATGAGGGAGATATTTAATACAAACACACACACAAACACACACACAAACTCTATTTCTTCTTTATCTATCTATTTATATATATCCCTCTCTTTCTCTCTTTCTCTCTTTCTCTCTAGATAGATATATAGATAGATAGATAGATAGATGGGTATAGATATATCTGAGAATAAAGCTGTTATTTCTTTTATAAACAGGCGTCTAATTCTTATAATATGACAAATTTTATCAAAGCCACATAAATATCATAATAATTAATGATCGAGCTAAATAAATCTCCTCATATAATGTATGTTGCCAATAAAGTCAAAACATCGATTTCAAGTTAATTCAGCTTTACGCAATCGACGCAGCATCTGCTTTTATCTGCTGCAAAGATAAATAATTTGGATGCTAATTTTGAAAAACAACAAAAAAACACACACACACAAAACGATATTCTATTAATTAATTATTTTTAGTATTTTTTTAAGTCGATGTTTGTTGTGATTTTAATATTACAAATACTTTTCAATAGTGTTTGACTTCTTGCGAAGCAATAGCATATGTGCTTAAATTTTATTTTTTAGAAAGGCCAACTTAAATTTTCAACAAGTAACGATATATTTCTAAATTGCTAGCATGAATCTATACGATTAAATGAGATCCATCTTGTTTCGTGCTTACAACAAAGTTATAAATTAAACATTAATCTATATATTCTGCTTGTTTCTTCCTTCCTTCCTTTCTTCCTTCCTTTCTGCCTTCCTTCCTAAGTCAGTAGGTCACGATTTGAAAAAAGGACAAATACAATGTTTGAAGGCCAAACTGCTTCAATAAAAGGCAGAATTCACGAAATTTGGCTTTAAATCGACCAATCTGGCAACGCTGGACGAGAATATGAGAGTGATCTCCCTTTGATGTAGCCTCGTTTTCGAAGATCATTATAATAATATATGATCATTTGGCGCTTCTACACTATTAGAACGTAATTTTCTAGTCAATATTTGGAGTTTTCAGATAAAAAAAACAATGGTTTCTACTGTTTTTTGTTGCTGTTGTTGGTTGGTTGGTTTTATTTTACGGCATATCAACCCTTTGCAGGTTATTTAATACCGAATCCAGTGATTTTGAAGACATTTTTTTTGATAAAATATTTTTTTTTTTTCAAGTCGGTTTCTATTTAACCCATAGTTGGGACCCAAACAGGTACTACCACTCTGGAATGAGAAATATATTTAGTAAACGAATATGTTTTTATAAAACTGATGTTCTTTTAGACAGCGCATAAAGCAGTTTTGGAACAGAAATAAAAACGGTAACACGCAGCAAATATGATTTTATTAACATTTCTATGAAAATAGTGTCTATTGCGTTTAAATATAGACTGACTGTTAAGTTTTGAGACATTGTATTGAACAAAGATGTCGGCGTAGTTAAGATCAGGAATCAAGATGGCGGCCAAGAATCAAATGCGGTCCGTGACGTAGTTAACCTGCTAAGTTCTGAGATATTGTGTTGAACAAAGATGGCGGGGTATTTCAGATCAGTAACCAAGATGGCGGCCAAGAATCAAATGCGGTCCGTGACGTAGTTAACGGCGAACTGATTGAATCCAAAATTCGACAATTTTTATAATTTTGAAACGTTTTCATTGGTTGTTTAGCACAGCCGGTGGTTATAAAAATGATTGGCGAATCCATTCATCTCATACCCCCACCGCTCGTTTGATGGGGAAGGTCTCCTAGCGGCTTCGGCTGCAGGGATACAGGGTAGTAGTACTCGTCAAGTATCCGTTCTAGACACTCAGCCCAACAGGTGAGGGGCCAGGAACCGATCCAGTACCTGTTGGACTGAGGTACGCCACCTGGGTACTACCTAGGAGGTTCACCCTCCCAGGCCTTGCCACCGGGCTTTCCGGTGAGGCAAGTTAATTGCTTGTCGCCTGAGGCGCCCCTACCGGGGAATGCCGACAGAGGTGCCAAGGCAATTTCTGATGAGGTAAGAGTGCCCCTCCTTTAGCGGAGGTTGCCTATTTCCACTTTCCGGCCTTGTGCCACATTTTGGTGTGGTGGACACAAAATAAATAGCTACCCCCACCGCTCGTTTGATGGGGAAGATCTCCTAGCAGCTTCGGCTGCAGGGAGACAGGGTAGTGGTATTCGTCAAGGATTCGTCACTTGACACTCAGCCCAACAGGTGAGGGGCCGGGAACCGGCCCAGCACCTGTTGGACTGGGGTACGCCGCCTGGGTAATACCTAGGAGGTCCACCCTCCCAGGCCTTGCTACTGGGCTTTCCGATGGAGTAAGTTCTTTGCTTACTGCCTGAGGCGCCCTTACCGGGGAATGCCGACGGGGATACTCAGGAAATTTTTACAATTGCAGTAGTGCCTCTCCTTTAGTGGAGCCTGCTGGATCCCCACTTTCCGGCCTTGTGCCACATTTTGCCGAGGTGGGCGGCAAATAAATAACTACCCCCATCACTCGTGATGCGGAAGGTCTCCTAGTGGCTTCGGCGGATTCCCACTTGACATTCAGCCCGACAGTTGAGGGGCCAGGAACCGGCCCAGCACCTGTCGGACTGAGGTACGCCGCCTGGGTAATACCTAGGAGGTCCACCCTCCCAGGCCTTGCGACTGGGCTTTCCGGTGGAGTAAGTTCATTGCTTACTGCCTGAGGCGCCCCTACCGGGGAATGCCGGCGGGGTTACTCAGGCAATTTTTATAATTGCAGGAGCGCCCCCCTTTTAGGGGAACCTGCTGGTTTCCCACTTTCCGGCCTTATGCCACATTTTGCTGAGGTTGGCAGCAAATAAATCTGTACCCCCATTAAGAGTCAAAAACATTTTACACTGACCCTAGTAAGATTAATTAATAAATACAAATAAATACTAATAAATACTAATAAATATTAATAAATGCTAATAAATACTAATAAATATTTATAAATAATAATAAATACTAATAATTACTAAGTACTTTACATTACTAATAAATACTAATAATTACTAAGTACTTATAAATACTAATAAATATTAATAAATACTAAAATACTAATAAGTCCTTACAAATATTGATAAATACTAATAAATACTAATGAATAGTAATTAGTACTAATAAATATTAATAAATACTAAAACATTAATAAGTACTTATAAATAACAATAAATACTAATAAATACTAATAAGTACTTAAAAAAGTAATATTGTGCTACATATTTCGACGTGAATAATCAAATCACATGGTAAGAGACAATGATTAATTTACTCCGTCAATCCAGCGCCTTTGGCAGACAATGGTCGTTTCCTTTTGCCATGTTTCTTTCGAATGTTCACTTTTCTACGTAACGTTTCGCTGACTTCTTTCTTTGGTGAAGAACTGCTACACGTCGAAATTACTAAAAGTTCCTTTCTCACACGAGTATAACAAAAATTCTATATTAATATAATTATTATTATTATGATTATTATTATGATTATTATGATTATTATTAGTAGTAGTAGTAATAGTATATTATTATTATTATTATTATTATTATTATTATTATTATTATTATTATTATGATGATGATGATGATGAAGATGATGAAATGAAACTACATCAAATGGAGATAAAGGTTATATTTCGTCCAGGGTTGCTAGATTCACACTTCCAAAGCCAAATCTCGCTTATTTGGCCTTTTTTAAAGCGGTTTGACTTTCAAAAATTGTATTCGGCATTTTTTTTTTCAAGTGTAACGTACGGACTAATTAAGGAAGCAATATGCCAAATAGTATATAAATAAACCCTAATCTGAAAGCGAGAAGTAAGTGCATGGCAAAAGATAAAAAAAATAGTAACTTATAGTTAGAAACCCCTTTTTATCCAAACTTTTCTCGCACCCCTGGAATATCATCACGCAAGCAAAGGAGGTGCGAGCATCTCAGCTTGGGAATCCCTGATACAGAGAGTGAAAAACAAAGCTGTCATCTACTATCGATTTCTCACGAATGCAACTAGTTTACAATTATAATATGTATCTAAGGAAATAAAACGGATCTACTTAACGTTTATAAAAAATATCAGTGTAAATCGTACGTTTTTAAAACAATAAATAAATGCGCGCATGAAAAATTATATGGTTAAGCTTAAACATGGAAAAGTAAAGGACTAGTTGCTAAAACTGGAAAAGAAAAGGACAGGATATTCTCGTAAAAATATAATAAATTTATAACTTAAAATACTGCAGGAATTAGAATTGATTATATAATGTTAAATTGGATTTAAAAAAAATCTTAATGCTGCAATATTTTGAGTTATAAATTTATTATATTTTTACGAGAATGTCTTGTCCTTTTCTTTGCCAGTTTTAATAACTAGTCCTTTACTTTTTCACGTTTAAGCTTAAACATATTACTTTTTATGCTCGCATTTTTCAGTTGTAATCTATGATTTTTCAGGCTTCTAGTAAATTCACTTGTTCTTTGTTTAATTTCAGTCTTTTCTTTTTTTTTTTTTTTGCTCCCATAAAGATAATATACACATATGTAATAACAATGTACGGCACTCGTCTGCTTTCAATAAAATCCCCCAATTTTCTCCCTTTCATTCTGTCATTCTCTCTGTTGCACTTGTTACTTCTCTTTCAGCGAGAGCGGTGAATTGGTAGCAACAGTAGTCGCTGAAGCAAAGTGATTGCTATGGAAACTAGTTATAAAAAGCGTCGCTCGCCGCCTTACCAATTTTTACGATTTTGAACACCAGTAAATTCAACTTTTGTTTTACTGAACGAAAATTGGACATTTTTTTTTTCACAGTATAGCTGAGAAGGTGATTTATAATTAGTTGTAATTGCTTAAAATCTGGGCGGAAAATGAGTGAGCGATGAAGCTTTAAGCAGGTCGAAAAGACTAAAACTGTCACTTAACGATATATTCAAACACTGCGGTGTTTGAATGATGAAATAAAAGTAATGTAAGTTTTTTTTTATTTATACTTTATCAATTTACAATCATGGGGTGAATATTATTCTGTTAAGGAAAATTAAGGTTTTTTTGTTTTGTTTTTTTTTCAAGTTAATTATGCTTGCTATCATTTTAAAGATTTTTGTAAAAATTAAAAACTCACTAAATCCACTTCAAATAAAAACCAATTCTTGAGACTAAGGGAATAAAAAGAAACCTTTCCGAAAATGTTTAGATGTGAATAATTTTATGTCGACTGATATATCAACCGCCAATAGCTATGGCTAAAGATACACTACCTGAAAGTACTTCTTTCAAACTCCTTGGCTTAACATTCACAGGAAACATGAGTTGAAACAGATACATTGAGAGCATTGCCAGCGACGCTGCGAGGAAGGTGGGCTTTCTCTCTCTCTCTCTCTCTCTCTCTCTCTCTCTCTCTCTCTCTCTCTCTCTCTGCAGTGCTAGAAATTTACCTACACTTGAAAGTATCCTGTACCTCTACAAGGCCACTATTCGCCCATGTCTGGAGTATTGCTGTCACATTTGGCCTGCTGCACCTGATACTAATTTCTCGCTTCTGGACAGGGTTCAAAAGAGAGTCGCCAACCTAATAGGTCCTAAACTGTCATCTGGGCTTTAACCTCTGTCCCATAGACGAAATATTGCATCTCTCTACCTGTTCTGGCGAACTATAAATTCTTGTATCCCTTGACGTAAATACCCCGATAAACCCGACAATCAGCAAAATCTCACTTTTACAAAGTAGACATCCCTAGCTGTTAAAAAGCCTTCTACTCTAATAGTTTCTTCCCCAGAACTGCTAGACTCTGGAACTCCCTTCCAGATTCATGTTTTCCCAACTTGACTGACATGCAGAAGTGTAATGTGAACAAACGTGTAATGTGAATAAACGTGTAATGTGGACAGAGTGTAATGTGGACAAACGTGTAATGTGGACAAACGTGTAATGTGGACAAACGTGTAATGTGGACAGAGTGTAATGTGGACAAACGTGTAATGTGCACAAACGTGTAATGTGGACAGACGTGTAATGTGAACAGACGTGTAATGTGAACAGACGTGTAATGTGGACAGACTTGTAATGTGGACAAACGTGTAATGTGGACAGAGTGTAATGTGGACAAACGTGTAATGTGCACAAACGTGTAATGTGGACAGACGTGTAATGTGAACAGACGTGTAATGTGGACAGACTTGTAATGTGAACAGACGGGAAATGTGGACAGAGTGTAATGTGGACAAACGTGTAATGTGCACAAACGTGTAATGTGGACAGACGTGTAATGTGAACAGACGTGTAATGTGGACAGACTTGTAATGTGAACAGACGGGTAATGTGGACAAACACTTGCCGCTCCACTCCCTACATAGCATCCCTGCAACTTATCTCCCCGATAGTAGCTCCCTACACCAAAGTTACACTCTGCTTTGTTTCGAGTGAAAATGGAATTAATATATATATATATATATATATATATATATATATATATATATATATATATCGCTACACAGGTACTTTAGTTTGTATTTATAAATTCATTTGCGTGTGCAGTCTCCGCCTCCTCCTTATTATTATCATCATCGTCATGAAAGAATTGACGTTTTTAAACAAAATCTCTGGTGAAATTTTTCACTGAGGATGAAGTGAATATTGTCTCTCTATACATGTGTTTTGTTTTCTTTATTTATGAATAACTGAATTTGAATGTGCATCATCATCATCATCATCATCATGAACGAAACACAGCCCTAGAAAATAGCTCCACTGCCTCGTGGATGCCTTGGGAAAAGCAGCGTCTAAGGGAGTAAATAATGACAAAAATCTGGTTTGAAATCCCGATAGGCAGATGGTGAAGCACAGCAACACCTTCCCAGCAATT
This sequence comes from Euprymna scolopes, assembly GCF_053919585.1. Taxonomy (NCBI): domain Eukaryota; kingdom Metazoa; phylum Mollusca; class Cephalopoda; order Sepiida; family Sepiolidae; genus Euprymna; species Euprymna scolopes. Next base: position 93,402,630 of record NC_136484.1, read on the forward strand.
TCTGCTGTTGTGCTGGCTCCAACAGTATTGACTTGCCTTTCCGTTTCACTTTTTCTGCCACGCAGAAGGATGGGGGGGGGCGGGGATCCTGGTAACTGCCCAGTCCCGCATCTGGAGAATTCTCTCCAGCTTCAATTGTATAGCCACAGCAGAAGTTGCAGGGCATCAAAAAGAAGGCCACTCATATATATATATATATATATATATATATATATATATATATATATATATATATATATATGAATGATTGTTGAGCTGGATTAAATCCGACGATATGAAATAAAATGGAGGTGGAAGGACCTGGATACTCAACGTTTCGCCCGATTTATGCGGGCTTCTTCAATGACCATCCCTCTTGAAGAAGCCCGCATAAATCGGGCGAAACGTTGAGTACCCAGGTCCTTCCACCTCCATTTTATTTCATGTATATATATATATATATATATATATATATATGAGAGAGAGAGCGAGAGCGAGAGCAAAAAATGGAGAGTATACTGACGAAAACCAAAAGTACGTTTGAAAATAAGTTCTTTTGCAAAAGATATTTTATTCCTACACGTTACCAAAAAATGTGTGTGAAAAACTGATAACATCCGTGCAATAATTTTCCAGCTTGTGTGTGTATATATATATATATATATATATATATATATATATATATATGTGTGTGTGTGTGTGTGTGTGTGCGTGTGTGTAAGTAAATGTGCAAATTTATGCATGTTTGTATATATACATATGTTTGTGATAGAGAGTGAGAGTAAGAGAGGTCGCTATCCGGTAACTGGTATTATCTTGACTAGAGTTCAGGTATGCTATATATAGAGTCAAGTTTAAAGACGGTATTAATAGCATAGTATATATCTATAATATAAAGCTTAATGTGTGTGTGTCTGTGTGTGTGGAGGGTATCACGAATAGGCTCCTATATGGTTGATTATTTTAAAAAACTGATTACATATAATGATAGAAGATGTATCGAGACACAGGAATGGGTATGTTTGATTTGGCAGAACGGGGGTTCATTAAAATTGTGGGGTCTGCGTTCGCGCCTGGTGCACAAAGTATGAAAATAAACAAATTTAAAAATTAAAAAAAAAATGTTTACAAGTGTTTTTGATATAGATGTACATAATAATACTTTGATAAGTATGTTTGTACTTTAATAGGGATGGTATAATAAAATTGCGGGGTCTGCGTTCGCGCCTGGCCTCCATAGAATGGAAATAGGCACAAACTTTAATAAAGACTTTTCATATCTATCTCCGTAAGTATACTTTGATAATTATGTTTCAGTTTGAAGAAATATGGTGTAATAAAATTATAGGATGTTCGTTCGCATCTATATAATGAAAATATGTCACAAAGTTTAACAAGGTTTTTTTTAATATAGATCCACAGAATATTGTGATAAGTGTTTCAGTGTGAACAGGAATGGTATAATAAATTATGGGTTTATCTATTTTATTTTTGCTTTCATCATATTTTGCTTTGGTTTTGATACCCCCAAATTCAACCCAAATTTACAACCCGTCCTTTTCATAACCTATCATACTTTCATAAATCAGAGTCCATTTTCTGTAGGCTGTTTTTGAACCCAGTCAACGACGGGTACTTTTGCTAGTATATATATATATATATATATATATATATATATAGAATCCGTCCAGACAATGCGTGAAAACGTTTCAGAAGCTAACAAATATCATTCTAACGTCAAAAACTAGCTTACGATATATGCTGAATATATTATGATAGAGATGACAGCAGGTTTTTGCCCTTTGACAGACACATTGCTCACTAAATGAATAACTGACAAAATAATTAAAGCCCGAATTACGAGTTAACCTTATGTCCACTTTCTTCTCTCCATAATTTACATAATAATACGCTAAGGTAAACTTATGTTCGTACATATGTGATTACGTTTGCATGAAATACAATTACAAGTAACAGTTCATACAACATTATTGATAGGAGCCTAAAAATTAATCTTTTGACGAATACGGCTGTTTCAGAAACCGAAGTGAATCAAGACTTGAGGCATTCGTACATATCTAAGTCTGTATGAAAAAAACATCTTTATAACAATAATAACCATCTTAATTCGATTTAACTCAATATTTCACACACGCACATTATATATATAAATATATATATATATATATATATATATATATATATATATATAAACTACTTCATTTGCTCACATAAAATTAATATACGAAAGTATAGATTTATGCGTAAACTTTAAGTATTTACTCCAAAAGTGCTCAATACGTAGGTAGAGCTAGTTAGTAATTTATAAAATATATATTGCGATTAAGCTACACTGAATATTCGGCGTTTCATCCACTTTAGGATTCCTCATAAGCCTGAGGAATCCTAGAGTGGATGAAACGCCGAATATTCAGTGTAGCTTAATCGCCATATATATTTTTATAAATTACTATATATATATATATATATATATATATATATATATATATATATATATATATATATATATTAGCAGAAGTACCCATCGTTGGCTGGGTTCAAAAAAGGCTACGTTTTTTTATATTTTTATATTTTAGGGGTATGGCGCATAAACAAGTTTAATGAACCATCACTATTCAAAATATAACATACTCATTTTTAATCCTCGATGTTTATTCTGTCATTGTATGTGGTCAGTTTTGTATAATAGTCAACCATATAGGAACCTATTCGTGCACACATACACCCAGCTTTATCGCATAGATTATTTAAATATTGGTCCAATTCTATTGCGGTCACCAAATTGTTTTCGATATTACTCAGAAACAACTTACTTTTCCTAAACTATATTTTAGTAAAAAAATTAAAATCCATTATATAAAATCTAGATAGACCCCATAATGTTATTAGACCACACCTAATCAAATAAACACATTTCTATTACACTAATGTTATATGGATCTATATTATAAATAAACTTGTTAAACTTTGTGACATAATTCCATTCTTTGAAGAGCAGGCGCGAACGCAGACTCCATAATTTTATTATACCATATTTCTTCAAACTGTAATATAATTATCAAAGTATACTTGCGCAGATAGATATCGGAAACCTTTGTTAAAGTTTGTGGCATGTTTTAATTTCATGAATTCCAGGCACGAACGCAGACCTAATAATTTTTATAGACCATCTCTTTTCAAGTTGAGGCATACCTCTCAAAATATTCTTATGCGCATCTATATATAAAACCCTCGTATTTTTTTTTTTTTTAGTTTTTCATTTTCAATCGTTGGTGATTCGACGCGTACGCAAACCCCACATTAAAAAAAACACTCCTGGTCGAAATGTAACATACCTAATTTTGTTCCTTTAATACCTCTTCTATCATTATATCTGGTCAGTTTTGTGTAATAGTAAACCATATAGGAGCCTATCCGTGTACAGATACACACACATTCAGTTTTATTATATATATATATATATATATATATATATATATATATATATATATATATATATATATATATATACATGAACAAATGTTTGTTGGAAAGCAACATTCCGGGAATGACAAGGTCATGTTACACGGTGAAGGAGTGGACAACATTATATTTAGAAAGTTGTCAAATCGGTGATAACACTTTTGTTTTATTTGTTTTTTATTGTTATTTTTTATTTATTTTTTTTTTTGCGGTAGGGGGGGGGTGCACCACCTACGTCCCCCGCCCCTTCAACCTATACAATCTTGTGATACAAAACAGAACCTCTGGTGCTTTTTTGACTTGGATTTTCTTATCGACTAGATCAGGCGATTTTGTCCGACATTACGTTCTTTAGTGTGAGCTCGATATCTACTACTAAAACGGATCTTATTCGTTTGTCAGTTCTCTATCTTGTGTAGTCGCTTGTTTGTTCTCATGTACAATCGATGACGTCATGAATGATTACGCTAGACGAGGATGACGTCATCTATTAAGACGGACATTAATTATGCAGACTGTATGCCGACATAATATAGTGACGTCATCTATGAACTCGGACATTGGAGATATATATTTGGACGATTCCTGTTCTGAATGGTTATGTATTGTAAACAGTATGAACGTCTAAACTGCTGAAGATCTAGTATATATATATATATATATATATATATATATATATATATATATATATATATATATATATATATATATGGAGAGAGAGAGAGAGAGAGTAATAGACGACAGGTCTAAAAGAGCAACGTTTCAATTAATGTATGAATACTTTAAAAGTGTTGTGCTCGAAGTACAACAGATATATTGTAAATTCGATAGGTGTATTTTATCTAAAGCTATATTAATATAGAGGATAAAAATCAATAATCGTGGCATTATAAATCATCTTCAAAAAGAGAAACAAAACAAAATGTTTTGGGTTCGATTCTAGCTGGTGGCCCCAAATCATTATTATTAAGGTTTGAAATCACAGCTATATATTGGGTACGATATAATAATTAATAAAAATTGTCTCTGTAATAATAAGGCAGAAATCTGCATAAATTAAAATATTTATACATATATATATATATATATATATATATATATATATATATATATATATATATATATATGATTATCGGAGGTCAAATGTGCTTTTGTCCTGTAAGCCCCTGCCTATTGGTTAAGTAGGATAGGCGCGGTGGCAACTAGAAAGCTGATTGGCTAACTTGAAAAATCAATAGCATGTGCGTATATTTAAACGTGCGATAACCACAAAAGCCTGACTAATTTTTTACGAGAATGAAACGCAGAATATTCTGTGTAGCTTAACTGCTATATATATTTTATAACTCATTAGATAGAAAGATAGATATATATGTGCAATGCCTTCGTTTAATCTCAAGAGACAATAGATCTTCTGAACGGGTAGCTAGCGTCTAATTATGAGGCAATCCTCAGCCACACCTCTCCTAGATCAGCACTGCTTTAGACCAGTGGTAAGGAGAAGGCATTTGAAACAATGCCGAGATAAACAAACAAACAAACACACGCACACACACTCATGCGCACGCGCAGAAACAAAAAAAAAACATGTTATGTAATCATCAAAGTTTCGTCTTTATTTGGAGATTTTCTCTGGATAAACGAAATAAAGACGAAACGTTTATGAACACATAACTTGGTTTGCTCCTTTTTATTTCTCTATTTCGTTGGAATACTATTTCCATTATTCTCATCACACACACACACACACACACACACACACACACACACACACACATATATATATATATATATATATATATATATATATATATATTACACATTCATCCACAGACAGACTATTTTACTGTATCAGATCTCTTCATATATATGTATGTGTGTATATACATGAAAGAACGGAACTCAACTGAAAGGAATAAATGTATAACAGTATTTATTTCAAGTCCAAGAATTCAAGATCAACAACGATTGGGCGTACAATTGTTTCTACTACGCTTATTTTTTGTGTTTTTTTTTCTTATCAATTCATGAAGTTTGTAGATTTTTGAGCGTAGGATTGTTTATTTTAATTCATCGAACTACTATTCTCATCACAGCATTTTTGGTCGATATAACCTCCGACTTTCTTTCCGTGTATCTTGTCTTGTCGTTGCGAAGACATGTGGCACAGTGATTAGAGTACTTGGGGAAAAAAAATTGTAAAAGTAATATTCTCCTAAAAGTTGAAGGTTCAATTCTCAGTATGGGCGACCGAATAAAACAAATTCAAATACGGATTACCTCTATCCAGTCATGGCTGACGGAACGAGAGCATGCTTTCCCATGAAGTAAATAAAGGGTTCCGTTCGAAATTCCCTCCAAATTCCCGATTTCGACAGAAACATTCTCGATTTTGATAAGATACACCTGAAGAAGGTCGGAGGTTACATCAACTTGTTATTAATTTCTATATGTATGGTCTTTAATGGCTTTTACAAAATATTCAAATAGAAGCCAAGCAAAAATATCAACCTTGTCTGATTTAATAAAATATATATATCAAATATTTTTACAATTATTTCAGATGAAAATAAAATAAAACATATGTGCATGAAATACTAATAACTAGCAGAACCCGTAGAAATTCCACGGTAGTTGAACATTTTAAACCACATTATAAATAAAATGAATAAAAAATGAAATAAAAGCAAATAGCGAAGAATTTAAACAATTTTTTAGCCAATTCTTTTTTTTCTTAACTTTTTAAAACTAAAAAGGATTGATTTTAAAAATGTAGATTTTTTTTTCAATGAAACACAAAATACATTTTTAAGTTGTTTTTTTTCTAAATATGTTTAAATAAATAAATAAATAAATAAAGGAATAGATGCATCAAAAAACTTACAGTCTCCTCTTTACATGACTTTTTTTCAATTATAAAGTAGATAATTTGAAACGATAAACAGTCAGGTTTTTTTTTTATTTTTGGCGAGGCAATGGTTTTAATGATTTTTAACTGAGAAAGAGCGAATATTAAGGGAGGTAATTCGTTTCTCATTAATGTTTGTGATGGTGATGGTCTTATTGATACTGAACGTACGGACGAGTAAATTAGCATATCGATATTATAAAACTACTACTTATAATAATAATAATAATAATAATAATAATAATAATAATAATAATAATAATAATAATAATAATTTTCACTAAGAGAGATTATTGCCAAGAGGAAATGACATTAGGTAAAAAGTTAATGTTGATTTCCAAGTTTTTGATTCGACGGCCCGCCTCTAATATATCTTATGAAAAGACAATTTCAGTCCTAAAAGTGAAGCACCAATTGGAAATGGGGTCTATGTCATCAAAGTCGGCTGATGGATTTTCTTGTCTTTT
>NC_136484.1:93414466-93446966 GCF_053919585.1 Euprymna scolopes
TACAAGTGATATTTTAACCAGGATATACGAAGGCATAATCTCGCTGACACACCGGTTTCCGCTTTTTCACCGAAGTTAAGCAACGTTTAATCCTTAAAGCTGATGTATGTTTCTTTTATTGTACCTTCTATGACAACAAACCTCCATTCTTTCATCATAATATTGCGTTGGCTATTCGTTTTCTGCAGCTTGTTAATTGTACCCTTTCCAAAGAATACATTTTCTACGATTCAACGATTACAAGGGAATCAGTCAATATAATAGAGATGCAAAGATTTATCTTTTTTTTACTTATTGTTTAGGATTGTCGCCATCGTAACAGTCTTGCACAATAAAAGAAAACACACATCATATTTAAGGGTTATTGATATTCTTACACTTTCAATAGAATATTACCAAGTACTTTGTCCGTTATGCCATGTGTATTCGTTCGACAAAACAGACATGAAAAAAGTTGGGGATTACATCGGTTGAAACGTTGTGAAAATTAAAAATTAAACTCAAAATGAGGACAGTACTCTTAATAATCTAAATAATTATCCTCACCTAAAAGGAGTCAGAAATGAAATATTTTATTTTTAAAAATTAAATGAACAGATAAACTGTTTTGAAAGGCAGTTGAAGGTGCAAACATTTTATTAAAAGACAAAAAAAAAGAAAAAAAAGAATTCTATATTTTCTTTAGTTCTTACGACATCTTAATTTTCTTTTTCTTGTTTAATTGAAATGTATTTTAATAATTTCGAACTTTCAAAAATCCACCATCAGAGACTGAAGGGCCCTTTTTTTGTTACTGTAGTTCTTTTTTTCTCAAGTGGTTTTTGAAACGGTTTCTTTGTTCATTTAAAATGTTTAATTTTATAAATGATGCTTTAAGAGCTTCTGCCAAATTAAATTTTTATTTTATGAATTTATTGCTTGCAGAGATGGTTGTGAAAATAACACTCGAGATAAAAACAGTAATTCGAATAATTTAAATAATAAAAAATTATAATTCCTTATCTAAAAACACATAATTTTTTTTTATTTTAAATATTTATTATTTTTATTCACAAACTCTGTCGTGAAAATAAAACTTAAAACGTTGACAGTAAACAAAAATGATAATACATTTATGTGTTAGATGCATACCATTAAGCATAGGTCGATTAAATGTGAGGAATAAGAATTCTTTGATTTCAATCGGTAATTTTCTGTTAACCAATTCCGCGATTCTCTCTGAGGAGGAGAATAGATTTATGTACCATAATGTGCTGTGACGTCGCGTAGAGAGCAATCGCTGCAGTGAAATAGAGAGATGAGCAGTAGCAGGACTTGTGATGTCACGAGGAGATAGCAACAGGAGAATTTAGGAAGTGAGAGGGGAAGAAGCGTAACGGCATGAACAGCAGGCAGAAAAGAGTTGACGACAATGAGTTCCCCCTCGTCGGTGACAGCTCTGTCAAAACTTGTTATGTATAATAGAAAGCACAGACAGGAAATAAAAGTATCACTAAAATAAGGTGAGTTCAAAGCGTTTATTTTATTTGTTAGGCACTTTGACGTGGTCGACAGACGAGAGGAAGAACGAAATGAGAATACCTATAATAACATTACATTTAGTCATTTTTTTATTCCTATTCTATTCACAGTATGCTAAAGTCTTCACAAAAAATATAATTGCGAATTACTAAGGATTTCTACCTTATTATGGCTGACAGAAATTAAAGTGAGCTACCCATGAGGATTAGATAATTCTGTCCAGATTCCCGAGTTCGACAGAAAATGTAGTGAACGTCGAAAGATTCAAAACCGAGTTATACCCGTTTTTTATTATTTTATTTTCCTTTCACAATGCGTTAAGGTTTACATCATGTGACTACGAAGAGCCATCTATTTCGGTAGACTACTTATATATATATATTTACTACACTGCAATTTCTGCATTATGACTATCTTTCTGTTCCATTCATCTACCTCCTGACGAAAGCCTAATGCGACGCAACGTTAGACCTGAATGTGTGACAGACCCTGAGTACTATAAGGACACTCAAGGCCGATCCTTAGAGACAACAAATCATGCCCAGTTCGAACAACGGACTTTTAAATGGTAATATGTTGTATACCGCTAGTACCACATTACACAGCGGTTCTCAATCATTCCGAGAAAGGCCAGGAGTGGCTGACAGTTAATAGCACTATTAAATCGGACATCGAGAATTACAGAAAAGACCATGGCCAAGTTCTTCTGTGATCAACAGATAAGTAGCAGTGCAATTTAATTCATATTGATTAATTATTCAGCAATTTAAGGTTAAATGGTGTCGTTAGATGTTTAAGAGTTTATTCTAGATCGAGGCGGATATAGTATATAGTATCATAATTGATCATAGTTAATTGCTGTTCGGTTTTTGCAATAAGATGGGCAGAAACCACAAATTAAAATGTGTTTGGAATATAAACGAGTTATACAAATAAACACTATGAATGAAAAATAATGTGGCCGACCGACCATAGTCAGGGCAAATCGAAGGTTCCATTTTCCTTTGCTACTTCACTGAGATATAAGGTTGAGCACCACACCTTTCTTGAGATTATGCCAGTAACCTTAAAATGCTGAATGACTAAGCATGTTTTGACAAGCTCCTGCGCTTGACTATTACTCCTAATCTGAATTGGACCAAGTACATCAAATCTGTTGCCAAAGTCGCTGGGAAAATGGTGGGATCCTTCTATCGATCCGGTAGATATCTTATTGCTGATGTCATTTTCTACCTATATAAGAGTCTAGTACGTCCAAGGATGAAGTACTGTTGCCACATCTGAGCAGGAGCTGCTTGAAATATCTTAAACTGCCTTGACCGAGTTCAAAATAGACTTCGTAACCTAGTGGGGTGTGCCCTTTTCTCTTCCCTGCAACCTCTTCCCCACAAAATAGACATTGCGAGCTTGTCTCTGTTCGTTATTTTCATGGCAAGTGCTTGTCTTAGCTCCAATCTATGGTCTCCCCCCCTCGCAAAACTTTTACGAGAAACATTCGTCTAGCTGAAAACACTATCAATAATTATCCCCATTCTTTATCTGTGCATAAACCTAAACGTAGATTCCATGAACAAAGCTTTTTTCTTAGAACTGCACACCCGTGGAACTCTCTTCCACTTGCCTGCTTTCCAGCTCACTATAATATGGTAGTTTCAAGTCCAACGTAAACAAATTCTTGATTAGCCGTTCCCCTTAAATAATCCAATTTACCAAATCCCCACTGCTAACAATTACTACGACATTGTCCCATTGACCACTGTACGCTTATTAACCCCTATCCTCGAGTGGTCTCTGGCCTTCATAAGTAGTGACTCCTTCATAAAAAAAAAGAAGTTTACCTTCGGTACAATTTTTTTTAGTTTTTAATATGTTTCGACCCCTCAACCTATTAACGAACACTCTAACTAATATCCTAAATAAGAAGTAAATTTTATCAATTCATTTCTAGTGGTTGGACTCAACATGAGTAAATTATTTTATTTATTACTAGATGTACCCGGCGTTGGCCGGTATTACACGTAACGTTAAATTGCTTAAATATAATAAATTAAGACATGGTCATGCGAGTGTTATGTTTTTTTTTTAAACAGTTCACTTTTGTAAGTTAAAAAAATGCTCAAGCTGAGATAGAAACCGAAACCTAAAGACAGTGAGTCAAATCCGATACCGTCAGGCCAACTTAATATGATCTTTAAAGAGTGTTTTCAAACCTGCTTATTCTTAGCATAATGTGAACGATTCGCGCGTTCGTAATCGTGAAACGATTAGTAAACTGATAAAAATCAGATGACTCCCAGGTATTAATTTTACAATTTTGACCCCTTACCAGCCCTTCTTTTCGAAGGAAAACGGATTAAAAGTTTTCCACATGTCTGAATATTATATATACGAAATTTCAAGTCTGTAGATTAAAAATTCGTTGAGTATATAGGTTGAGAAGTGTTCTCACGCACACACACTCACACATTTTGTACTTTCATAGGTATAATAATATGAAATTGATGTTTTTTTTTTAAATATTTGTTGTAAAATACAAACAGTGATGAACAGGCCAGTTTCAGAATATGGCCAACAATTCACAAAAACGTCTTTATACCGGCAAGATTCGATCATTAATAAAATTCACAGTACAGCTTAAAGGTATCAACAGAAACGGAGAAAATCTTGCTTACCTAGAATTTTCTGACGTCACTTTTTTATAGGCCACATACCTCAAGATGTAAAAACGATTCCTACCGATATTCACAATGCCAGCCATATTGTTGGTCTTAAAATGCACATGGGTAAAGCCAGGATCATGTTCAACAAATATGCTACTAAAGTTATAATAAACGGTGAATATATCGAGATAGCAGACAACTATATCTCTTTATAAATATGGTTAAAATCCCCGCTGATACCATGATTGAAATGAAACGGCTGAGTGTGCATATATGAATATCATTTTCAAAAGTAGACAACATCCGTTACCAAGGCCGCTGGAAAAATGGTGGAGTCCTACCGCTCTAGTAGATCTCTCACTCCTGATGCAAATTCTCTACCTATATAAAAGCCAGGTACGGCCAATGATTGAGTACTGTTGCCACGTCTGGGCAGGAGCTGCTAGAAGCAGCTTATCCTGTCTTAATAGAGTTCAAAATAGACTTCGTAGCTTAGAGGAGGATGCCCTTTTCTCTTCCCTGCAATCTCTTTCCAACAGAAGAGACGTTGCGAGCCTATCTCTGCTTCATCGTGATTTTCATGGCAAGTGCTGAGCTTAAATCTATGCCCCCCTCGTCAAACTTTCATGAAAAACACTCATCTAGCCAAAATCACTGTCAATAATTTCCCACACTCTTTATCAGTGCCTAAACCTAAATGTAGATTCCATGAACAAAGATTATTTCTATGGAACTCTCTTCCGTTTGCCTGCTTGCCATCTGATTGTCTTCAAGTCCAACGTAAACAAGTTCTTGATTAACCATCCCCCTAAGAAATCCAACTTATAAAATTTCCTCTACTTATGTATACCCATTAACCCTTATCCTCGAGTGGTCTCCGGGCCTTGATAAGTGATGACTCCTTTGTAAAAAAAAATAAAATCATGAAAAGTATAAATTATGCCATTAGCATAAAACAGGAAGTGTTTTATTGATAGCTTATAATTGTTGTGATATATCGTAATGAACGAAGCAGCAACAGAAAACCTAAGAACGACACCACGCAAAATGGAACGCATTATACTCGGTACCACATGCTAGATGAACGAAAAGGAAACACATAGATCAGACAGCAAACTAGATTAAACGACATCATACGGACAGCTAAATTTAGATGAGTAGGACCACATTTCGAGACATGCAGACAATACTTGGATATATAGAGCGACAGAATGGGGCGACGGAAAAGAACTGTGATAGATGTAGATTAAAATATCGGTCGGGAGACGAACTTAAACAGTCAGCGAGATCTTACATAGCGACGCCTAGACACAGGAAACAAGAAGGAAGAAATCCAGGGAGGTGTTCCTTCTTCAAGAATGATCAAAACACATCATCATCATCATCATCATCATCATCATCACCATTATTGGCGGCTCACAAGGTGCTTTCACACAGGTTTTTAAAGATCTCTCCCTGAAAACAGCCTGTGGTGTTCCTTACAAACTGAGTGACAACAAGTCTCTCCAGGTTTCCAGTACTCTTCACCTCTTTCGATAACATTCGCAAATAAATTTGCATTATCGCAATAGCTGCTTGCCATTGATTTCTCGTTGGCAGCGGCTATTGGTCTTCGCTAGAATTTGAGTGGCAATAAGCCTTCCCAAGGTCCCAGTTCTCTTCGCACTTATCCGGTTGAGGTCTGGTCAGTTCATCAGTCTTTCCTTTCTCTTTGACTCTAATTGGTTATTTGGTCTCGCTCTTTTTTTTGGGGGGGTGAGGTGGGGTTGAGTTACAGAACTTATAGATATGCGGCTTGAGTGTTCTTGGTTCCATGTAGTGTTTCATGTTTTGCCTTTGCAGCAGTTTGTCTGGCTCGCGCTTGTTGCTCCTGTGTGTTAGTTTCCACATCCAAGGATTTTTCTTAATATTTCAGCTGTTTTCATTACTGTTGTTCGTTGTATTTTTTCAGCCATTCCTTTGATTCCAATTTCTCCCATTCTTTTTTCAAAGTTTTTCGGGATTGTTCCTAGTGCTCCTACTATTATATGTATTATTTTGATTTTCTTCATCTTACATATCCCTTTCATCTCCCTGACTAGCTCTGTGTATTTGCTCGGTTTCTCCTTTTCTTTGATATTCACCCTCTGGTCAGCTGAAACAGTAAAGTCTATGATTTCACAGGATTATTATTATTATTATTATTATTATTATTATTATTATTATTATTATTATTATTATTGGTTCACAATGAGCTTTCACAAAAGTCATCAAAGATTTCTCTTTGAAAACAACCTGTGGTATTCCCTAGAAACTGAGTGACAACAAGTCTCTCCAGTAACATTCGAAAATGAATTTGCGTTATCGTAACAGCCGCCTACCATTGATTTATCCTTGGCAGCGGTCATTGGTCTTCACTGTAATTTGAGTGGCAATAAGCCTCCCCAAGGTTCCAATTCTCTTCTCACTTGTCCAGCGGAGGTCTGGTCAGTGCTCTCTCTTCGGTCTTTCCATCCCCCTTGATCCCTCTCGGCTATTTGTTATCACTCCTTTGGGGGAGATGCGGTGCTGGGGTAGTTGGGGGATGTCGGGAAGGGGATAGAGAGCATAGATATGCGGCTATTATGTTCTTGGTCCCATGTAACGCTTTTTCATGTGTTGTTTCTGCAGCAGTTTATCTGGCCCGCTCATGTGGCTCATGCGTATTAATCTCCACATGCAAGGGGTTTGCTTAATATTTCGGCTATTTTCATTATTGTTGTTTGTTTGATTCCAATTTCTCCTATTCTTTTTTTCAAAGCTTTTCGGAATTGTTCCTAGTGATCCTATTATTATGAGTATTACCCTGATTTTCTTCATCATCCTTATTATTATTATTATTATTATTATTATTATTATTATTATTATTATTATTATTTAAGAAAATGAATTATCTACTTTACTTAAAACCTGTTGTATGTTTGTGTACGTGTGTGTAAGTTTCTCGTCTTTACGTTACACAATAGTATGGTATAACGTAAAATGGAATAGATTACGCTTGATGTCAGTCTGCGTGAAAAAAAAGAAACATCTGGATCAGACAGCAAACCATTCGAACTGCAAGTCACCTTTCAAGATCTACAAACAACGGGTAACATTTAGAACGAAATAATTAAGCCTGAGCAATAGAAAAGGTCTAGGTGACGATAAAAAAACGGTGGACAAACAACCTTGGCTGTCAACTGAATCCTACGTGCTTACGCCTAGTTAGTGACAAAACAAACTAGAGAGAACTGAAATTATGATAAAAATATATATATATTTCTGCCATCGCCGCCAGCATTGTGACGTCACACAGAAAATAATGTTGTAATAATCAGAAAAATGCCCCCCCCAAAAAAGAATAGCAGTGTTTAATTATAATTAATATAGGACAAACAAATCAAAAATATTATTTACTTATGCATAAATCTAACATCTGCATATTATAACTAGAAAATACCGAATCATCCTGAGCAGATGGAGACACAATTTAATCATTCGGGTTATACGATAGTGAAGTGGTAATTGGCATCGCTCTTTTAATCGCACACACCGCTATTAAGCTTGAATGGCGTCAGTTCATACGATTTCAAAACCTAGCATCAGCAGTGAACGTGTGTCATTTTTGTTTTATTTGCTTTTGATGAATTTTTCTGTGGTAATTTTTTTTTTTATTTCGACATTGTTACTTACTGCCGTTGTGTTCTCCGGTCTACATTATGTGCATCTCGTCAAACTCGACTTTAGGAATCGTTTTATATGACCCCCTTGTTAAAATTGACCTCATTCCGTATTCTGCATAATTTAGATATATTCTATCCATTATTTAGTTTACGGTGTAAAGATAAAATCCCCCACTATAAAGTACTTAATGAATAAACACCTTGGTTTATGTACCCTGTAAGACAGCATTCGCTAACTCGCTGTAAACACTTCCATTGAATATCTAGTTTTTATAAACGCCTTCCTACTTTTTGGTCCTCCGACAAAAGGAGAGTAGATCTGCAAATTCACCTTTGTCCGTTCGTCTCTTTGTCCGTTCGTCTCTTTGTCCGTTCGTCTCTTTGTCCGTTCGTCTCTTTGTCCGTTCGTCTCTTTGTCCGTTCGTCTCTTTGTCCGTTCGTCTGTCCGCACTTTTCTCAATAACTACGCCTTGAATTTTTTTGGAAATTTTGTAGAAACATTAAACATGATATGATTAAAAAGGTAACAGAACGGATTTTCTGGGAAAACTTCGGTTGGCCCCTTTGGGGTTATAATGGTTAAAATTGACACTTTTGTACTTATTAAACAAAAAATTGATGCCTTGCATTTTTATAAAAACTTTTTTTAAAGTTGTAACTAACTGATTTCTATAGACTTTTGTTTGTCTATATATCGCGATAACTCTTGAGAGTGTCCCAGGGGCTCTTTTAGGGCTAAAAAACACTCCATTTTGGGGATTATTTTACCATATTTGTCCATAGTTTTATGTGTATGTCTATTAAGCAGTTTTGCATGGTGCTGAACTCAAATTTACATATGTTAAGACCTTGGGGAGTTTGGGGCTAAATGGAGAGGGGGCAAATGATGGGCTAAGTCATTTTTTCTTTCTTTTTTTATTTGCATGGTGCCGAACTCAAATTTGCATATGTTACGTCCTAAAACTGCACAGTTTATTCATTTTACCCAGGATGTTACGTCCCCTGGCGACTTTTGGGGTTAAATGAGGGGGGGGGCAATGCTGAACCAAGTCATTTTTTTTTTTTAATGGAAATCGGACGAGACAAGGCATGAACGCACTAAGGAGCTTACAAGTACAAAAGCTGATTATTGAAAGACAAGAGATGTCTGTTGACATTAGTCTTGAAAATATCAAGGTTGTAGATAGAAGGAAAACAGTGAGAAGGAAGAGTGTATGAGAATAGGAAACTGTATTACAACGAGGTATTAAAATCACGAATTCATGACGACCACTAGACCTACGATTCAAACGAGCTGGAACAAAGGAAGCAGGGAAGAGATCAAACAATTCCTAGGAACACAGGTCATAATGGTATTTAATAGTAAAGACTGAGACTATCAATTTAAACGTTTCGTCGTTTATTGTTAAACTAAAATAATAATTAATTTTTGCTGCGGTTTAGAAATGTCATCCTAATTATATTATTATTAACTATCTAGCCTACCCGACGTAGCTCAAGTCACAAGTGTAACATATTTCTTTTCAAACTTCTACCTCGCTACTTCTCTTTATCTGCCTCTCTTTCCTCCGCCCCATCCGATTTTTTATCCTCCGCTAACTCATGCATCTCTAGTTGGAAATATACACAGACAACGTTCCTTTCTATAGATTTATGGAGGAATCAGTGGACATTTTACTTTCAAAAAATTACTACACAAAATGGCCGAAAAACAGAACCCTTCTCCCAAAGGGTGTTTTTCTGGGGTTTAGATATTATTTATCAAGACTAACGCCAACAATTTACGAACTTTGCGTTTGTTTTGTTTATTACTTTTAGCTGGACATATACACACACACATATATAGAAATAAAAAAGAACAGACCGAGTTATTGGTTCATTAACGTTTCGTCTTTATTTCTAGACTTCTTCTCGATTAAATAAAGACGAAACGTTGATGAACACATAACTCGGTGTGTTCCTTTTTATTGCTCTATTTTGTGGGAATAATATTTCCATTATTTTCTTAACACACACACACACATACACACACACATACACACACACAGATATATATATATATATATATATATATATATATATATATATATATATATATATATATATAGTAGAGATTTGGAAGGTTGTAACAAAGCGAGGAATGAAATATAGTCTTTTTTGGTAAGAGAAGACGAGAACAAGTGGCGATTTACAAATCAATAAGTACATACATATATTTTATATATACATATATTTATTCAGTTGTATTGGTAAAATGTCTTACTTGTTATGTCTGCGACAAATTCCATTATTAATTTCGGAAAAATTCCCTTTTGTGTTTTTTCTCCTTAGTTGTTTTTAATATAATATCAATATATATATATATATATATATATATATATATATATATACAGCGTTTTATATAATAGATGTGGAATGTTGAGTTATTAATGAGCAATGGTAAAAGTGTTATTGTTTTAAAGGTCATATAATAGAGGTAATATAAGATCGGTTATTATTGTATTGTTATTGTCATGGGAGATAGAAAAGCATTTTTTTATTATTTTAATGATCTTAATAAGTAATGTTCTATCTCTTATTTTTGTTAGGACGACAGGCAATAAAGGGGCTAACTCGTTTCTGTTTCAATATGAGTTGCCTCCTTACTTTAAACTCTCTTATGCGAGTTCTATTGTGGAGATGCGAGAACGGCAAGAGACAGACGTTGCAGAAGCACTAAAGCAATATCTTTTGATGCGGATAGATAAAGAGTTATATTACTTGATTGTGCGGGACTTATGATATAAGAAACTTGTTTTAAGGCGTTGTCCAAGAGGTAAAAACTAGTGGTAGATGTACCAGCACAGATGTGGCAAAAATTCTCCATGCATGGGTAAATGGCGGTTTTGTAAAAAATATAGAATAGTTGAGGTTTTAATAATTTTCTAAAACCGTAGAGTGGGCCGATCTTCTTTGCAGCAGCTTTGGCAATGTCTCCAATGTACGTGTTCTAGTTCATAATGAGTGTGAATGTTCAGACGGTGAGTTAGAACGATGAGTTTTCGGTTAGGGTGTTATTAGTCATGGCTATTAAATAGATCGCCAAAGTTCATTGTGTGTGCGACTGCTTGTACTTAGTAGCCGATTAGACGGATAATAAGAGTTTGCTGCAGGACTGGGATTCCAAAAACATCTGGATGTAAAAAAAAATCGTGCATAATGTTTACTATGTACATTAAGAAATTCACAAATTCGTTTGGACAGAACTGGTAGCAGTTTCACATAACAAGTTGTGTTTTTTCTCCTTAGTTGTTTTTAATATAATTAAATTTCATAACACTATGCATTAAAATAGCCAGTGTTTCTGCATGATGGCTTCTGCCCACCCAAGAACTAAAGTCGTCAGGGTCTGAGAAAACTCACTCTCTTGTTATAACAAAAGAACGAGTCCAAATTGCGTAGTTTGAAGAATTTGAGCATTGCTTTTTAATAATTGGAATCCTGTCGCTCAACAGTATTTAAATAGTTTCACTCGTCACACATATGTTTAATACAACTTCTTATATCCCAAAGTACTCACACACACACACACACACACACACACAAACACACACACACACACACATTATGTATGCTACGAAACAGAAAATGCCAAGATTTGTAAATGCCAACTGAATTAAAAGAAGAAATTGTAAGATGGTCAACATCATGAAATTTGAAATATACACTTTTGTCATTTATTCATTATATGCTCTGTAAAGAAAACAGATATGGGGAACTTTATATATATATGTATATATATATATATATATATATATATATATATATATATATGCATGCATGTTTACTCTAATGAAGATATATATATATATATATATATATATATATATAAATATGCATGTTTACTCTAATGAAGAATAAAGAAACTTATCGTCAAATATAACGAGTTTTTGTTCCCTTTATTAAATGCGGTTAGAAATTATATATATATATATATATATATATATAATGTTGTTTGTTTTTGTTTTTGCGATACGTCTTGAATGAATTCAATTATTTACGAAAATGCGTTTTACCTAAATGCGAGTTGGGAATAATTTTCCCTTAACCAATTTGGTACTCCCACATGGGGGGGGGACGGTATATATATATATTAATTTTCAAATATAATTATCCGCTGACACATGATTCAGCCACTCTGATGAGTCGTAGACGATGAACTACATGTCAGTGGATAATTATATTAAAATATATATATATATATATATATATATATATATATATATATATATATATATATAAGTTCACCATATCTGTGTTTCTTTTTTTCTTAGTGTAATCTGTCTCTTTACACCATTCACAGTCAGTACTAGGTTTGTTTTTTTTTATTTTACTCCACATAAGTAATAATTAAAAAGTATTTATAGCTCTATTCTTGCAAATGATACTTTGTAGTGTGGTTCAGATCACTGGATCAGCTGTAATTATGACTTTTTACACGGATGATTGCGAAAGTGTGAAACACTAGTGCCACATTTTATAGATGAGATAAAAAAAAAGATTTTGAAATCAGTTCCTCCGTGGACGCCGTGCGAATGATACACCGCCAATGATATAGAAAACTGTTAATCCCAGCGAATGTTGCCGACGTGACTGTCCGCGCTGCATCGCTGACGCCAGTAAAGTTTAGGAAATGAAGAAATAAATAATTAGCTAAGATAGCATTAGTCTTTCTCTCACTCTCCCAAGTCATTTCTCTGCAAATAAAGCCATTTATGAAACCCTCAGCGAACGTCTCCTTGTATCTTTTTTCCCTTCATGAAAAAAGCTTATTTATATAGCAATCACTAAGCGAAACGTCGACAATAGAAAGAAGCAGAAGGTGTGTAAAAGACCAGCACGTATAAATACTCCCCGCCTATGTATAAGAAGTTTCCTTTTGTTATTGAAAATGTTACATGTGTCTAATAAAATGCACTTACTGTTATGCTTTACTTGAGTTTCACTGTATCAGCGATCAGCAGAAAAGTGTTTGCAGCTCGTATTATTTTTAAAGATGAAACTGGACGAAATAAGAATATCTTCTCACGTGACAGTACGTTTCGCAAGATTTTATAATCCTGTGTTTATTAATAAGCAATTGGGCTTTTTTCTGCATTTAAAAAAAAATTATCACAGAAATTATTCGACAAATTAAATTTTACGCATAAGTACTTTTATTTATAAATGACTAGCCTGAGTACCCAGCGTTGCCCGGGTGTTTGGGTGTATGTGTGTTGAGCAAAAAAAAAGTGATAGTAGGCATGCAGGCTCGAACCTGTGACGCGCAGGTGGAAAAGAAAGTGAAAGAAAATCTGACGTCTTACCACTACTCCATGACGCGATCGGAAGTTCGGAACGTTAAAATCAGGCAATGTCAATCCAACCGATACAATGATTTGCAAAAATGGCTCGAAAAAAATCGACCCCTCCTTGCAGAAAACTGCCCAGTTGAGAGTGAAGGAAGTAATGTTTCTGGCCAATTTTTCGGTATTCGTCGTCCGACACGTCGGGCTTCAAACGATACCAATCTTGTGATAATCCGTCGCCTCTGTTGAACGTTTTAGGCATACATACAGACATACATACATACATACATACATACATTTAAGCAGAAGGTGAGATTCATATTATAGATGGTAATTTACATAATTACATATTATTTAAACAATATAAAAAATAATGTATATAACTATTGATGAAAATCTAATTTGAATTTATTTTTAAGTAATTTTATTTTTTCGTTTACATATAAATTATTTTTATTAACTTAAAATTTAAATTGAATTAAATTTATGATTTCGTATTTAAACGTAATTTAATTTGTGGAATATATTTAAATAGCTCGAGTTATTAGCTAGTCTTAGTAATATTGTTGATCATTTTTAAAGTAAATAAATAATTTAGTTTTATAAAATTATTTGTTTTCAAAATTTCTGAGTGTCAACATTTTTATTTCATTTACCAAAACACACGCAGGCACACATGGAAAACTTATACACCTAATATAGCAACAAATCCTAGGAACATCAACCTGATTGGTTGTTTTTGTTGTTTTTGTTTTACGACACCTTTTTCAGATTATTTAATGCCGAATCCAGTTATTTTGAAGAAAAAAAATTTAGTAGAATATATTTTTTTCAAGTGGATTTCTATTTAACCCATAGTTGGGACCCTAACAGGTACAACCACTCCGGGTCGTAGTGGACCTGGGAGCAGTGGCAATTAAAGGGTGGTTCCACACTCACGAAAACCATCAAGCAGGGGTCTTACCATCGGATATAGTTTAAGGTCATAGACAAGACCGAACATCAACATGAATGAACAGTTGGAAATGACTTATATACCATACATTACGACCATGTAATCCCTACAGCCACCTGCCTTGAAAATGCTGCTATGAAACCTGACATAGTTATATGGAATAAGTCAGAGAGAGTTATCCCTTGGTTGAAGTGAGTGTTCCTAATGATGGAGGTCTGAACAGAGCTGAACCGGGGAAACAGAACAAATATTAAGGTTTCATGTATTAAGATTTCATATAAGAAACTGGAATCTTAGAGACATATCAATCATACAAGATATTATAGGTGTCACAGGGCTTATGAAGAAGAACCTGAAGTCCAACCTAACTAATATTCCTGGTAAACCAAGTGCAAAAGAGATCCAGACAATTGCACAAGGGAACAACAAGAATACTAAAAAGAACTCTCGGTTGGTTTCAATAAAACGCAGGGCAATGTTGGCAGCTGATTTGGCTGCCCCATGCCCAGCGTTACAATCTGCAAAGAAAGAAAAAAAAAACACACACACATCAGATCAACCGTTATTTACAGCTGAATGGGCTATTATGGTCTATTATCCAATAAGTCTTTTATATTTACGACAGGGAAAATAATTTTTAAAAAAATGAAAAAAATGTATATACTTGAGAAGTACGTTGAAAATCTGTTTCTTTCTTTAAAGTAAATAAAAAAGTATTGAAAAATATAAATCATTATTTGGTCTTCTAAATTTGTATATTTAAGTTCTTTTTTAATTATTGTACTAGCAGATGTACCTGACGTTGCTCGGTATAAAATGTAACGTTAAATTCCTTGAAAAAATGAAGTAATTTCTTGTAAGTAAAAAAAAAAAAACGAGCTGAGATCGAAACCAAACCGTAAAAACAGTGTGTCAAGTACGATAACCATTAGGCCAGCTTGCTATCTTCTTGAGACAGTTTCAAACCTACTATCCTTAACATAAGAAAGCTGTCATGTGTACGATTCGCGCATGCGCATCCGTGAAACAATTGACAAACATAAAATTTTGTCACTTTCGTAGCCCCTTTTTTCAGATGAAAACCGATTAGAGTTTTTCACATGTCGGAATACCCTATATACCACATTTCAAGCCTGTATATCAAAATTTCGTTGAGTATATAGGTTGAGAGTTGTTCTTACACACACACACACACACACACACACACACATTTTCACTTTTATAGATATATGGATAATGACTTACTACTTGTTAAGGAAAAATTAACTCGAGGATAAAGATTAATAAAATATTTGTAGAATGATGAAGTATAATATGAGAGGATTGGAAGTGAATAACGGAATAAATAAATTTGATTACTCTTGCTAAGGGTAGTTTATGACAAATTATCAAAGTGACCCAGCGTTTCTTGGCATTGAATGATGATAAACGAACGTTTCACACTCCAATATTTTATTGTCATCAAAATCGATGAAATCGATCATTTATCAATCAAATCGATTGATTGCCTGCTATAGTTGGGGAACCATCCCGGCGCACCAGGGGAGAGCTTCACTTGCCTCCTCAGGGTGACTTTTTTTCCACAATACATTGTAGTCTACATTGCACTGTAGAGTACCTACTGTTGATTTTATAAAATCATGTTTATATATAATGCCTTAAATTAAAGTTTAGAATGCAAAAGTCAAGTATTATGGTTCAATTGTGCTCTAAACAAAAGCATTCATTTCGAACGCATTCTTGTCATATCAAAAACCTACTGTTGATATTATATGCCTGATCTTTCTGCTTGTGATATGATAATGGCTTTAATTAAAGTTTAAAATAAAAATGTCAAGTATCATTGTTCAGTTGGGCTTTAAATAGAAAAATTCATTTCGAACGCGAACCTTCTATATCAAAGAATCTAATTTAGGTTTTAGATGTCGCGCCTTTCTGCTTGTGCGGTAATAAAACTTCTCAAATGCATTTGGGATGTTAAATTGTGTACGGTGTTAACTTTGATTAAATTCGCCTTTCGTTCTGTCATTTGATTTTTCGATTATCAATTACTGATTTTTAACGAAGACATTCCGATCCAAAACCTATCTAGGAACACTGCCAGATACATCAAATATATGTGAGTGAAATTTTAGAAAAATTGACCCATCCGTTTTCGATTCCATATGGAACGAACTCACACACACAAAAAGGTTTCTTTTATATAATAGTAGCGATATTTGTTAACCTTGAATTTTAAGACGACCATGTTATAGCAAGCAATGAAGCAGTACACTGGTTATGCGGTACACAGGTGTTATAGCCATAGAAGCGTTGAACTTAATCATAGTTTTTTGGGTTTTTTTACTGTTTTACTTTTTTATCTTAAAAAATGCAAGTGTATTGAATACATTGTTGAGACCTCTTTGCCCTCACCTGCAAAATATTCGTTTAGCTAAGTCTACTATAAATAAGTCTTCTTTCTTCCTACGCGTACTGGGAACTAACTTGAACTTCCATGAAAAAAGTTTCTTTCACAATATCTCGCAGTTGTTTTCTAGTTGACTACAACTCGGAATTAAAATTAAGTTTTCGTATTAATTGGGGTTTTAAGACTACTGTTGGGTGTTATTCCGCACAAAGTTTCGGTCGATGTAACGACTCGACTTTCTATCTATATTTTGTCAAACTCGGGAATCTTTCTGCCGAACTCACAGAATTTCGACCCTTCATCTAATTCACATGTAGAATTATTTCATTCACATGTAGCCTTGTTTATTCCACATGTAACATTATCTAATTCGCATGTAGCATATTCTTGTTCCGTCAGCTATAACCGGGTAAAATGTCTTAAATCATTCGCAATTGTAGTTTTAGTATCGCCAGTACTGAAATTGAACATTCGACTTCCCGGGGAGTGAAACTTAGAACTGAATTCTTCCAAGTACTTTATTCAATTCGAGTATGAATTTAGGAACGTCAAACCTATTTTTTTGTTTTTAGATGTACATTATTGATGCTTATCTCCGTAAATCACTTTGTCTTATTATATATATATATATATATATATATATATATATATATATATATATATATATATATATATATATATATATATATATTGCAATCATGACAGGAAGGCACGTTTTGATGTTCATGATTAAAAGTGGGAAATGAGTGGAAATGAAAAAAAACAACAAAAAAAAAAAACAATTAATGGGGAAAGCCAGCTGACCGATTTCGCCCTCACTTGCCCTAAACTGAATTGAGGGATTTACATTTTCTTTTTAGCACTGACTGCTCACTATTCTGAGTCATGCTCATTCGACATGTCACCTGAAGATCTTGGAGACTATTCACGTTCGCTTGAAAAAGCCTTCTCTCTACAATCAGAGGGAATGTCTCTTAGGTTTGAACGTGATCAGTTTCTAGGTGATATACGTTTTAGAATTTTAGGCATTAAGCTTCTTTTTTTCTAATACACTATATCGCTATTTATTTATTTTTTTCATTATTATTTTAAAGTATCGTCTCTCATTTAACTCGATTTTATTAATAAAATTTTTAGAAATAAATAAATCCCTCGATCCAGATTATGAAAAGTGAGGGCGAAACCGGCTAGCTGACCACCCCATTAATTTTTTTTCTTTCTCTTTCATTTCTCACTTTTAATCATGAACATCAAAACGGGTCTTCCTGTCATGATTGCAGTAATTAAATGTTGTACCCTTCATAATATATATATATATATATATATATATATATATATATATATATAATATGTGTGTGTGTAATCTCGTTAGATTCAGCCACTCTGATCAGTCGTAGACCATGAAACACGTGTAAGTGGATCATTATATTTTAAACTAATATATATATATATATATATATATATATATATATATATATATATATATATATATATATATTGGTTCCCAATCCTCATCTCAAAAATTCAGGAACGTAAGGTGTTTACTTCTTTTTTTTTTTCTTTTTTTTTGTCTCAGCGGCTACCTTACAAACGCATCAATCCTTATACTCGAGTTGCCTTCGGGTCTTGATAAGCAGTGGCAATACAAGATAACATGTTTTTGAGGTTATTATGGCTCTTTACTTTATAATAACTCTGTTCTGCGCAAGTAAAAAAATTCGAACGGCTCGTTTTCTTTCTTTTCTTTTCTCTTTCTTTGATTTATTTATTTACTTTCGTTGTTTTATTGTATTTCTCTCCCCCCCCCCCCGTTTTACACCCGGTGTCACTGTCAGCCGGGGAAATTCCATACGAGAGCTCCATACCACTACCAGCGCCACCACACTTTGGACTGGTAGGAGCGGCCTCAAATGGGAATAAAGAAATGCTGTCTATACAGGCAACGGATAACCCAGTTAAGTTCCATGGTAGCTCAACCGAGCCGTCGCAGCGTCGACACAATGCACTAGTGAAAGAAACGCGGTCGCTGGAACACTTCGTAGCCACTATGGACGCTACATATCCGGTTCTACGGGTCCAGACAGTCGACTAGTTGCTTACTAAAATAAACAAGAACTACAGCACAATCGTTTAATCTTTGTCCCTGTCACATACCTTCCCCGGTTTATGTTTCTCTTATTGGTTTTCTTGTTTTTTTGTTTGTTTTTTTTTTTCTTAGATTGTATGTTTTTTTAACGCAATCTATTGCTTAATGCTTTGGTTCAGGGATATTCAATCTCCTTTCCCCTCCGCACCCCCTCTCTCTCTCTCTTCCCCCTCTCTCTCTCTTTCTCTCTGATTCCCTACTTCTGTATGGCCTACCTTTCGATGCTCTTGTGTCCTCTCTCTCTTTCACACACACACACACACACACACACACGCACTATCTGCACCCATCTATTCTATCTCGTATCTCTATATGGTCTCTCTTTATATATTTTATCTTCTTTCTCCCCTCTCTATCTCCCGCTCTCTTGTGTATATATGAGTGTGTGCGTTTCTATACGTTCCTCTCTCTCTCTCTCTCTCTCTCTCTCTCTCTATCTCTCTCTCTCTAAAACCTAGCTCTCTTTTATCTATTTATGGCCCTCTAACCGGGTAATTTAACATAAAGATGTGTTCCCTAATAGGCGCAGAGACCCGGTTTCAATTCTCGCTCGAGTCATACCAAAAACTTAAAAACGGTACTTAATTCCCCTTTTCTAGACACTGAACACTATAAGGTGAAGACCGTGGGAAAATGGAGCCATTCTGTTAGAACACTGGGACCCTCCCCTACACCTCTGTGTAGTAACTAATCAAAAGGGAGTCCTCGGCTCACCTTCGATTATAATCGACCATTGCATTTTTGGAGCCACTATTTGTCGTCAATATGTTTCTCTTTGTTCACCTGCCCTTATCTCTGTCTGTCTGTATGTCTGTCTGTCTACCTCTCTCTCTTTCTCTCTCTCTCTCTCTATCTCTCTCACTTTCCCTCCCTCTCTCCCTCCTTTTATACATAGCGATGGTTCTAGGTTCAATCCTCGGCTTCAGAGAGATGCTAATCTAGCGGAACTGGTGAGTTGTGATACAACGAAACAGTACTGTATGTCGATGACTACAATTAATATATATATATATATTAATATATATATATATATATATATATATATATATATTCACTGTAGTCTGTCTATCCTATGCCTTGACATATCTCTACTTTTCACTTTTCTCAATCTTTCGCGATCTCCACTCTATCTCACCCTTTTGCTTTCCCTTCCACAGTCTTCCTTTTCCCACCCCTTCTCTCTACCTCTCTACCTCTCTCTCCCTCTCTCCTTCTCACCTTTACTGATCATTCTCTTTCAATACGTAAAAGCTATGCATCGCTGACGATCATATCGCGTAACAGTGAAAGCGCAACACTAATCATCGAAGTAAAGACATTCACGCTGAGTCTACTTTTCCATTTTTATTAAAAAAAAAATAGGATTTTTCTTGTGACTTTTTTTTCTTTTCATCGCTTTTTCTTATTTAGATTTTTTTTTTTACTAACAATTCTCAGAATGTCTTTTCAGTCAATAACCGTTGAAAAGTCCAAAATGGCGGAACGCACGATTGCACGCACACATATTACAAATCTGACAGGCACTATAGAAGGAGCAGATCTTTTAAGGAAAGTAGAAAGCGGACCTTAAGCTTACTTTCAACAGTAACTATGGCCCCTTTAATTTCCTCGTTTAGTTCTCACATTCAACGAACGATGTCTCTGTTTAAGCGGGAAGAATTGTTTTTTTCTGATTCGGAATCAAACAATTTCAATGGTTAGTGTTCTTTTATCTTGAAGTAAAATCTTTTATGTCCTTACATCAAGTGTCTTAAGCAAAGCCAACATAGGCCGACCAGGACTAATACCACACCAGATATTACCGGTTTGTTGTTAATAGAATAATATTATTAGAGAATTGAGCACTATATGTTTTAGTTTGACCTGACAGATATTTATTAAAATTGAATTTGAAGATAACCGTGTTGTAATATGTTGGAAAACATTTCTACGGTAATATGACCCGCATTTGAGAAGGTCTTTGAAAAGAGAAACTCTATTCATGCCAGTTCTGCTGAATTTTAGGTGCATGAACGAAAAAGAATTTATTTGCATTGTTGGTGTAGAGAGGAGTTCTTTTACGAGTTTGACAGGAAAGAACCAGAGTTTGAAGCTCGATACAGCACTTATCGTTAAATATGACATTAAAAAGAATCCTCCATTACTGTTTAGCAGAAGTTTTATTTTTTGTTGGCATATAGTTGGCTCTTGTCTGTACATATTTTTGTGATTACTTAATCTGCGAAGACATGGAGACAAACGTCAGCATTGTCTGTTCTATTATTTTTTTTTTAAGAAATCGTATAATTGCGATATGAAAAACATTCAGCTATGCCTTCTTTTTTCTGGTTGAGGCGAAGAAATCGTTGAATACTTGTATATATATATATATATATATATATATATATATATATATATATATATATATATATATATATATATAGCCAGTAGAGTTTAGTTTCCTAGAAGTACATCCAATGAAACAACGTGTCTACCAAAGAGTGCTCAATGAGTGAACAGAGCAGGTATATTCTTGGCCTGAAGACGTAATCCTCCAACGCAGGTGATTACAGAAACATGTATGCACATATGTAGCCATTAATGTTTGTATAAATAAATTTTATATATATATATATATATATATATATATATATATATATATATATATATATATATATATATATATATAATGATTGCGACGTCTTGTCAATCGAGTGGCACTCCCCCAGTAACTGAGCGTCCATGTTCCCAAAAATGACTTTGCAGTCTTGCAAGCGACTTGCATGCCCTCAAGTAGACATGACATCGATGGCGGTCATTTGTCTGGACGAAACCACCAGCAACGAGACTTTTATCCTCGTGCACTTTCACGTGACAAACAAGACCTGCCCTGGACAACAGAACTCGGTCACACATCACACAGATCCATGTCGCCATGATTGCGTGGCAATGTTTGGTGCTTCCTACATGCTCTCTCGAGCTTCGCTTGGTCTCTCTTGTCAGCTTCAAAGTGCTATGCACCCTTGTACATCAGTGTTCTTTACTGCTTGCGATCAGATGTTAGAGACTCCCAACTGTCAACAGGGACGTGAAAGCTCACCAAACTCTCCTTGATGTTATTCCGAAAACGTTTTTTGGCTTGTGTCGCCGCCTTTTGCCAAGAAAGAGCTCACCATAAAATAACTGTTTTGGGAGTCGATAGTTATCAAGCCGGACAAGATGACCTGCCCAACGCATCTGGTTCTTTATAAAAGTGCTAGCAATGCTGATTGTTTTTGCCCTTATCAATACTCATGTATCAGTGATAAAACTGTCCCATTTTAATCCACATGTGACCGGCACATAATCCATGTTTTAGAGGTATAGAGTAGAGATAGTGATAACATTATATAAAGTGTGTGTACGTACTCCCGACTAAGCAGGCATGCAGCAAAATCCCACCCTTTCACTGTTGCGTTTCCTTAATGCCGCAAAGGCTTTAATTCTACAAGATGTTCCTGTCATTATTGTCTGCTCATCAACAGATGTATAAACTTATTCATTTCATATATTCGTCACTTTTCTCACTGCACTTTCTTTCCACAGTGAAAACAAATGAAGGTTAACTCCTTTTAATTACTTTCAATCAAATATAATGTGTGTAATCGAGTGAAGAAGTTTGGATTCCGATTATTTTTAATTCACAGCGCTTAAATTATCGACATCTTCTTTACCTCAGTAAATGCATCTTTCTTAATTTAAACGGTCTCTAAAAATGTTAGCCTATATTCTATGGTTCCCTATGTATGTGGACTTCCATTTGACACCTATATGAACATGTTCCTCAAATCCGTTGCCAAGGTCACTGGAAAAATAGTGGGATCCTTCTATCGATCTAGAAGATATCTCACTGCTGATGCAATTCTCTACGTATATAAAAGCCAGGTGTGTTCAAGGATGGAGTACTGTTATCACATCTGGGCAGAAGCTGCTAGAAAGACCTTTATACTGCCTTGACAGAGTTCAAAATAGACTTCTTAGCCTAGTAAGGGATACCTTTTTCTCTCCTCTGCAACCTCTTTCTCACAGAAGAAACGTTGCGAGCCTGTCTCTGCTTTATCGTTATTTTCATAGCAAGTGCTCGTTTGAGCTCCAATCTATGGTCTCTCTCGCCAAAATTTTACGAGGAATATTCGTCTAGCTGAAAACACTATCAATAACTTTCCCACACTCTTTATCTGTGCCTAAACCTAAACGTAGATTCCATGAACAAAGCTTCTTTCTTAGAACTGCACACATGTGGAACTATCTTCCGTCTGCCTGCTTTCGAGCTGACTTCAATATGATCGTCTTCAAGTCCAACGTAAACAAGTTCCTGATGAGCCATTCCCTTTAAGTAATCCAATTTACCAAATTCCCATTGTTAATGATTGCTACGATATTGTCCCATTGACTACTGTACTCTTTAACCCTTGTACTCGAGTGGCTTCTTGGCCTTGATTAGTGGGAATGAATCCTTTTGAACTCATCATTTTCTTTGTAATTGTTATCTTACTTTTCTCTTGTTCATTCAAATATTAGTATAAACCAAAAACAGTTTTCACTAAAAATGTCTCCCCCAAAAACCGGTTCTTCGTAAAAACCTTCTCCCCAAATTGGAACTTCACTGTTTTAGAGAGCTCCAAAATGAATCCAAGTATTGATGTTAAAATAAAGGGAATAAGGGATCCTAAACATACGTATTCTTAAAACTTTCTCTGCAGTAAGCAGCCATTACATCTCGGTGAAGAATCATTTCTTTCATTTCTTCGCACTCTTCTGAAGCATTCATTTCAGGGGTTCAATTTGCGTAATGGCTGGACCTGTTTTCTATGATTTTAATGTGCATTCGAATAATATATGCCCATGGTAGACTTCCACTAAGATGGCAAGTACACGTCACAATGTGACGCCATTTCTAAATGACGTCCTTGTGGTTCGTTTCGCGATATGTTCAACCGGTTTTAATATCTGACGTTTTCAGTTTCTGACGTTATCATTTCGTGATGTCTTAGAGATTTTTTTCGGTGCCTTCAACCTGTTTTTGGTGAATGACCCAATTCCTTTGTTTTTGTATCCAGTATGTAATGATATAAGCAAACAAACAAAATACAGTTTTTTTTGTTTTTTTTTAATAATATGCAGACGTACCGATATACGTATATGAGATACTCATATTTAAACGGCGAAACCTCTGGATACGAAAGACTCGCCATACGAAATTTTCAGCTTACTAAACGTTATGTGAATTCTTTTTTTTTTTTTTTTTTTTTTTTTTGTCTCCGCATGCGAAAACGTTTCGGGATACGAAATATCCGAGTGACAGAAAACTATTTTTAGGCACTCATTTAATCGAGATCTTCTTAAAGCCGATGTTTATTTGATTAAATTTTTTAAAAATAATTTTCTAGAAATGTTTGTCTTGGTTTTCTAGAAATATTTGTGTTGATTTTCTAGAAATATTTGTGTTGATTTTCATCTGGAGAATATTATTTCTTGAACTTGAATTTATTTTTTCTACTTATTTCCTATTTTTAATATTATTTTTAAAAATTGCAACATTTTTAATTTTTAATTTTTAACACATTTAAAAAATATAGATTGAAAAAAAGTTTTATGTTTTTTTTATCATACACCCTCTGAACTTTTTTGTAAGTGGTGGAGGAGATTGTTATTATTTTCTCATAGAAATCGCAAATTTACTGTAAGAAAGTAAATGACCTATTTCACTGTTAATTCTTTTTCTTCTGCGCGCCTGCTTGCTCTGAGGTTTGCTTGAGCTCGTGACTTTACGTGTAACGATTAAAATTTATGTAACAGCTCTCAGTCGTTTTTTTTTTATTATTAAATAGAATCTTATTTTATTTGGATGTCAAAGAAAAGTAAAAAAAAAAAAGCAAGTGAAGGTGTTAACAGTTAGTTTAGGTATTATTTGTCACTTAGTTCAGTTTTTATTATAAAATTTAATGCGTGTTTTTTATAGAACTTTAATTATGCGATTTACGTGTAAAACGTTTTTCAAAATACGAACATTTCAAGACGAAAACCAAGCCGCAGCCACTGTGTGTACATTCATATGTATGTTTGCGTGCATTCTGTTTGTATGCATGTATGTGTGCATGCATGTGTTTATTTCCATGTGCATGTGGGGTGGAGAGGGCTCCCGTAAGCCGTAGTGAAGGCAACCTTTCTAGGAGAAGCAAATCTCTGATTTAAAAAACCAGAAAGCGGGAGACCTGAACCCGCATTAAGGTGGTTTGCAGTTTAACTTTTTGCCGGCTATCTTGCTCTTGCTTGTTGCTGGACCTCAACATTTTGAACCAAGAGAGAGATTTCGCTGTCGTACAAAACTAAATCTTTTTAACACAATCTTTGTATAGATACTCCCTCATGCATTTTTCTATAAAAACAGTCTGATAGCAATTGAATAGTTATGACGCGTGTAGGCTTGAAATGCTGGAAGCATGTAATAATTGATCTGCCATCATTATATGTATCCGTGTGTGTATGTACGTATGTGTACATATGTACATGTGTATGTATATGTATATATATATATATATCTATGTATATATCTATGTATATATGTTTATGTGTGTTTGTATGTGCATTTGTATGTATATATGTATATATATGTTTGTGTATATATGTATGCATATATGTGTATATATGCATATGTGTATGTTTGTGTATAAATTCATAGATATCTGTATATGTAGTTAAATGTATGTGTATGTATATGTGCATATATGTTTACGTATTTTTATGTGTATATGTATGTATATGTGTCTTTGTATTTGTATATGTGTGAATATATGCGTATGTATTTCTGTAGGTATGCATGTATGTATATGTATTATTATGTATATATGTATATATGTTTATATATGTGTATATGTGTGTGGGTGTGCGTGTACATATATATATATATATATATATATATGTATATATATATATATGTATAGCAATGACCGTCTTCATTGTACTGTTTGCTTGAGTGTGTGAATTCGCCGGTACTACAAAAAAAAGAAGTCATGTGAGGGCTCATGGACTTCAAGTGTCTGAGGGAGTGGCACTCGTCTGACAAGACGTTGCAATCATCATATTTATACTAGCAAAAGTACCTGTCGTTGACTCGGTTCAAAAGCAACCTACAGAAAATGGACTCTGATTTATGAAAGTGTGATAGGTTATGAAAAGGAAGGGTTGTAAAGAGATAGCTTCGAATGTGGGGGTATCAAAACCAAAGCAAAGTATGATGAAAGTAAAAATAAAATAGATAACCTCCATATATCATACCTGGTCACGCTGAAACACTTATCACAATACTCTGTGTATCTATATTAAGAAATCTTGTTTAACTTTGTGACATATTTCCATTCTATGGAGGTCAGGCGCGAACGAACACCCCATGATTTTATTACACCATATTTCTTCAAACTGAAACATAATTATCAAAGTATACTTACGCAGATTGATATGAAATGTCTTTATTAAAGTTTGTGCCTATTTTCATTCTATGGAGGCCAGGCGCGAACGCAGACCCCACAATTTTATTATACCATACCTATTTAAGTTAAATCATACTTATCAAAGTATTATTATGTACATCTATATCAAAAGCACCTGTAAACGTTTTTTTTTTTATATTTAAATTTTTTATTTCCATACTTTGTGGACCAGGCGCGAACACCGACCCCCAGAAGTTTAATGAACCACCGTTCTGCCAGATCAAACTTGACCATTCCTGTGTCTCGATACATCTTCTATCATTATATGTAATCAGTTTTTAAAATAGTCAACAATATAGGAGCCTATTTGTGACCAGATGCACACACACATCAAGCTTTATATTATAGATATATATACTAGTAGAAGTACCGAATATATTTTTTAGATCAACTTTGTTTCCATTCGTAGCCAAGAGTGACCAACAAAATGATGTTTCCTTACAAAGAGAAAATGTTATATATACAATAATATAAATATACAAGAAATAAATGTTGCCATAGTCAATAAAAGTTACTTTTATGGTAGAAATGTTCATTGGTTTGTATTTTTAAGTAGTTTGTAAAAAAAATTTTTTTTTTAATTCACGAACCGGGTTAAAAAGAAAATCAAAATGGCAGCGACTTTGAAATGGAGAGCCCCATTTTCAATTAAAAGGAGGGGTACCTGAGCATTCTGTGTTAACAATTGAGGAGAGTTCCGTCAACGTAAGGAATATTTATAAACATATTTTAAAGTTTTCCATTATTTTGTGCTTGACGAATATTCGATTATGGCATGTGTAGTTATATATAAAAATTCAGTAGTTATCGGCTCAAATTTCAGTTTAATTTCGGTTCGCTGAAATTATTTCAAGTACAGAGCATTAAAAACTATTTCAAAACAAAAATAACATGAACTGAACTTTTAATGTACTATGGTAACATTTATTTATTATATATTTATTTCTTCGGGTAGTCATTTGTTGACTTTTCTGCTAGACACTCTTACTAAATAATATCGACGAAATATCGAAAAACAAAGAAACAAAACCAGTTTCGAAAAATAATGAAGCTTTCCTTACTTTAGTAAAATAATCCGAAACAGCAAAATGGGATATTAAAAAAGTAAACACGTAATTACTTTAGTTCTTTAAAGCAAAGAATCGATATAAATATAAATAAGAAGAAAATGGCGCCCTTTTTAAGCAGAGCAGCTTCGTTTCAGTTTCACAGTATTGAACGGTGTAGCATTGCGCCGTCGGATTCAGGGTTATACACGCAGAAAGGGTTGTAATCAACTGAATTCCTTCTAGTACACTGACAAAAAAGGCTTAAACAGAGATATAAATAAAAATAAAAAGGTTATGTAAATGTTTTTAAAGAGACACGTAATCGCGTGAGCAGGAGTTTTTCCTTTTTTTTCTTTTGACACGATAATAAGTAACGTTCTTATTTTTTTTATTATTTATCTATTTATCTATTTTCGAAAGAGTGCCACGGGCAAGTGGAGAAGGAAATGCAAAATTTGTGTCGAGAATTGTCTAAAGTTCCGACTTTATTTTTTTTTTTTGGCTTTCACTTTAATAAGAACGCGAATTTATGAGGTGAATTTATTCGTGACAATATGATTCAACTAAAAAAAAAATAAATAAAAGCTAACGTGAATTAAGATTAAAGTTAAGTTGTTATTGTGGACCCTCACCCCTTTTAAAATCCCTTGTTAAACTGTGTTACATATTTACATTCTATGGGGGTCAGGCGCGAACGAACACCGAATAATTTTATTGTAACATATTTCTCCAAACTGAAACATAATTATCAAAGTCTACTTATGCAAATAGATATGAAAAGTCTTTGTTAAAGTTTGTGCCATATTTCCATGGAGTACAGGCGCAAACACAGACCCCACAATTTTATAATGTCATCCATATTTAAGTTTAAATATACTTATCAAAGTATTCTTATGTACAGCTATATCAAAAACACTTGTAAATGTTTTTTTTTTTTTTCATTTTTTATTTTCATACTTTGGGGGCCAGGCGCGAACACGGACCCCACAATTTTAATAAACCACCGTTCTGACAGATCAAACATACCCATTCCTGTGTCTCGATACATTTATCATTATATGTAATCAGTCTTTTAAAATAGTCAACCATATAGGAGCTTATTCGTGACGAGACACACACACACACGTACATATTCAGCTTTATATTATATATATATGTGTGTGTATATATATATATATATATATATATATATATATATATATACATATATATATGTATATACGATATTCATATCTCTGTTCGATCTTAAGACACAATAGATAGCCGCTGTAAAAGGGTGATGTGCGTGTAATTATAATTGCCTAATCCTCAGCCACCTTACTCTGTAATCGACATTGCTTGATTCCAGTGGCAAAGGGGAGTCTAGAACGGCTGGAAACGATGCTAGATAAACGAAGAGCACACACAGCACTCGATATTTACAAATTGTATCCCATCTTAGTAATAACCAGGCTCAATGTCGCTTAACTTCTGTGATTTAATGTGAACGGGTGTGTTCATGTGATTATGCCTACAATATTACATAATATATATCATAGTAATACACCAATCAAACGAGTATAGATTTCAAGACCAAATATGTTTAGGCTCCAAAAAAGAATCTTAAATGTAATAGGTCCTGCAGTATCGGCCAAGCGCCAACTTCTGTCCCATCGCCGCAATATTGCGTACCTGTGCCTGCTTTACAAGTATTTTACCAAAATGTGCTTTGACGAACTCATAGCACTCATGACCCCCCCTCGACGCAAATGCTTGTATAATCCAACAAGCAACAACATCTAATACTTTCACTGTTGATGGTGAAAAGCCTGTTACACTAATAGAGAGGGGAGTAGGAAACAGAGAGGGAATACCAAATCGATGTTGCTAAGTAGATACCTCGATTTGGAATTCCCTCTCTGTTACATTTAAACTTCTTTTGATTCATCGATTTGTAATTCTCTCTCTGTTTCCTGCTTTCCTGACTGTACTAACCTAGAGAAGTTTAAATGTAAGGTGTACAGACATCTCGCAGCTCAACTCCCCACAATCCTTTGTTAGACATGGTTCCAAACAATAGTTTTTCATCTGCAAGTGCCAGGATGCATTGTTTAGGGTGAAAAAGTAAAAAAAGTTCAGCATTCGTGCACTGGTTTACGACACGTGGTGCATATAAAAACATTAGACAAAACCTGAATGATTATAGGAGAATTTATATATATATATATATATATATATATATATATATATATATATATATATATATATAAGATAAAGAAAATTAAAACTTGAAGTTGAACTTTACAATCAAAAATTATTGTTCGACTGAATACCCCAAAAAAATATTTTACAAAGTCCTTATTCCGCGACGTTTCAAAGAATGCTATTCCCGATATTCTCTTCATCAGAGGACAGAAAGAAATCAGCAAATTATATTTGTAAAAATGCTAGAATTTACTAGTTATGGCATTAAGTGAAACCGCAATTGATTTCCAAGAAAAACAAGTGAAAAAATGTTGGATATGTAAAAAAAAAAAAAAAAAAAAAACGCGCATTATATTTCAGCTTACATTAACATTCTCTCAAGATAATCCGAAACGCGAAAATAGTTTTTTTTAGAGAGAATGGAGTCCAAAATTAAATCCAGTGATGATGCATATAGTCTGGTTGGAAAGTTTTAAAAGCAGCTGAAATAATGGAAATTCTTTTTGGGGGCAGAGCAGTAGCTGAAAGAGAAGTTGACCTCCAGTAAAATGGAATCTAAACGAAAAAAAAAAGATAAAAACAGCATGCTATCTTTCATCTTAATTAGAAAAAGTGATTTCAGATTAAATTTTAAATAATAAGGACTTTGTAAATTGTTTTTTTGGATTATTTAGTCGAACGATAAATTTTGATTGTAAAGTTCAACTTAGTTTTATTTTCTTTCTCTCATAATAAGCTCTACTCTCTACTGCGTATTGAGCTTCGTTATTCGGTTGAGATTAAATTATCTATATATAAATACTGGTATTTATACTAGATTATAGTTTACCATCGCGTATATCAGGTCAACACTACACCTTTTGATATATATATATATATATATATATATATATACATACATACACTTGTGCCCGATATTATTCATACCCCTCGGATCTTTGAGATTTCTATAAGAATATTGCTCAAACGAGAAGGTAGACAATATTAAAGGGATTTCAAACAATAAATCAAGCATAAACATTAAATTTAAACTCAACAAATAAATAAATTATGCAAGTTTGAAACATTATACAAAGAAAAACAATAATGGCACTTGTTCAAAATTATTCATACCTCTCTTACTAATAGTCAATAGCATGCCCTTTATTCTTAATAACTGTCTGTAATCGTTTTGGATATTTATCAACAAGGTTTTTACAAGCATCAACACTGATTTTTGACCATTCTTCAATGCAGTAGTTCTAGGCCATTCCAAAACATTAATTTGATTATCCTCAAACCATTTCTTGACTATTTTGGCAGTATGTTTTGGATCATTATCCTGTTGAAGGGCCCAGTTTGGCCTAAATGGAGCTTCTCTGCATCCTGTCTAATGTTTTTTTCTGGAGTATTTCCAAATATTGCTCCTTCTTCATGGTTCACTCTATCTTGACCAAACTACCTGGACCACTAGCCGAAAAGGAGCCCCAAAACATTAGGCTACCACCACCATGTTTCACCGTGGGTATGGTGTTCTTTGGGTTGTAAGCTTCTCCTTTCTTCCTCCAAACGTAAGAAGCATCCATATGGCCAAACAATTCAATTTTTGTTTCGTCAGTCCACAACATACTTCCCCCTCTCAGTACAGGCCAATAAGTCTCCTGCGCGTCATGAGTAAGTTGCTGGAATCTGTGTAAAATACAGAAGTAATCAACCATCTCAACAAAAATAACCTTCTTAGTGACACTCAATATGGTTTCCGTTCTGCTAGATCTACAGCAGATGTGCTTACAGTTATATCTCATAGGATTAGCAAATCTCTCGACGGAGGCAACCTTTCTAGGGCAATTGCTCTTGACATATCTAAGGCCTTTGATAGGGTATGGCATAAAGGTTTACTTCATAAGATCTCTAGCTATAGTATAGCTGGAAATGTCTTCTCAATTATTAAATCATTTCTTTCTGATAGGTTCATAAGAGTAGTTGTTGAGGGGCAAAAATCAGAAGCCCACAGTATTAATGCCGGTGTCCCTCAGGGGTCCATCCTGGGCCCAACTCTTTTCCTGATCTACATTAATGATCTTCCAAATCACATCCTTACATCATTTGTAGACATTTATGCTGACGACACTACCATTTATGGTAGCACATCTAAGACAGTAAACGACCAAGTTCTCTCCAATTCTCTCTCCTCTGATATTGAGCATGTAGTACAATGGGGAAAGGAGTGGCTGGTTACTTTTAATGCATCTAAAATCAAGCTTCTCTCTTTACATCATCAACATTCTGATCCACATCTGGCATCAATTGAAATGAATGGCTCTCGTCTTCAGGAGGCCTCAAGTTTTGACAAGCTTCTGGGCTTGACCATTACTCCTGATCTTAAATGGAACACGTATATCAAATCTGTTGCCAAGGCCGCTGGAGAAATGGTGGGATCTTTCTATCGATCCAGTAGATATCTCACTGCTGATGCTATTCTCTATCTATAGAAGAGCCAGGTACGTCCAAGGATGGAGTACTGTTGCCACATCTGGGCAGGAGCTGCTAGAAAGGACTTGGCCTGCCTTGATAGAGTTCAAAATAGACTTCGTAGCCTCGTAGGAGATGTCCTTTTCTCTTCCTTGCAACCTCTATCTCACAGAAGAGATGTTGCGAGTTTGTCTCTGATGTATCGTTATTTTCATGGAAAGTGTTCGACTGAGCTTACATCTATGGTCCCCCCTCGCCAAACTTTCACAAGAAACACTCGTCTAGCTGTAAACACTATCAGTAATTCCCCCCACTCCTTATCTGTGCCTAAACCTAAACGTAGATTCCATGAACAAAGCTTTTTTATTAGAACTGCACGCCTGTGGAATTGTCTTCCGTTTTCCTGCTTTCCGGCTGACCACAATATGGTTGTCT
Organism: Euprymna scolopes; assembly: GCF_053919585.1. Classification (NCBI taxonomy): domain Eukaryota; kingdom Metazoa; phylum Mollusca; class Cephalopoda; order Sepiida; family Sepiolidae; genus Euprymna; species Euprymna scolopes. Next base: position 93,446,796 of record NC_136484.1, read on the forward strand.
TCAAGTCTAACGTAAATAAGTTCTTGATGAGCCGTTCCATATAAGTTATCAAATTTAACAAATTTTCATTAGTAATGATTATTATATTGTCCAATTTCTACTGTACACTCTTTAACCCTTATGCTTGAGTGGCCTCTTGGCCTTGATAATGAGTTGATACCTATGAAAAAA